>NC_057801.1:792323797-792656297 GCF_018294505.1 Triticum aestivum
CGGACACTATCCCTGTGTTCAAACATCTTCTATGAAGTATTCAGAGGAGGAACCCGCCTTGCAATGCCGAAGACAATTTGCGCGCCAGACTCGTCGTCATTGAAGCCTGGTTCAGGGGCTACTGAGGGAGTCCCGGATTAGGGGGTGTCCGGATGACCGGACTATGACCTTTGGCCGGACTCCTGGACTATGAAGATACAAGATTGAAGACTTCGTCCTGTGTCCGGATGGGACATTCCTTGGCGTGGAAGGCAAGCTTGGTGATACAGATATGTAGATCTCCTCCCAATGTAACTGACTCTGTGTAACCCTAGCCCTCTCCGGTGTCTATATAAACTGGAGGGTTTTAGTCCGTAGGACGAACAACAATCATACCATAGGCTAGCTTCTAGGGTTTAGCCTCTCTGATCTCGTGGTAGATCTACTCTTGTACTACCCATATCATCAATATTAATCAAGCAGGAGTAGGGTTTTACCTCCATCAGGAGGGCCCAAACCTGGGTAAAAACATCGTGTCCCTTGTCTCCTGTTACCATCCGCCTAGACGCAATGTTCGGGACCCCCTACCCGAGATCCGCCGGTTTTGACACCGACACCTGGCACTGGAGAGCCTATGTTATTATACATTTCAGCAACTAACCAAGTAGTTAGCGCCGTCCTCGTCGTTGAGCGAGGGGAGGAGGGACATAAATTCCCCACCCAAAAACCAATTTACTATGTATCGGAGGTCCTTACACCTTGCAAATCCTGATACCCGCACTATCAGAAGATAGCCTACACAGTCTTCATGGCGTCACATAAACTTCGGCACTACTTTAAAGAGTGTTCGGTCACAGTGGCATCCGAGGTTCCACTAAACACTACTAGGGAAAACCCTAGTAGTAGCGCGGGTTTAAATCCCACTAGTAGCGCGTGCTGCCGCGCTACTAATAAGGCACTACAGCTATTACTTAGCAGTAGCGCGTGTGACACGCGCTACTGCTAAGACACATAGCGGCATCGCTTCTTCTCACCCACGCTGCTGCTAATCTAGCTAGTTGCAGCGTGTTTACTATCCATCGCTACTAGTAATTTTTTTAGTGTATTTATCCGCCGTTATACAAATTTTGGTACAATACCAATTATGAGGTTTATATCATTATGTCCATAACAGTGTGTCAAATGAAGGTGGATTAGGTTCAAGTGGAGGCAATATGTGGTGCATGTCAAAAGTATACTACTAATCCAAACTTGATCTAGTTTGGACTAGTAGTACTTTCGATGTGCACCACATGTTGCCTCCACTTGAATCTAATCCACCATCACAAGCTATTTAATCATCATCATAGTCATTACCACCAACAGTATTTATTTAATCACCAGTAACACTAGCTAATAATAATCATCATAATCATTACAACCCACACTAGCTATTTAATCATCATAGTCATAGTGTAGCACATCATCATCTTCAAACTCATTTCTAGCTAGCTAACCACTCCTGCTGCTCTCTCTCAGGTAAAATAACATAAAACATGTGTATCTCTCCTCCTTCATCAAGTTGGAGCATGCAGATGAACCTGTCTCCTAATCATGGGTTGCGCTTCTGATTGCGGCCCCCTAGTACTTGTCTGCCCTCCTCCATCACAGATTTGGTCCAGTCTTTCACTATTAAGAATTTGTCGCTAATCCTGAATGCACTATATTGATTTGTAGGATATCTTGGACGTAAGCTAACAATACTCATGGTACCTTTAATCTCGATCCCATGAGGCACAACATTCATCGGGAGTCCCTGTTGAAGAACATCGTACGGTAACATACTTAGCAATGAAGTTTAGCTTAAAAAATAATGTATGGAAAAGATGCACTGAGGACAAATAGTAAAAATCTTACCATCTTTCCTAAATAGATGTGAGCGTAGTTCATTATGAACACTATTCGTCACACGTTTTCAGTACTAACATTTCTAAATGCAGGAATAAAATTTGTCTTGACAGTATCAAGATCCGCAAGCCATGAAACATAATGACTTACCACCTCGCAGTTTAGTTCAGCCCCGACACAGTAGTAGGTCCTGTCTACCAAGCGCTGGACATGTTTGCTTGAACGGAAATAAGCTGACAATAGAAATTAGTTGTCAACTATTTTTGAATAAACAATATCAAAGACATAAATATGGTTGAGAAACTCACATAATGGTATAACTGGAGGCATCTGCACATCGACCCAGATGTCAGTATTACCTTCAATATCATCTTCTGGACGAATATCAAAAGTGATAACCATATCAGGCTCAAATGCATAAGTCTTGCATAGTGCTCGCCATGTTTTGCAACCAAAATAGGTGTAGTCGTCTGAATTGTATAATTTTGCATGGAAAATAATCATGCTCGGTCTTCAAGTAAACTTTCTTTACCTCCATAGTACGACTGAAACCTATCATATCCAATATAAAAACTCTTGCATGGCAGAGGATACGCTAGTAGAATAGTAAAATAAATAAATTATAAGTTGAAGCAAATGAAGCAGATGTCATGGTTAATTACGAAAAAAGACTTGTCATTGTGACTTACTGTATCAACTTCGAAGTTCTCGTCCAGCTTGATGCTGAAGTGCCTATCATCATCTAGGAAGATTCCGTCGCACAGGCCATTCTCATCTTCGCAGTATTTGCAAATACCGAAATCCTTTTCGTCAGACATTTCCTATGTTCATAGTTGAAACATTAATTGAAAATTGATCGAAGACAACTACCAGTTTACTCAACACACAAATCTGGGGAACTCGATATTTCCTACATATTCTGGCACAAGTCATGCCAAAATTCACGGAAAAATCGGGCATGACCTTTTCTAAAATAGGACATATCGAGCGCCTGAAATTTGCCGGAACGGAAATGAATCAACAGTCTGGGAAAATATAGGCCACTCGGAGGTGTAACCTGCAAACATGACCGGCCACTTGGGCACGCACATATCCTATTTGAGCAACACAAGATATACATTTCAAAATATCTTATAGGACTCAAATTAGTATGCATTCAATAAGCAAAAGTAAATCATATCATGCGTCCATACATCATCGAATATTATCACTAATACATCCCAAATAGTATCATACATATATCATCACTAATACAACTAAAACCCTAGAGCACTTGGGTATCTGCGCGGGCGGTGGACAACCACAGAGAAGGAACCATCACAGGATCATAGCTCCAGTGAGATCCTTGGAGAACCTGCCAGGTATTGGAGAACCTGTGCTCCAACGCAAACAAGTAGCGATGGACGTCCGCGTCCTCCTCACTGACACGGTGACGCACCACCTCCATGGGGTCCTCGAGCCTCTGGACCGTCACTGGCCCACGCGACGGCCACCAAAGAAGGTTCGGGTCAACGATAGGCTGGCTCCTCACCAACCTGCGCCCCCAGTAGGTAGCGCCTCCCAGTACCACCCCGGCGGAGCCCAGTTCCGGACATGGCCCATCTAGTGACGCAGGTGTCCTCCACGGACTCGACGACGAGGATGCGAGATAGGCATCGTCCACGTCGATGCGGGAAAAATTGCTTTAACTAAAAAAATAACAACAAGTTCTTACTAACTAGTTCTATTAATTCAACTAGTTCTTACTAAAAATAAACTTACTATAAATAAAAATAAACTAGTACCTAGTTCTTACTAACTAATTAGTACCTAGGAACTGTAAATATTTTTTTACTCATTTTATGATTCATCTTAGAAATTTCATTCGTTTCCACCCTTACATGAACCCTAACTAATTTGAGCTGCATCCGCATCCGATTCGTTTCCACCCTTACATGAAACCTAACTAATTTGATGCAACTAAAATATGAAGAAACCCTAGGCAGAGGTAGGGGAGAGGCAGGAGCAGGCGTGCTCACCTCGGGTGCCCGTGACGAGGGAGGGGCAGGCGACATCGAGGTCGGGGCCGGGCTTGGGCGCGCGGCGTCGAGGTCGGGGGCGGGGGCGGCATCCTTGGCGGCGTTGAGGTCAGGGGCGGGGGCGGCATTGAATCCGGGGTCAGGGGCAGTGTAGAGGGTGTGTGAAGAGCGCGTGGCGGCCGATGGGCTACGGCGGCGGCGAGAGCGGAGGAGTTGGATTTGGGGGAAGGGGCCGTCGGGAAGGACGAACCCCGTGGTTAAGTTAGAAGTAGTAGTAGCGCGTTCCAGAAAGGGCGCTACTGCTATGTTAGCTACATCGCATTCTGGGATACACGCTACTGCTACTCCTTTCTCTTTTTTCCCTTTTTCATTTATTTTTCTTCACATTTTATTTTTCTCCTTTAACCTTATTTTATTTCTTTCATTTTCAATTACCTTTCTATTTGCTTTCCATTTAATTTTATATCCTTTAGCAGTAGCGAGTTTAGAAGAAAACACACTGCTACAAAGAAAGTAGCGGTAGCGCTGTTCGATAAAGATCGCTACTACTATGTGTAGCCCATGGGCTAAGCCATTGGAATTTTAGTAGTAACGTGTTTAGAACAAGGTGCACTACTGCTAGAACTTTATCTGTAGCGCGGTTTGCCCAGGCGCGCTACTGCTACTTAGCACCAGCGTAGGGAAAATTTTGTTTTTGGCACTCTAGATTTTGCCAATGTTCCTTCTGCCACTCTAGATTTTGACATTTCACTTTTGCCGCTCTTAGTTTTTGACAATTATCACAATTTCCATTCCCGTGGCAAAAGCAAAATATTCACAGTGGTAATTGTGATAATTATCAAAAGCTAAGAGTGGCAAAAATGAAATAAAATTATTTTGCTTTTGCCACAAAATGGCAATTGTGATAATTGTCAAAAACAAAGAGTGGCAAAAGTGAAATGTCAAAATCTACAGTGGCATAAGGAAAATTGGCAAAATCTAGAGTGACAAAAACAAAATTTTCCCGCTTTTTTGACCCATGCTACTGCTAAAGTTCTGTGTATAAGGTTTTCCCTAGTAGTGAAATGACATCATTAATAACAGGGACGCCACTGGCCGCATAGGCAAGTGGGCCATCGAGGTATTACCATTCGAAATCATATACAAGCCACGTCGGGCTATTAAATCCCAGGTATTGGCCGACTTTATAGCCGAATGGACGGAAGCCGAACTCCCTAAAGAGTAAAGCTCATATTCTAATTGGATCATGTACTTCGATGGCTCTAAAATGCTGGCCGGACTGGGGGCTGGCGTAATCTTCACATTACCCACTGGGGACACAGTCCGCTATGTACTGCAAATTATGTATACAAACTCTAATAATGCAGCCGAATACAAGGCGCTACTGCACGGTCGTCATATGGCTGTCTCCATGGGCATACAATGCTTGGAGGTGCGCGGTGATTTGAACCTCGCAATTTCACAGGTCAATGGAGAGTTCGATGCGAAGGACCCAAAAATGATGGCATATCGAAACGCCATATTGAAACTGTCAGCTCGGCTCGACGGACTCGAGTTCCATAATGTTGCCCGAGAAAGTAATCAGGCAACCGACATCCTTGCTCGTATGGGCGCTAAACGCGACCCCGTGCCACCCAACACCTTCGTGGAGCGGCTCTTTAAGCCATCTGTTGTGTGGAAGGGTGAGAGCGGCGGAGGCAACACAGACCTGATGTGGCGACCGGTTTTCCGGGTATTAATTCCCAGAAAATGGCCCTTGTGCTCATCAGCCCCAGGATTACTGTTAGCTGATGAGGCACCAACTTGATACAGAAATTCCATGCAAAACACAAAATATGTAGTACAAGACCATTATGGCCTGTGAGTACAACAAATGGTTTCTAGTGGTTGATGGCGGAAGCGGGTTGTGAATCATCAGTGTCTATGGGACTCCATTTCCCACAGGAACAGCTGACCAGGTTAACTCCTATCTTCGCGAGGCTGCTATCACTGTTGCTTAGGTTCCAGGGCTGTCATCACGGTCGCTCCTCTCTGCGCAAGAAATTTGGCCAATACAATAGCCAGGGACAAGCCAGTGAGTACTTTGAATGTACTCGCAAACATTATGAACACGGGTATAATATAACAACGATGTTCTGAAATATTTTATGCTCACGACGTCAGTCACAAAAGATAATAAAAACTCTGATGCATGCAAACAGGTTATTTATGAATATGCAATAACATATCAATAATAAAATGCACCGATCGGGTGTCTGAAGCGACGCCTCGAAAGGTTAGTAAACAAAGAGAAATGCCTCAGTCGGGAGTCTGAGCGACACAACATAAAGGGCTTATAAAGAAAATAAATAACAACATGCCACAGTCGGGCGTCTGAGTGACACCGCATAAAGGGCTTATAAAGAAAATAAATAACAGCATGCCACAGTCGGGCGTCTGAGCGACACCGCATAAAGGGCTTATAAAGAAAATAAATAACAGCATGCCACAGTCGGGCGTCTGAGCGACACCACATAAAGGGCTTATAAAGAAAATAAATATAGTGAATATCCAGGAGGTAAAACCATCCCAGGGATACTCAATATTTCAAATAATATGAAGGGGTTAGTCCATAAATAAAAATAATCATAATCATCATAAGTCTCAAGTCATGATCCCAGTTCTGGTTTAACAGTTTTCTCCTCCGAAGACCAACACTAAGACCGACACTTGACCCATCCCAGACTGTAATCCTTATCCATGGACACGGCTATTCGAATAGGTTTAATCTCTGGAGAGGGTGTACTCTTTACCCACGAGTAATGGATTCCTTTAGTCCATCGGGACTAATTCCGTCTACGGTCTTTTAAATGAAAACGCACCTGACTTGTACACACCAGCTTAACTCACCGGTGTCTGGAATCACCCATGATACTCGTTAAGCAAAACTCTAAGTGGGGAGGCTACAACCTCGATTAGCATGGGATCACAAAATTTATACCACGTGCAAAACTGGGGAAGCTACCCCCTCGGCTACAACCGAAACACCCATGCCCCCTGACCGGATGACTGGCTTTAATCCATGGCTGTGGTACTCTCATGCCGGCCCCTCTGTACGGTGTGTGCTAGAAAGGGGTTGACAAATTACTGAACCGTACTCTACTTTTTGTAGAGACGAGTGGTAGTACGAAACAAGTATGGGGGTTACTGGAACAAGACTCGATCTATGGTCGACTCAGGAGGTTTAAGTATTCCCTGCAAGATTAGCATAACGAGTATATTTCATCCAACAGACAGAATCACCACTCATCATACCCTTCATGCCACGCCGAACACACTCGTCTCAATGAGCAACTAGGGACAAGCTCGGGTCTACCCAAGACAGAGGCTTTCCCATTATTCTTCCGGTAGGCACGAAAGGCATACGAGGATGATCACTATCACAAGCCTGTCTATTTCCAGCAGCAAGGAAATTTCTAATGAGCATTCATGCAAATGATCACATCACCACATAAAATAACGAGTTCTATGCATTGAGGTGGTGTCATGATCGTGTCAAACAATGCATGCAAAATATTATCCCAGGGTTCAGAATGCTTGCCTTCAATGTGAGGAAAGGCAGGGTGCACTCCAAAACTTTTGAAAGTATTCTTCTCTCTCTCCAAAGTCCTATTTTAAACAAATTTGAATTAACTCACAAATTCAAAAAAGCACAAAAAAGTTGTTTGAATTTTTTTCAAATAAATCTTAAAATAAATTAGATTAAATTTGAGAGAGGTAGGAAAAAGAATCAATCCATTTGGAGTTGTCATTAAAAAGTTATAGCCAGTCAAAGCTGTGGTCAAAAATCTGTTTTAAAAAGAAATTAAAACAGAAAAAGAAAAACGATTCGGACTGACCACATCGAAGGCGTATTCTAAAAATACGTTTCCACTTATGCCTGCGTGTATCGACACTGGGTCACTGACAGTGGACCCGTCTGGCCCACTAGTCAGGTTTGACCAGTCCACGCGCGCGTCACCTCCTCCGGCCGAAACAGAGGCGGAGCTCCGGCGAGGCTCGGCGGCGAATGACGGCACCGTTCGAAAAGAGGAGGCCATCCGCGTGCTCAGGGGATCAAGACGGTCACTCCGGTGGTTGATATGGTCTTTGGGGTGGACGGAGCTGCAGGCGGTGAGCTTCGCGGCGGATGGTGGTCGTCCGGCAAAGTGATTTTTCTCCCGCAATGAGTCCCGATCAAAATCGAGCATGGGGATGGATTCACGAGGGGGAGAGGGAGTTCCTGGTGAAGAGAGTGGAGAGGGGGAGGCTCTGGTGGTGCCGGAATGGCCGGGGCAGTGGCGGCGGCTGCAGTTGCCGGAGACGGGGAAGAAGGCCTCCCTCCGACGATTGCAGGTTGTGGGGTTGCCATGGGGGTGGCGTGAGGTTGCCTCCTTGCTCGAATGGGTTCGGGCACCTCCTTATATAGCGCAACGAGGTCGGTTTGCGGCGCCGGATAAGAATGACGGCGGACCGCCTTCCTGTAGTGGCAGGGCGTCATGGCGAGATGACACGCGAGAAGATGAGGCTGAGCTATTCCAGGGGCAGGTTGCGAGCGGGAGAGGCTTGGGAGGCACCGACCTGGCAGAGGCGTGCTACGGACGCCGGCGTGCCGCCAATGGCTCTGACGGCGGTGCTGCAGGGCACCAGGGCTGCTTGGCGTGTTCTGGTGAGAAGGGGAGTGCGTGGCGCGGCTCTGTGGTGTGGGCAAAACCAGGGGCGCGACGTGGCGGCTCGGGCGCGGCACGTGCAAAACGCGCGCTCTGCTCGCGCCCAGAGCACGCACGGGACATGCTCGACGAAATGCCAGGGCGCGTTAGAGGTCTCGGGTGAGGCTGGGAATTAGCAGACCAAGGTTATGAGTAGCTAGAAGTCTATTGGACAAGGTAGTTAGGCAAGGGAAGCAAGATCACAGTGCAAGCTAAGACTCATGTCAAAACTAGTCATGCCTACAGGGTGCTTGATAGAATGCCACATGCACCTAGGCATTTCTTGGAGTGGTCAAATCTTCCAGAGTGGGGTCTCTTTAGATGCAAGAGTGGGTGGTGAGGTTAGTTTGCCAAAAGGAGAAACTTGCTAGTGCAAGTTTTGCAAAACTTCAGTTCTGGACAGAAAGAACAGGGCATGATTGCATGTACTAGAATTGCTCCAATGAGTCCAACCTCTTGATCTTAAGGTTCTAGCAGGAAGGGCTACAAGTAGGAAAAGGAATCACAGCAAAAGGAGCAAGTTAAAATATAGCTGTAGTACAATCCATCCAGTTGGACCAGAATGAAGATGAGGATGGTTCACTCAATTTTTCCAAAGAACATCACTAGGTTTTTTGAAAAAAGTTAACTAATATACTCCTGTTGACATCCCAAAATTTTGGTAGAAGTTTTAAAGAAATATTTAAAATAGGTTGTAGTGCAAAACTGTCCTCTGGACCAGATTTGAAAACTTGGTGTAGAACTCAAAATATCCAAGTAATGAAATATATTTTTGCATAAAAGTGTTTTATAAACATCACATGACCTCTCTAAATTTTGGTGGAATTTTGAAATAAATTTATCAAATGGTTGTAGTGCAAAAGAGGCCCTAAGGCTTAGAAAAATCATTTTTACAGAAATAAGGCATCAAGGAAACTAATTATGCTAATAATCCCACTGATAAAAGAATTGTTTTATTTGAGAGAGAAAAAAAATAAGTCCAACAATGATTGAAAAGATTTCACTAGGGGTAAAACTCCATAATAATAATAGAAAAAAAGAGTGGTTCTGAAATCAGAAGGGAATACAGAAAATAAAAGTTTTAGTTTCTAGAGAAAATTTTAATTAATAAAACAAGGTTAAAATTTTGGGGTGCCACAACACTACCCCCCTTAAGAAAAAATCTCATCCTCGAGATTTGCTAAGAGCGGTTTTGAAAAACAAATACTCCACGATTACGTGTCTCTGCAAGCAGGGTATGTGTTCGAGCGGTTGTGAGTCTGCTGACGTGGTGCTGTGTGAAATAAAATAATCCACGTCGTGAGAAGATATATGATGCGGCAACTCAAGGAAAAGAAATCTCACTCCAGGGTTTTTCGCGAGAGAACAATAGTAATATATTAGAGTCAAACCGCAACAGAACTACTCACATTAATAGGAACTAAATAATTTACTCACCGCGCAAACTCGGGGTACCACGCATAAGTTACAACACATAAGTAAAAGTTGCAAGAATAAACATAGCAGCAACGTCTATAATGCAAACGGCAACTGGACGGGGTCCCGAGAAAACGTCTCTGGTACTGGGATGCACTCCTCTTCTATCGGGGAAAGCGGATTGATCAGCCGATGAATGTGTCTCTCCTGGTCGGGCCTCAGTGGTCTGCCGATGGCGATCTGAGGATTCAAGTCAGCGAGACTCTGGAGATATCCCATTATTTGCTGAGTCAAACGTTCTTGAGCGATGACGTACTGGACCAGGTTGGCCAGTACTGGGTCTCTCTCAATCCGTCCACCAGGGAAAAGATGTTACTCCTCCGGGTGCTGCACGGCTCGGAAAGTAATAATACCCTCGTTCGCTAGCATAGGGTACCGCGAATCGAAGGCGAGCGAGTGCTTCGTAAGCAGCAGCTTCTATGGCCATATGTGGGGTCGGCATAGATTTCCCCACGAAGGAAACTTCCGTTGGGTCTTGGTTGGAGTCTACGGGAGGGATGTGTACTGCTGCCCAATATTTCGAGGTGGAAGGTGTGATTCTCGATTTGAACAGCTCGTACTGGGGTGGCTGGGTAGAACCCATGGTACTGCAGGTAAAGTCCCACAATATTTTGACAAAGCTACCTGGGGTTGCATCTGGGGTTCTCAGATAAATACTAGGGCTCGGCATGGCAAGAAATGGTTGTGAGGGTGTGCACGAGGTGAGGGGTGCTTGGCAAGGTCACGAGGTGGCCTTTTTATAGCACTGGAGCTGGGTCATTTTACCATGGTGAAAGGTAATAAATTTGCTAGCTTAGCTCCAAGGGTCGGGGTCAAAACCACAGATACATACCTCACTAAAGGGACGTGTTCACTGTGGGTGTCGTCGGGGTGGTTTGATTGCTGTGCCGGAAAAATATGCAACTGCGTGCTGACATAATTATGCAAGGTTACTATTTAAAACAGAGGCACAACAACAGGCTGCGTTTATTCGCAAGGTCACATGATTATAAGCGAGGATACACTGAGACTCGGCACTACTCGGTGACTTAGTCTACCTCGTTTATATCCAAGCGGGCTTGCCTTGTGGATGTCGAGGCTTCTCCACGGGTCTCACCGTCGAGATTAGCTGGAGGTGGTTGGGGAACTGCAAGGTCGGGGTAGCGATGATGACCATCGCGGGGATTGTTGGCCACAATCCGTTGGAGTGTGCTCCCAAAAGGTGACGAAGCACTTCTGGGGTCATCAAAGCACCTTGGTTGATGGCTAGGGTTGATCTTAAGGTCTCGATTGGTTGTCGGAACAGTACGACTGGGCTGTCGGTGTCGAGCTCGTCTTCTCCTCTCGCTGGGGCTCGACGAACCAGCTCTCCACGAGCTGCGATCAGATCAATGGTGATTTGATCGAATAGTGCCTCTAGTGCACCTACATAGCGCACTAGGTGCAATAATGCAGGATCGTCTCGTGATCTCCGTTGGCAACTTGGGGTGGTCTACCATACCCTTCGCGTCTGGGGTAGTAGTAGAACGAGCGACAGTTAACTCTGGGCGACAACTGCCGGAGTTGAACTATAGCCTCTCGAGCAGCTAGCTGGATGGCTTGTGGTTCGAAGGAAGTTGTCCTTCCGGTGAACCTGTAGGGGCGTTCTGGCGACAGACCCCTACCATAGATGTGCACAGTGGCCCAGAATTGACGGCTTTCACCGCCCATGGGTCCTTGGTACACAACATATTCTGGGGCTCTTCTAACGCATAGGCACGACGGGTGAGGTTTGCGAGTATGGTCACAAAACCTCCAAGGTTGGTTGCTGTGGTTTCATTGTGCACGACGGGGCCAGGCATAATGGCTCGGTTTGAGGTAGAGGCTGTGCTGTGCTGGGTTGAGGTTAGCGTGCCCTTTTTATAGAAAAAGGGAACGGAGTCTTCCTTCGCACGCTTGCGAATGAGACCTTATAGGCACCGGTCACTGGCGCGTGATCGACAGGCTAGGTTGATAGGTTTGGCACCGACCGTCAAAAGTGTCGGAGTCACTGTGTGGCTATCTTGCACGAGAAGCTTGGCTGGGTTTTGGTTAAGGTCTGGTGGTTTGGCTTACCTAGGTTTTTCGACCTGGCTAAGATAGGATTAGCCAATGGTCAGCCTGGCTCTGATACCAAGTTTGTGGCGACCGGTTTTCCGGGTATTAATTCCCAGAAAATGGCCCTTGTGCTCATCAGCCCCAGGATTACTGTTAGCTGATGAGGCACCAACTTGATACAGAAATTCCAAGCAAAATACAAAATATGTAGTAAAAGACCATTATGGCCTATGAGTACAACAAATAGTTTCTAGTTGTTGATGGCGGAAGCGGGTTGTGAATCATTAGTGTCTATGGGACTCCATTTCCCACAGGAACAGCCGACCAGGTTAACTCCTATCTTCGCGAGGCTGCTATCACCGTTGCTTAGGTTCCAGGGCTGTCATCACGGCCGCTCCTCTCCACACAAGAAATCTGGCCAAGACAATAGCCAGGGACAAGCCAGTGAGTACTTTGAATATACTCGCAAACATTATGAACACGGGTATAATATAACAACGATGTTCTGAAATATTTTATGCTCACGATGTCAGTCACAAAAGATAATAAAAACTCTGATGCACGCAAGCAGGTTATTTATGAATATGCAATAACATATTAATAATAAAATGCACCGATCGGGTGTCTGAAGCGACGCCTCGAAAGGTTAGTAAACAAAGAGAAATGCCTCAGTCGGGTGTTTGAGCGACACCACATAAAGGGCTTATATAGAAAATAAATAACAACATGCCAGAGTCGGGCGTCTGAGCGACACCGCATAAAGGGCTTATAAAGAAAATAAATAACAGCATGCCACAGTCGGGCGTCTGAGCGACACCACATAAAGGGCTTATAAAGAAAATAAATATAGTGAATATCCAGGAGGTAAAACCATCCCAGGGATACTCAATATTTCAAAATAATCATAATCATCATAAGTCTCAAGTCATGATCCCAATTCTGGTTTAACAGTTTTCTCCTCCGAAGACCGACACTAAGACCGACACTTGACCCATCCCATACTGTAATACTTAACCATGGACACGGCTATTCGAATAGGTTTAATCTCTGCAGAGGATGTACTCTTTACCCACGAGTAACGGATTCCTTTAGTCCATCGGGACTAATTCCGTCTACGGTCTTTTAAATGAAAACGCACCTGACTTGCACACACCAGCTTAACTCACCGGTGTCTAGAATCACCCATGACACTCGTTAAGCAAAACTCTAAGTGGGGAGGCTACAACCTCGATTAGCATGGGATCACAAAATTTATACCGCGCGCAAAACTGGGGAAGCTACCCCCTCGGCTACAACCAAACACCCATGCCCCCTGACCGGATGACTAGCTTTAATCCATGGCCGTGGTACCCTCATGCCGGCCCCTCTGTACAGTGTGTGCTAGAAAGGGGTTGACAAATTACTGAACCGTACTCTACTTGTTGTAGAGACGAGTGGTAGTACGAAACAAGTATGGGGGTTACTAGAACAAGACTCGATCTATGGTTGACTCAGGAGGTTTAAGTATTCCCTACAAGATTAGCATAACGAGTATATTTCATCCAACAGACAGAATCACCACTCATCATACCCTTCATGCCATGCCAGACACACTCGTCTCGATGAGCAACTAGGGACAAGCTCGGGTCTACCCAAGACAGAGGCTTTCCCGTTATTCTTCCGGTAGGCACGAAAGGCATACGAGGATGATCACTATCACAAGCCTGTCCATTTCCAACAGCAAGGAAATTTCCAATGAGCATTCATGCAAATGATCACATCACCACATAAAATAACGAGTTCTAGGCATTGAGGTGGTGTCATGATCGTGTCAATCAATGCATGCAAAATATTATGCCAGGGTTCAGAATGCTTCCTTCAATGTGAGGAAAGGCAGGGTGCACTCCAAAACTTTTGAAAGTATTCTTCTCTCTCTCCAAAGTCCTATTTTAAGCAAATTTGAATTAACACACAAATTCAAAAAAGCACAAAAAGTTGTTTGAATTTTTTCAAATAAATCTTAAAATAAACTAGATTAAATTTGAGAGAGGTAGGAAAAAGAATCAATCTATTTGGAGTTGTCATTAAAAAGTTATAGGCAGTCAAAGCTGTGGTCAAAATCTGTTTTAAAAGAAAATAAAACAGAAAAAGAAAAACGATTCGGACTGACCACGTCGAAGGCGTATTCTAAAAATACGTTTCCACTTATGCCTGCGTGGATCGGCACTAGGTCACTGACAGTGGACCCGCCTGGCCCACTGGTCAGGTTTGACCAGTCCACGCGCGCGTCGCCTCCTCCAGCCGAAATAGAGGCGGAGCTCCGGCGAGGCTCGCCGGCGAATGACGGCACCGTTCGGAAAGCGGAGGCCATCCGCGTGCTCAGGGGATCAAGACGGTCACTCCGGTGGTTGATATGGCCTTTGGGGTGGACGGAGCTGCCGGCGGTGAGCTTCGCGGCGGACGGTGGTCGTCGGGCAAAGTGATTTTTCTCCCGCAATGAGTCCCGATCAAAATTGAGCAGGGGGATGGATTCACGAGGGGGAGAGGGAGTTCCTAGTGAAGAGAGTGGAGAGGTGGATGCTCTGGTGGTGCCGGAATGGCCGGGGCGATGGCGGCGGCTGCAGTTGCCGGAGACGGGGAAGAAGGCCTCCCTCCGACGATTGCAGGTTGTGGGGTTGCCATGGGGGTGGCCTTTGGTTGCCTCCTTGCTCGAATGGGTTCGGGGGCCTCCTTATATAGTGCAACGAGGTCGGTTTGTGGCGGCCAGATAAGAACGACGGCGGACCGCCTTCCTGTAGTGGCAGGGCGTCGTGGCGATGACGAGAGCTAGATGACACGCGAGAGGATGAGGCTGAGCTGTTCCAGGGGCAGGTGGCGAGCGGGAGAGGCTTGGGCGGTACCGACCTGGCAGAGGCGTGCTGTGGACACCGTTGTGCCGCCAAGGGCTCTGACGGCGGTGCTGCAGGGCACCAGGGCTGCTTGGCGTGTTCTGGTGAGAAGGGGAGTGCGTGGCGCGGCTCTGTGGTGTGGGCAAAACCAGGGGCGCGACATGGCGGCTCGGGCGCGGCACGTGCAAAACGCGCGCTTTGCTCGCGCCCAGAGCACGCACGGGACGTGCTCGACGAAATGCCAGGGCGCGTTAGAGGTCTCGGGTAAGGCTGGGAATTAGCAGACCTAGGTTATGAGTAGCTAGAAGTCTATTGGACAAGGTAGTTAGGCAAGGGAAGCAAGATCACAGTGCAAGCTAAGACTCATGTCAAAACTAGTCATGCCTACAGGGTGCTCGATAGAATGCCACATGCACCTAGGCATTTCTTGGAGTGGTCAAATCTCCTAGAGTGGGGTCTCTTTAGATGAAGAGAGGGTGGTGAGGTTAGTTTGCCAAAAGGAGAAACTTGCTAGTGCAAGTTTTGCAAAACTTCAGTTCTGGACAGAAAGAACAGGGCATGATTGCATGTACTAGAATTGCTCCAATGAGTCCAACCTCTTGACTTAAGGTTCTAGCAGGAAGGGCTACAAGTAGGAAAAGGAATCACAACAAAAGGAGCAAGTTAAATATAGCTGTAGTACAATCCATCCAGTTGGACCAGAATGAAGATGAGGATGGTTCACTCAATTTTTCCAAAGAACATCACTAGGTTTTTGCAAAAAGTTAATTAATATACTCCTGTTGACATCCCAAAATTTTGGTAGAAGTTTTAAAGAAATATTTAAATAGGTTGTAGTGCAAAACTGTCCTCTGGACCAGATTTGAAAACTTGGTGTAGAACTCAAAATATCCATGTAATGAAATATATTTTTGCATTAAAGTGTTTTATAAACATCACATGACCTCTCTAAATTTTGGTGGAATTTTGAAATCAATTTATCAAATGGTTGTAGTGCAAAAGAGGCCCTGAGGCTTAGAAAAATCATTTTTACAGAAATAAGGCATCAGGGAAACTAATTATGCAAATAATCCCACTGGTAAAAAAATTGTTTTATTTGAGAGAGAAAAAAAATAAGTCCAACAATGATTGAAAAGATTTCACTAGGGGTAAAACTCCATAATAATAATAAAAAAAGAGTGGTTCTGAAATCAGAAGGGAATATAGAAAATAAAAGTTTTAGTTTCTAGACAAAATTTTAATTAATAAAACAAGGTTAAAATTTTGGGGTGTCACAACACTACCCCCCTTAAGAAAAAATCTCGTCCTCGAGATTTGCTAAGAGCGGTTTTGAAAAACAAATACTCCACGATTACGTGTCTCTGCAAGCAGGGTATGAGTTCGAGCGATTGTGAGTCTGCTGCCGTGGTGCTGCGTGAAATAAAATGATCCACGTCGTGAGAAGATATACGATGCGGCAACTCAAGGAAAAATAAATCTCACTCCAGGGTTTTTCGCGAGAGAACAATAGTAATATATTAGAGTCAAACCGCAACAGAACTACTCACATTAATAGAAACTAAATAATTTACTCACCGCACAAACTCAGGGTACCATGCATAAGTTACAACACATAAGTAAAAGTTGCAAGAATAAACATAGCAGCGACGTCTATAATGCAAACGGCAACTGGACGGGGTCCCGAGAAAACGTCTCTGGTACTGGGATGCACTCCTCTTCTATCGGGGAAAGCGGATTGATCAGCCGATGAATGTGTCTCTCCTGGTCGGGCCTCAGTGGTCTGCCGATGGCGATGTGAGGATTCAAGTCAGCGAGACTCTGGAGATATCCCATTATTTGCTGAGTCAAACGTTCTTGAGCGATGACGTACTGGACCAGGTTGGCCAGTACTGGGTCTCTCTCAATCCGTCCACCAGGAAAAGATGTTACTCCTCCGGGTGCTGCACGGCTCGGAAAGTAATAATACCCTCGTTCACTGGCATAGGGTACCGCGAATCGAAGGCGAGCGAGTGCTTCATAAGCAGCAGCTTCTATGGCCATATGTGGGGTCGGCATAGATTTCCCCACGAAGGAAACTTCCGTTGGGTCTTGGTTGGAGTCCACGGGAGGGATGTGTACTGCTGCCCAATATTTCGAGGTGGAAGGTGTGATTCTCGATTTGAACAGCTCGTACTGGGGTGGCTGGGTAGAACCCATGGTACTGCAGGTAAAGTCCCACAATATTTTGACAAAGCTACCTGGGGTTGCATCTGGGGTTCTCAGATAAATACTAGGGCTCGGCATGGCAAGAATGGTTGTGAGGGTGGTGCACGAGGTGAGGGTGCTTGGCAAGGTCACGAGGTGGCCTTTTTATAGCACTGGAGCTGGGTCATTTTACCGTGGTGAAAGGTAATAAATTTGCCAGCTTAGCTCCAAGGGTCGAGGTCAAAATCACAGATACATACCTCACTAAAGTGACGTATCACTGTGGGAGTTGTCGGGGTGGTCTTGGTAGCTGTGCTTGGAAAAATATGCAATTGCGTGCTGACATAAATATGCAAGGTTACTATCTAAAACAGAGGCACAACAATAGGCTGCATTTATGCACAAGGTCACACGATTACAAGCGAGGATACACTGAGATTCGGCACTACTCGGGTGACTTAGTCTACCTCGTTTATATCCAAACGGGCGTGCCTTGTGGATGTCGAGGTTTCTCCACGGGTCTCACCGCTGGAATTAGCCGGAGATGGTGGAGGAACTGCAGGGTCGGGGTAGCGACGATGACCATCACGGGGATTGTTGGCCACAATCCCGTTAGAGTGTGCTCCCAAAAGGCGATGAAGCACTTCTGGGGTCATCAAAGCATCTTGGTTGATGGCTGGGGCTGATCTCAAGGTCTCGATTGGTTGTCCGAATAGCACGACTGGGCTGTCAGCGTCGGGCTCGTCTTCTCCTCTCGCTGGGGCTCGACGAACCAGCTCTCCACGAGCTGCGATCAGATCAATGGTGATTTGATCGAATAGTGCCTCTAGTGCACCTACATAGCGCACTAGGTGCAATAATGCAGGATCCGTCTCGTGATCTCCGTTGGCAACTTGGGGTGGTCTACCATACCCTTCGCGTCTGGGGTAGTAGTAGAACGAGCGACAGTTAACTCTGGGCGACAACTGCCGGAGTTGAACTATAGCCTCTCGAGCAGCTAGCTGGATGGCTTGTGGCTCGAAGGAAGTTGTCCTTCCGGTGAACCTGTAGGGGTGTTCTGGCGACAGACCCCTACCATAGATGTGCACAGTGGCCCAGAATTGACGGCTTTCACCGCCCATGGGTCCTTGGTACACAACATATTCTGGGGGCTCTTCTAACGCATAGGCACGACGGGTGAGGTTTGCGAGTATGGTCACAAAACCTCCAAGGTTGTTGCTGTGGTTTCATTGTGCACGACGGGGCCAGGCATAATGGCTCGGTTTGAGGTAGAGGCTGTGCTATGCTGGGTTGAGGTTAGCGTGCCCTTTTTATAGAAAAAGGGAACGTAGTCTTCCTTCGCACGCTTGCGAATGAGACCTTATAGGCACCAGTCACTGGCGCGTGATCGACAAGCTAGGTTGATAGGTTTGGCACCGACCGTCAAAAGTGTCGGGAGTCACTGTGTGACTATCTTGCACGAGAAGCTTGGCTGGGTTTTGGTTAAGGTCTGGTGGTTTGGCTTACCTAGGTCTTTCGACCTGGCCAAGATAGGATTAGCTAATGGTCAGCTTGGCTCTGATACCAAGTTTGTGGCGACCGGTTTTCCGGGTATTAACTCCCAGAAAATGGCCCTTGTGCTCATCAGCCCTAGGATTATTGTTAACTGATGAGGCACCAACTTGATACAGAAATTCCAAGCAAAACACAAAATATGTAGTACAAGACCATTATGGCCTGTGAGTACAACAAATGGTTTCTAGTGGTTGATGACGGAAGCGGGCTGTGAATCATCAGTGTCTATGGGACTCCATTTCCCACAGGAATAGCTGACCAGGTTAACTCCTATCTTCGCGAGGCTGCTATCACCGTTGCTTAGGTTCCAGGGCTGTCATCACGGTCGCTCCTCTCCGCGCAAGAAATCTGGCCAAGACAATAGCCAGGGACAAGCCAGTGAGTACTTTGAATGTACTCGCAAACATTATGAACACGGGTATAATATAACAACGATGTTCTGAAATATTTTATGCTCACGACGTCAGTCACAAAAGATAATAAAAACTCTGATGCACGCAAGCAGGTTATTTATGAATATGCAATAACATATTAATAATAAAATGCACCGATCGGGTGTCTGAAGCGACGCCTTGAAAGGTTAGTAAACAAAGAGAAATGCCTCAGTCGGGCGTCTGAGCGACACCACATAAAGGGCTTATAAAGAAAATAAATAACAACATGCCACAGTCGGGCGTCTGAGCGACACCGCATAAAGGGCTTATAAAGAAAATAAATAACAGCATGCCACAGTCGGGCGTCTGAGCGACACCGCATAAAGGGCTTATAAAGAAAATAAATAATAGCATGCCACAGTCGGGCGTCTGAGCTACACCACATAAAGGGCTTATAAAGAAAATAAATATAGTGAATATCCAGGAGGTAAAACCATCCCAGGGATACTCAATATTTCAAAATAATCATAATCATCATAAGTCTCAAGTCATGATCCAAATTCTGGTTTAATAGTTTTCTCCTCCAAAGACCGACACTTGACCCATCCCAGACTGTAATCCTTAACCATGGACACGGCTATTCGAATAGGTTTAATCTCTGCAGAGGGTGTACTCTTTACCCACGAGTAACGGATTCCTTTAGTCCATCGGGACTAATTCCGTCTACGGTCTTTTAAATGAAAATGCACCTGACTTGCACACACCAGCTTAACTCACCGGCGTCTGGAATCACCCATGACACTCGTTAAGCAAAACTCTAAGTGGGGAGGCTACAACCTCGATTAGCATGGGATCACAAAATTTATACCGCGCGCAAAACTGGGGAAGCTACCCCCTCGGCTACAACCGAAACACCCATGCCCCCTGACCGGATGACTGGCTTTAATCCATGGCCGTGGTACCCTCATCCCGGCCCCTCTGTACGGTGTGTGCTAGAAAGGGGTTGACAAATTACTGAACCGTACTCTACTTGTTGTAGAGACGAGTGGTAGTACGAAACAAGTATGTGGGTTACTGGAACAAGACTCGATCTATGGTCGACTCAGGAGGTTTAAGTATTCCCTGCAAGATTAGCATAACGAGTATATTTCATCCAACAGACAGAATCACCACTCATCATACCCTTCATGCCATGCCGGACACACTCGTCTCGACGAGCAACTAGGGACAAGCTCGGGTCTACCCAAGACAGAGGCTTTCCCGTTATTCTTCCGGTAGGCACGAAAGGCATACGAGGATGATCACTATCACAAGCCTGTCCATTTCCAACAGCAAGGAAATTTCCAATGAGCATTCATGCAAATGATCACATCACCACATAAAATAACGAGTTCTATGCATTGAGGTGGTGTCATGATCGTGTCAAACAATGCATGCAAAATATTATGTCAGGGTTCAGAATGCTTTCCTTCAATGTGAGGAAAGGCAGGGTGCACTCCAAAACTTTTGAAAGTATTCTTCTCTCTCTCCAAAGTCCTATTTTAAACAAATTTGAATTAACACACAAATTCAAAAAGCACAAAAAAGTTGTTTGAATTTTTTTCAAATAAATCTTAAAATAAACTAGATTAAATTTGAGAGAGGTAGGAAAAAGAATCAATCCATTTGGAGTTGTCATTAAAAAGTTATAGCCAGTCAAAGCTGTGGTCGAAAATCTGTTTTAAAAAGAAAATAAAACAGAAAAAGAAAAATGATTCGGACTGACAACATCAAAGGCGTATTCTAAAAATACATTTCCACTTATGCCTGCGTGGATCGGCACTGGGTCACTGACAGTGGACCCGCCTGGCCCACTGGTCAGGTTTGACCAGTCCACGCGCGCGTCGCCTCCTCCGACTGAAACAGAGGCGGAGCTCTGGCGAGGCTCGCCGGCGAATGAAGGCACCGTTCGGAAAGCGGAGGCCATCCGCGTGCTCAGGGGATCAAGACGGTCACTCCGGTGGTTGATATGGTCTTTGGGGTGGACGAAGCTGCCGGCAGTGAGCTTCACGGCGGATGGTGGTCGTCGGGCAAAGTGATTTTTCTCCCGCAATGAGTCCGATCAAAATCGAGCAGGGGGATGGATTCATGAGGGGGAGAGGGAGTTCCTGGTGAAGAGAGTGGAGAAGGGGAGGCTCTGGTGGTGCCGGAATGGCCGGGGAGGTGGCGGCGGCTGTAGTTGCCGGAGACGGGGAAGAAGGCCTCCCTCCGATGATTGCAGGTTGTGGGGTTGCCATGGGGGTGGCCTGAGGTTGCCTCCTTGCTTGAATGGGTTCGGGGGCCTCCTTATATAGTGCAACGAGGTCGGTTTGCAGCGGCCGGATAAGAACGACAGTGGACCGCCTTCTTGTAGTGGCAGGGCGTCGTTGCGACGACGAGAGCTAGATGACACGCGAGAGGATGAGGATGAGCTGTTCCAGGGGCAGGTGGCGAGCGGGAGAGGCTTGGGCGGTACCGACCTGGCAGAGGCGTGCCGCGGACGCCGGCGTGCCGCCAAGGGCTCTGACAGCGGTGCTGCAGGGCACCAGGGCTGCTTGGCGTGTTTTGGTGAGAAGGGGAGTGCGTGGCGCGACTCTGTGGTGTGGGCAAAACCAGGGGCGCGACATGGCGGCTCGGGCACGGCACATGCAAAACGCGCGCTTTGCTCGCGCCCAGAGCACGCACGGGACGTGCTTGACGAAATGCCATGGCGCGTTAGAGGTCTCGGGTAAGGCTGGGAATTAGCAGACCTAGGTTATGAGTAGCTAGAAGTCTATTGGACAAGGTAGTTAGGCAAGGGAAGCAAGATCACAGTGCAAGCTAAGACTCATGTCAAAACAGGTCATGCCTACAGGGTGCTCGACAGAATGCCACATGCACCTAGGCATTTCTTGTAGTGGTCAAATCTTCCAGAGTGGGGTCTCTTTAGATGCAAGAGAGGGTGGTGAGGTTAGTTTGCCAAAAGGAGAAACTTGCTAGTGCAAGTTTTGCAAAACTTCAGTTCTGGACAGAAAGAACAGGGCATGATTGCATGTACTAGAATTGCTCCAATGAGTCCAACCTCTTGATCTTAAGGTTCTAGCAGGAAGGGCTACAAGTAGGAAAAGGAATCACAGCAAAAAGAGCAAGTTAAAATATAGCTGTAGTAAAATCCATCCAGTTGGACCAGAATGAAGATGAGGATGGTTCACTCAATTTTTCCAAAGAACATCACTAGGTTTTTTGAAAAAAGTTAACTAATATACTCCTGTTGACATCCCAAAATTTTGGTAGAAGTTTTAAAGAAATATTTAAAATAGGTTGTAGTGCAAAACTGTCCTCTGGACCAGATTTGAAAACTTGGTGTAGAACTCAAAATATCCAAGTAATGAAATATATTTTTGCATAAAAGTGTTTTATAAACATCACATGACCTCTCTAAATTTTGGTGGAATTTTGAAATAAATTTATCAAATGGTTGTAGTGCAAAAGAGGCCCCGAGGCTTAGAAAAATCATTTTTACAGAAATAAGGCTTCAGGGAAACTAATTATGCAAATAATCCCACTGATAAAAGAATTGTTTTATTTGAGAGAGAAAAAAATAAGTCCAACAATGATTGAAAAGATTTCACTAGGGGTAAAACTCCATAATAATAAAAAAAAGAGTGGTTCTGAAATCAGAAGGGAATACAGAAAATAAAAGTTTTAGTTTCTAGGCAAAATTTTAATTAATAAAACAAGGTTAAAATTTTGGGGTGTCACACTTGATCACACCCCCAACCGCCGAACACAATGCCGACAACATCGGGGTTTGGATATCGAGATAACACCCTCTCCTCATGAGATCATGGCGGTTATCGCTCCTTGGACCGAACCTTACTTGGCCTACCTTAATAGGCAAGAGCTCCCCGACGATCAAAACGAGGCGCGATGCATAGTTTGGCGCTCCAAAGCCTTCAAAGTACACGAAGGCGAACTATATAAAAGAAGCACAACTGGAGTCCTTCAAAGGTGTATCTCTGAAGAGGAGGGAAGGTAGGTCTTAGCAGAGATACATGCCGGTCTCGACGGTCATCACGCCGCAGCCCGAGCCCTTGTAAGCAAGGCGTTCCGGATAGGCTTTTTTTGGCCTACGGCTCGAGATGACGCTCAAGACCTCGTCCAACATAGCGTGGGTTGTCAACTTTTCGCTAATCAGAGCCACATGCCTCTCACCGCATTAAGAAAAATCCCCATTACTTGGCCCTTTGCGGTCTGGGGGCTTGACGTGGTCAGACCCCTTAAAGGGGGAAGCCGCAAAAAGAAATACTTACTGGTCATGGTGGATAAATTCACTAAATGGATAGAAGCCAAACCAGTCAAAACAGCTGAGGCCGGACCAGCGATCGATTTTATATCCGGCGTAGTCCATGGTTATGGTGTCCCGCACAGAATCATCACTGGTAATGGATCTCACTTCACAACTGATGAGGTGAAAACCTGGTGCGCTAAGTTGGGCATTAAACTCGACTATGCATGTGTATACCACCCTCAAACGAACGACCAAGTCGAACGGGCCAATGGTCTGATCATGAGTGGTATTAAACCCAGACTAGTGCGCTCTTTACGAGAATCAGATAAGCACTGGGTTGAGGAACTTGATTCCGTACTCTGGGGACTCCGGACCATGCCCAATCAAACGACCACATACCCACCCTTGTTTATGGTGTACGACACAGAAGCCTTATTGCCCTGTGATATTATTCATGACTCACGCCTAGAGTGCGCATGTAAGAAGAGAAACAAGCCGAACTAGATCGATAGGACGACCTAGATGGACTTGAAGAGGAGCGCGATGTAGCCAAGGCCCGCTCTGAGTTCTATAAAAAACAGGTCAGGCGTTACCAAAGAAGAGAAGTGCGGGCTAAAACATACAATGTCGGAGAACTTGTTCTACGCATCCCGGAGAAGAAAAAGGATAAGCTCAAACCCAAATGGGAGGGCCCCTTTATTATTCATGAAGTCCTTACTAGAGGAGCCTATCGCCTTCGCAATGCGGAGGATAATCGCCTTGAGCCGAACCCATAGAACGTCGCTTGGCTCCGAAGATTTTACGCATAATTCGGCCTCCTTAGGTCTAAGCTTAAAACTAGGTTTTTTCCATTTTCTCTTTCTTTTACCCTCTTTACCTTTCTCACCTTATATTGTATGTTCGGATAAACCGCATTGTTGGGGGTACACATCTTTAAATGTATACATCCTACCATACATGGGGGCTTCTTTTAAAAGAAGCATTTTATTACAAAGCTTACAAGCTTCTTGTGTCTGTACTATCTGTTGTTTCTGCCATTTTATGCACCTCGATGACTTAAGTTTTTGCCAAGCTGGGTTGCCTCGCTCCTGTGCGTATACCCTACATTCCCGATTGTTTGGCTAGGGTGTAAAGGGAGCACCTCTGCGATTGTTACAACCGGGTTATCTAGCAGTGTACCTCAGACGGGTGAAGCCAAAAGCTAGCGTTCTTAAGAGAATAATTAGCCAACACATATTCAACATGATGTTTCCGGAATAATGCATAAAACTGGCTATCTGTACTTCAGATACAACCCAGCCTAAGAAAAGGAACCCCTAAGGAAACTATTTTTCTTGGAAGATGTTTCTTATGTTAAAAAGTAATATAACATAACTCTGCCAAACACATTTTGTCTGTTTGAGAAATATGACCGGATTGCCTGGTTTCCGACAATACCAAATGTTTACTAGTCAAAACATAGTATGCGGAAACACTCCAACTTTTTGGTTCGGAGGTGGAAGCCGAAGGTCTGCGATGACAAAACTTTCATACAATTCGGCAGGAGATACGTTCGGTCATAAAGTACATGGGTACATCAAATCGAACGCTCACTCCCTTTCCACGCCATCTAGTAGGCTATTTAATTACAATCATGTTGCAAATTTTTTGCCGCTGTCATCACTTGGTCGTATACCAAGCTTATTGGAATTTCCTTCCCGTCGGGTCCCCGCGGTTCAACGCTGACCATATGGTTCGGGTCAAGACCAGTATTGCGTGTCTTCACCATGGCCCAGGCCTCTCGACCGCCTTCATGGCATGTGGATGTCTTCCACAGCTCGAACCGACACCGGGCAACCTTGAATAGATCAGCCAGCACCTCCATACTTTCTAGAGGGATGTCGGAAGGCCATAAGGCTTTTGCCATATTCTTCATCGCCTTTCGAGCATGCTCGTGCAGCTTGGCCAGCTCCTTCAAAATTTCACTCTGTAGAACTGGCATTTCCTCCTCAGGGCGGCCGATCAAGATACCTGTATCAACCCAACTATCATATTCCACATTATATGATCCTATCAATAATCCGGATGGTTCATAAGACATACCAAATTTGCCGCCCTTCAGTTTCTGGTTTTCTTGTTGTGCCTCTAAGAGTTGAGCCATTAAGCTCTTTATCTCTTCATCCTGTTTCTTTACTTCTTCTTCCATTTTTTTTATCGTTGCCATAATACATTGGGGCGCTCTTTATTTCTTCAAGCTCCCAGGTCAGTGCATTGTTCTTCTCCTTGAGAACCTGTGGTCATCAAACGATCCTTAAATCGGTTTTGTTCACCCGCTTTAAGTCTCGGGGGCTACTACTATCTATCCATTAAGTTCCTGAAGTTTTTTACCTGCATTTCCTTTGAGAAAACGTGAGCGACCCCGGTGAGTCCGTCCCGGACAGCTCAAATATATGCACCTACAGTGATTAAGGCGTTAAACTCCGACCTCATTAAGGCAGGGGCGCGTAAGGCTTCTTTTAAGTGACGATGGTTCATCGCACTCTCGACTTCGGAGTTGGTCAGGGACATCTCATCTGGCTCTCCGTGAGACGAGCGAGTCTGTGCTACATTAGCATGCGCCCCGTCCCGATTGGAATCTCTGGCGCCGCGTTAGCCGCAGCTCGGCTGACTGGGACCTTACCCATGGTGCGTCGTATACCCCTCCTGTGATGATAGAGGGAGGATTCGAATGATGGTCCGACTTCACAACCGAATATTAACAAAGAAGTATATACCTTTTCAATGGTGGAGCAGGTTCAGTAGTGCTGCCGACCTCGTTTCGTTTTGCATGACCCTTCCGCGAAGATACTGACCTTTTCTTGGTCGCCCTCCCTTGGGTATGGCTCGCTGAGCGCTGATCCTGCGAAACATGGTCCAAGGTAGAGGATAAGGAGACAGGAGGAAGTATACCTCTTCTTTGAGAATACAATTTCCGAACACTTACCTTCACGAAGGGATAGAGGTCGGGGTAGTCAGCCATAATGGCCACCTCCGAGCCGTCAAGGCTCGCTTGATAGTAGACTCCATCTTCTAACTCTACAAACATGTCCGGATGCTCATGGAATCCGGGGTCTTCATTGCGATCATGATCCTCAGGCTGTGGGGCGGGGTAGTTAATGTTCTCGACAACCTACCTCCATGACTGTTCAAAAAATAAATAGCCAGGATACTCGGTCAATGCATCCCTATGGATAAAAGAGCATTGAGCGGTTAGAAAACTTACCCATTCAATAGGAGTGTACATGGAGTAGGCTTCTCGGCAATTTATACGCATGAAGTCTTCTTCTTATCCTTTATAGAGGTCGGCCAGAGCTGCCGCTAATGCGGCTTGGCCATTCGGCCCCTTCCGCCTGTAGCAGGATGCGCCGTCCTCCCCATTGTAGTTCCATAGGGGAGTTACTCGGGATTGAAGTGGCCGCATGCATTATCGTAATAGCCATAACTTCTACTATGGAGAGTCCGGAATGGGTCAATATCTTGATCTTGTTTACCAAATTCATCACCACCGCACTGTCTTCTTGGGCGGAGGATTTGGGACGCTAGCTGTATAGCTTCTTCAAAGGGGCGCTGGAAAATTCTGTCAGTCCACGCCAAAAAGCGTCCGGAAGGGGTACATCATCAATATAGAACCATTCTGAAGACCATACGACAGATCCTTCCTTTGGAGTCCCGACGGGGTAGCTGGATCCAGCTATACGCCATACTTTGGCGCCACCCACTTTGAAAATAGACCCGTCGCCCTGATTGCGGGGGATGAGGCAGAAGAACTTTTTCCATAGTTCAAAGTGAGCCTCGCAACCCAAGAACAATTCGCAAAGAGTGACAAAACCGGTGATATGTAAAATAGAACCTAGTGTGAGCTTGTGCAGCTGGATCCCATAGTGTTCCAGTAAGCCCCTAAGGAAGGGATGGATTGGGAATCCCACGCCCCTCAAAAGAAATGAGGTGAAGCACACCCTCTCCCCTGGACTGGGATTGGGGAAATTCTCTGCCAATGCATCATGGCCTATAGTGGTTAACCCCTCCCGTATAGAGACTAGATCTGGGGGAGGGAGGTATCCTTGCGTTTGGAGTCGACTGAGCTGGAGGTGAGATACGGAACAACTCTGCTAGTCCCCCTCTTGAGGGCCATGAGGATGCGAGGGGGAACCAGGGCACTCGCCATGGCCTGTTTTTTGTGGCTTGCTCTGTTGCTTTTGGTATGATGCGAGATGACGGTTTATAGGCGCGGTTTGTGCCTGCCAGGAATATTAAAATACAAGGATAACAGACCGTTCGCATTCACTCAGACGCGTGGAAATTGAGGCGACGGCAGGGAAGAATCATAAAGACTGGACGCAGAAGCCGATGTCAGAGTATATTCAATCCGGAGTGTAATGGAGAACCCGCCTTGCAAAGCCGAAGACTTGCGTCCGCATACTACATCGACATTGAAGCCAAGTTCGGGGGCTACTGATGTCTGCTAGAACTACGTCGGTATTTCCCCAAAGAGGAAGGGATGATGAAGTATGGTGACGGTAGGTATTTCCCTCAGTGATGAGACCAAGGTTATCGAACTAGTAGGACACCATCCTCACACCACGTAAATAGCACCTGCACACAAATAACAAATACTCGCAACCCGACGTGTTAAAGGGGTTGTTAATCCCTTCCGGGTACGTCGCCTCAAGATACAAAAACCTGAGGTAAAAAAGTGGTAGATAGGATAAATAGATCACGGAATAAATAAATTGCAGCAAGGTATTTTGGTATTTTTGGTTTAATAGATCTGAAAATAAATGCAAGAGAAAATAGATTGCAAAGGCAAATATGATGAAAAGAGACCCGGGGGCCGTAGGTTTCACTAGTGGCTTCTCTCGAGAAAAATATCAAATGGTGGGAAAACAATTACTACTGGGCAATTGATAGAACTTCAAATAATCATGACGATATCCAGGTAATGATCATTATATAGGCATCACGTCCAAGATTAGCAGAACGACTCCTTCCTGCATCAACTACTATTACTCCACACATCGACCACTATCCAGCATGCATCTAGTGTATTAAGTTCATGAGAAAACAGAGTAATGCATTAAGAACGATGACACGATGTAGACGAGACCCGTTTATCTATTGCGGCAGATATATATCTCATCTTATTATCCTTAGTAGCAACGATACATACGTGTCGATTCCCTTTCTGTCACTGGGATCAAGCACCATAAGATTGAACCCGCGAAGATGCTGACCTTTTCTTGGTCGCCCTCCCTTGGGTATGGCTCGCTGAGCGCTGATCCTGCGAAACATGGTCCAAGGTAGAGGATAAGGAGATAGGAGGAAGTATACCTCTTCTTTGAGAATACAATTTCCGAACACTTACCTTCACGAAGGGATAGAGGTCGGGGTAGTCAGCCATAATGGCCACCTCCGAGCCGTCAAGGCTTGCTTGATAGTAGACTCCATCTTCTAACTCTACAAACATGTCCGGATGCTCATGGAATCCGGGGTCTTCATTGCGATCATGATCCTCGGGCTATGGGGCGGGGAAGTTAATGTTCTCGACAACCTACCTCCATGACTGTTCAAAAAATAAATAGCCAGGATACTCGGTCAATGCATCCCTATGGATAGAAGAGCATTGAGCAGTTAGAAAACTTACCATTCAATAGGAGTGTCCATGGAGTAGGCTTCTCGGCAATTTATACGCATGAAGTCTTCTTCTTCTCCTTTATAGAGGTCGTCCAGAGCTGCCGCTAATGCGGCTTGGCCATTCGGCCCCTTCCAACTGTAGCAGGATGCGTCGTCCTCCCCGTTGTAGTTCCATAGGGGAGTTACTCGGGATTGAAGTGGCTGGATGCATTATCGTAATAGCCATAACTTCTACTATGGAGAGTCCGGAAAGGGTCAATATCTTGATCTTGTTTACCAAGTTCATCACCACCGCACTGTCTTCTTGGGCGGAGGATTTGGGATGCTAGCTGTATAGCTTCTTCAAAGGGGCGCTGCAAAATTCTGTCAGTCCGCGCGGAAAAGCATCTGGAAGGGGTACATCATGAATATAGAACCATTCTGAAGACCATACGACAGATCCTTCCTTTGGAGTCCCGACGGGGTAGCTGGATCCAGCTATACGCCATACTTCGGCACCACCCACTTCGAAAATAGACCCGTCGCCCTGATGGCGGGGGATGAGGCAGAAGAACTTTTTCCATAGTTCTAAGTGAGCCTCGCAACCCAAGAACAATTTGCAAAGAGTGACAAAACCGGAGATATGTAAAATAGAACCTAGTGTGAGCTTGTGCAGCTGGATCCCGTATTGTTCCAGTAAGCCCCTAAGGAAGGGATGGATTGGGAATCCCACTCCCCTGAAAAGAAATGAGGTGAAGCACACCCTCTCCCCTTGACTGGGATTGGGGAAATTCTCCGCCAATGCATCATGGCCTATAGTGGTTAACCCCTCCCGTATAGAGACTAGATCTGGGGGAGGGAGGTATCCTTGCGTTTGGAGTCGACTGAGCTGGAGGTGAGATACGGAACAACTCTGCTAGTCCCCCTCTTGAGGGCCATGAGGATGCGATGGGGAACCAGGGCACTCGCCATGGCCTGTTTTTTGTGGCTTGCTCTGTTGCTTTTGGTATGATGCGAGATGACGGTTTAGAGATCTCGCCTAGCTTTATAGGCACGGTTTGTGCCTGCCACGAATATTAAAATACAAGGATAACAGATCGTTCGCATTCACTCGGACGCGTGGAAATTGAGGCGACGGCAGGAAGGAATCATAAAGACTAGACGCGGAAGCCGATGTCGGAGTATATTCAAGCCGGAGTGTAATGGAGAACCCGCCTTGCAAAGCTGAAGACTTGCGTCCGCATACTACATCGACATTGAAGCCAAGTTCGGGGGCTACTGATGTCTGCTAGAACTACGTCGGTATTTCCCCAAAGAGGAAGGGATGATGAAGTATAGTGACGGTAGGTATTTCCCTCAGTGATGAGACCAAGGTTATCGAACCAGTAGGACAACATCCTCACACCACGTAAATAGCACCTGCACACAAATAACAAATACTCGCAACCCGACGTGTTAAAGGGGTTGTTAATCCCTTCCGGGTACGTCGCCTCAAGATAGGCAAAAACCTGAGGTAAAAAAGTGGTAGATAGGATAAATAGATTGCGGAATAAATAAATTGCAGCAAGGTATTTTTGTATTTTTGGTTTAATAGATCTGAAAATAAATTCAAGAGAAAATAGATTGCAAAGGCAAATATGATGGAAAGAGACCCGGGGGCCGTAGGTTTCACTAGTGGCTTCTCTCGAGAAAAATATCAAATGGTGGGAAAACAATTACTACTGGGCAATTGATAGAACTTCAAATAATCATGACGATATCCAGGTAATGATCATTATATAGGCATCACGTCCAAGATTAGCAGAACGACTCCTTCCTGCATCAACTACTATTACTCCACACATCGACCGCTATCCAGCATGCATCTAGTGTATTAAGTTCATGAGAAAACAGTGTAATGCATTAAGAACGATGACACGATGTAGACGAGACCCGTTTATCTATTGCGGCATATATATATCTCATCTTATTATCCTTAGTAGCAACGATACATACGTGTCGTTTCCCTTTCTGTCACTGGGATCAAGCACCATAAGATCGAACGCACTACAAAGCACCTCTTCCCATTGCAAGATAAATAGATCAAGTTGGCCAATCAAAACCCAAATATAGGAGAAGAAATACGAGGCTATAAGAAATCATGCATATAAGAGATCAAAGAAGACTCAAATAACTTTCATGGATAAAAACATAGATCTGGTCATAAACTCAAAGTTCATTGGATCCCAACAAACACACCGCCAAAAGACTTACATCATATGGATCTCCAAGAGACCATTGTGTTGATAATCAAGAGAGAGAGAGGAAGCCATCTAGCTACTAACTATGAACCCGTAGGTCTACAAAGAACTACTCATGCATCATAGGAGAGGCACCAATAATGGAAGTGGTGAACCACTCCATTACGGTGTCTAGATTGGATCTGGGTGGTTCTGGACTCTGTGACGGCTGGATCAATATTTCATTGACTCCCCTAGGGTTTCTAAAATATTTGGGTATTTATAGAGCAAAGAGGCAGTTCGGGGGGCACCCGAGGTGGGAACAACCCACTAGGGTGCGCCTGGGCCTCCTGGCGCGCCCTAGTGGTTGCTGTTCACCTCGAGCAGCCCCTCAGGTGCTTCCTTGGCCCATTGGCTTTCTTCTGGCCACAAGAAATCCTCCAGGAGTTGCGTTGCGTTTGGACTCCATTTGATATTGATTTCCTGTGATGTAAAAAACATGCAGAAAATAGCAACTGGCACTGGGCACTATGTCAATAGGTTAGTACCAAAAAATGATATAAAATGACTATAAAATGATTATAAAACATCCAAGAATAATAATATAACAGCATGGAACAATAAAAAATTATAGATACATTGGAGACATATCAGCATCCCCAAGCTTAATTCCTTCTCGTCCTCGAGTAGGTAAATGATAAAAATAAATTTTTTGATGTGGAATGCTTCCTAACATGTTCATCACATTCTTTTCTTTATAGCATGTACATATGGACTTTTATATGATTCGAAGCAATAGTCTAGTTTTGACATGAAGACTTTAATACTCAAGCATACCAACAAGCAACCATGTCTTTCAAAATATCAACACTAAAGCAAGTTATCCCTAGCCCATCATGCTCAATCATTGATCCATTCATGAAAAACACTCGAATATTAGCTACACCCAATGCTCAAATACGATCATAGTGCCTGTCGGTGTCAAAACCGGCAGATCTCGGGTAGGGGGTCCCGAACTGTGCGTCTAGGCGGATGGTAACAGGAGACAAGGGACACGATGTTTTACCCAGGTTTGGGCCCTCTTGATGGAGGTAAAACCCTACGTCCTGCTTGATTGATATTGATGATGTGGGTATTACAAGGGTAGATCTACCACGAGATCAAGGAGGTTAAACCCTAGAAGCTAGCCTATGGTATGATTGTTGTTCGTTCTATGGACAAAAGCCATCCGGTTTATATAGACACCGGAGAGGGCTAGGGTTACACAGAGTCGGTTACAATGTAGGAGATCTACATATCCATATTGCCAAGCTTGCCTTCCACGCCAAGGAAAGTCCCATCCGGACACGGGATGAAGTCTTCAATCGTGTATCTTCATAGTCTTGGAGTCCGGCCGATGATGATAGTTTGGCTATCCGGACACCCCCGAGTCCAGGACTCCCTCAGTAGCCCCTGAATCAGGCTTCAATGACGACGAGTCCGGCGCGCATATTGTCTTCGACATTGCAAGGCGGGTTCCTCCTCCGAATAATTCATAGAAGATCGTGAACACCAGGATAGTGTCCGGCTCTGCAAAATAAATTCCACATACCACCGTAGAGAGAATAATATTTACACAAGTTCAATCTGCTGACGTGTTTTGTGGCATGACGTCACACCACAACCAAGCCTTTACTCGAATCGTTTTTATTATACCACCTCCGTGCGTTTAGCAAAGCGGTTTCCTTGGTACGTCTTGTCGAAGCAGAGATCGTGTTCCCCTTATTCCGGGATTCTCATCAATACAGACGTGGGTAACCCAACCGCACCCGTTGCCACGCCCCCTCCATCGAAGGCGGGTTCCAAATGGTCACGGGGACGGCTCTTGGTATTCTCCCTCTTTATAATGAGACCAAGGCACGTTCTTTTTCTTCAATCCTCAATCGAATCCGCCCCTCGCCCCAAGTTCCAACACCCAGGGCTCCAGATTCGGGTATTTTCGACCTTCGACAATGTCCGGCTCCGATCTACGAGGCTGATGGATGCCCTCCTCCGTCACGGAAGAGGACGTGCTAAAGCTGAGAGACGCCAGGTAATTAACCTATGAGATTTCGCATAGGTTGCCTGCCCAAGGGCAAGTTATTCCTACTCCCGAGCCCGGCGAGAGTGTCGTGTTCGTGTCTCACCTCCGTCAGGGTTTAGGCTTCCCGATGGATCCCTTCATGAGGGGGCTCATGTTTTACTATGGGCTGGAATTCCATGAATTGGCTCCGGAGTCCATCCTCCACATCTCATCATTCATTGTCGTTTGCGAAGCCTTCCTCCGCACTACCCCTCACTTCGGCTTGTGGCTCAAAACCTTCAACGTGGAGCCGAGGATGATTGAGGGGCGTCAGGCAGAGTGCGGCGGGGCGGTTATAAGCAAGAGGGCCGATGCTCCATGGCCCGAGGGCTCTCTTCAGGAGGAGCTCAGCTTGTGGCAACAGGAGTGGTTCTATATCACCGCTCCCAGGGGCAGCAGGCAGAGGCCGCTGCCCGCCTTTCGCCCTGGCCCTCCACAATGGCTGACGTCATGGGTCAACAAAGGGCTTGACTGGGGGCCGTCCAAAGACGTACCCCTGTTGCAGGGACGGATTCGAGACCTCCAAGAAAGTGAGATCAATCTGGTCGTAGTGGCACAGGTTATGCTGATTCGGCGCCTTCTGCCCTGCAAACGTCACCCCCTCCGCCTATGGGAATTTAATCCGGAGGGACCACGAGCTCTCCAACACTTCATGGGTTTGACACCCGTGGAGATGTACAAACTGTTCTTCGAATCACAAGAGGTGCGTCCGGACTTGACCGAGGACGCTGGCCTAAGCTGCAATCGCCCGAATACTCAAGTAAGTAGCCCTGTGTCCGGACACATTGTCCATTTATTTATCATGGGTTTGCCTTTTAACCAGCCATCCCTTGGACAGGAGTGGATAGCGCAAGCAAAACTGATACGGTGTCCGGCCCCCCTCCCTGAGACCACACCGGATCCCATGTTAATCAAAATGTTGGAGGTTGCACCTTTGGAGGAGGGCGAAGGGGGGCACAGGGAAACTACCACCTCTGCCAAGGAGGCTTTCAGTAAGGGGGGAATCGAGAATCCCACCCTCCAGGGGGAGAAGAGGACCGCTTCCGAACACCCGGAGGTCAAGGCCTCAAAGCGGGGAAAGAAATCTGCACCGGAAGGTCCTGTGCCGGGAAGAGCCCCGGCCGCACAGCCTCCCCAAAGGAATCAGCCCTCCAGCGAGCCGTAAGTAAAAAAGGGGGAGTTTTTTAATAGGGGACATCCGTATTTTATTTCTAAGGGTAACCGAAGTTTTCACCTTGTAGTTCGGATCTCAGCCCTTCTCAGCGGAGATCATCTTCGGGGGACCTTCGTCCAGAGATGATGGAGAGCGAAACGCCTCCATCTGCCGCCCCGTCGGGCGGGGCGGATGACCCTGAGGTGTCGTCACGGAGGGTCTCCCCGAGTCCGGCAGGGCCGGGGAGTTCGGCACCCACTGGAGTACGGCCGGTGGAGCTGCAGGATTTGCTCGAGAGGGCGTCTATCTCAGAAGATCACTGCACATTAATGAGTATGGTGATTGAAAGGATCTTGCATGAGGCCGTCGGATGTTTGCTGATGGGGTTTGAGGTACACAAAAAATGACATACCTTTTGACAGTTTTGCACATGGAGTGCGCCCTGTATAGATAGTAGCCCCTGAGACTTGGTATGCTGTCGAAAGCGACAGCGTGCCGAGGATCATCATCTCAGTTATAGAATGTCGCCTTTCCTATGCAGGTGGTGGAACGTTCGGTGGCCTGCCGGACTGATGGAGTTGCCGAGCTGAAGCGGCAACTCAAGTTGCGGATGCGGACATCGCGCTGGTCAATAAACGACTTGACGAGTCACAAGGTAGGTGGTTTCTCCGCTGTCACCTAGTAAGGGAGCTGATGCCCGTTCCTTACAATTTGTATGCTTGATGCAGATGGTGCCGCTGTTGTGGAAGACCTTCGAGGAGAGCTTGCTCGAGCCAAGGAGCAAGCCAGGAAAAGTGATGCAGCTGCCTCGAAGGCAGCGGAAGAGCTAAAATCCGAAAAGGCTGCTCACTGCCGAAGCAGGGAGGAGATGGCCGGAATGGCCGTGAAATTAAAAGATGCTACCGACCGCTATGAGGTTCTTGAAAGGGAATGCCGAGCGGAGCAAGGGGACCTGAAGAAGGCCGCCGCCGAAGCCAAGGATGCCCGTTGTGCGATGCGGGCTATGAAGGAGGAACTGCGTCAGGCCGGAGACATTGCGGCTGGAAAGCCCTTTCTGCTGCGTAGGAAGTTCACGGATCCGAAGTATGCTCAGTTGGGCCAATTGTGTGGTGCGGAGGATCCTTATCTGGATTTGGCGGCGAGTGCGGCGGACGCAGTCGTGCACTTTCGAAGCCAGAAGGATCACGGAATGGAAGAGCTTTTCTGGTCTCAATTCCATAGTCCGGAGCATCCGCTTCCGTTGACCGATTGGTTGGCTGAGTGGGCTGAGCTGAATAGATTGTCCGGACTTGCCATGACGGATGTGGTGGCTCATCTGTGGCCAGAAAGGCCCAAGCCGGAGAGTTATTTTGGTTTGTTGCAGCAGTTCCTAGGGGCGGTGCCGCATATCGAGGCGATGCAGCGGTCGGCATGCATAGAGGGTGCACGGATGGCTCTCCCCCGTGTTAAGACATACTGGGCGGAGATGGATGCCACCGATGTTGCATCCCGGGGTTCGGACAAAAGCCGATTACCTGCCGAGCACTATTTTGAGGAAGTCCTGCAGGGCGCTCGTTTAATAGAGTCGTAGTGCTCGAAAGATGTTATGTTCAAATGACATGTATGATTTGTGAGATCATGTTTATAATGTAACGGCTTTTTATACTTGTGCGTTCAAGTATTGAACTATCTCCTGTGCGGCCGTATATGTATGATAAACCTGAAAGATGGCAGTCTTTGGCTTCAGCCCCCACGCACATGGTGCGGGGGTGTTTGCAAAAAAAGCGTTTTTCACACTTAATCCAACGTCTTGGTCCTTTGAAGGAGGTGATAGCATAGCAAACTAGGCAACTAGACTATAATGCTTTATCACTTTCACTTAGCCATAGGAGCTCGATGGTGGGGCTACTATATAGCCCCTAGAGGCACCGCGCTCTCCGAACTCGGGGCGTGTATGTGCCTGACCGGGAAGCGGTCCTTCGTCAAAGCGGAGGAATTCTAAACATTCCAGTAGTCGATCGAGTGGTTGACCAGTCTCTCGCTATATCATGACAGTTAGTTTTCGGCTTTCTCTACTGAGGTGCTCGCCCGACCGAACCGGGGCACAATCGCAGTAGTTCTCCTGGTGCCGCATTAGCCGATGGAGCGGAACGTAAGGCACCAAAAAACAGGAGCCGGGCAAACCCAACATTTGACCAAAGACATGATTCGGAGCTGATGCATATAAGGCCTAACTCGAGACGCCGAACACTCCCTGAGGTATTCGGTCTTTATGATACCGGGCAGAACAATGCCCTAAGCCCCTAGTGTCCAGGTACGGGTGAGAACTTCTGACGCGGCCGATGCCAAAACGCCAGCCTCCTCCTCGGTTATGGTAGGAAACCGGGGGATGTGTATCAGCAAGAGACACTAAGAAAGGTTTACGCAGGGTCTTAATCTGAAAAGAATCCTTGCAACGGGTCCCTGCTGCACGTCTGCGCCTGTGTCTCCATTGTGCTGTATCCTGGACGGGTGTAGCACGTGCTTCATTTGTAAAAGAGAAGAACTTAGTTTGAAAAAAAAATTATTGTGCGAAAGATGTATTTAAAATAAAGTATGATTTGGAAGATGAATAAAGTTGAGCTTTATTGGCTCTCATCGTTTATACGTGCAGCCCCTTGTAAAGAGATATGCGGCTGGGAAGCCCCTTGTTTATTTATGCCAGACTCGCCTAACCGTGTCCGAGGTCTGAATGACCTGTTTTAGGGGCTTTGACCAGCAAGGTCGGATTAGTGTGTGGCTGTCAGGGCAGTCTCACATTTTCCGTGGTCGAGGAACACTCAGAGTTACCCTTTAATGAGATTATGCCATGTGGACTGGGCATTTTAAGCGTAAGAGACGCGTAATGCGGTATTGCGTTAAAGCGGGCGAAAGCTTCGCGTCCCAGTAGTGCTTGATGGCTACTTTTGAATGGGGCGATATGGAAAGTGAGCTTTTCGCGACGGAGGTTGGCGGATGAACCGAACACAACCTCTAGTAGTATAGAGCCTGTACAATTGGCGTAAAGGCCTGGCGTCACTCCTTTGAAGGAAATGCTGCTACGGTGAATTTTTGTAGGGTCTATCCCCATTCTGCGGATGGTGTCCTGGTATAGCAGGTTTATATCGCTGTCGCCATCCATTAGGACTTGTGTGAATTGTAGTCCAACAATTATGGGATCCAATACCAAAGCAGTCCCTACTGCGTTTCGAACACTTCTGGAGTAATCCTGATGGTCGAAAGTAATTGGTTTAAACATCCAATTTCGGGACTCTGTTGGGGTGGACCGTGCGGCGCGTGTTTTAGCAGGTGCCGCACTATTTTTCCTTGTTATCACATGAAGTGAGTTCACTGTTTTGACTTCTAGTGGGAAAGTCTTCTATTTTCCGGCGTGCTGCTTGTGGGGTTCGTCGTCGTCTTCGCTTGGTGTGTCGAGCCCCTTGTGTTCGGTGTTAAGTCGGCCGGACTGCTTGAAGACCCAACAATCTCTGTGGTATGGTTTGCAGGCTTCCCGGGGGTACTATGGATTTGACATATCCTATCCAAGATTTTGTTTAGGTTGGATAGCTCATCACTGTTGTCCTTAAGAGGCAGTGTTTTATTATTCGGCCGAGAGCTTTTGAGTCCGGCGTTGACCGCCGTGCTATTTGGGCCATTTTCCTTATTCTGGCGCTGATCTTTTCTGCATCGTGATTTCCATTTCCATCCCTGACCTCGGATGTACTCGGGTCGCTGGTACTGCGTCTTGCCAGCCAGCTATCTTCCCCCGCGCAAAAGCGGGTCATGAGGCTTGTTAGCGCGGCCATTGTTCTTGGTTTTTCCTGGCCGAGGTGTCTGGCGAGCCATTCGTCTCGGACGTTGTCATGAGGCTTGTTAGCGCGGCCATTGTTCTTGGTTTTTCCTGGCCGAGGTGTCTGGCGAGCCATTCGTCTCGGACGTTATGTTTAAAGGCTGCTAAGGCTTCGGCGTCCGGGCAGTCGACTATTTGGTTCTTTTTGGTGAGGTACCTGTTCCAGAATTTGCATTTTGACTCTCCGGGTTGTTGAGTTATGTGACTTAAATCGTGTGCATCCGGAGGGCAGACATAAGTCCCCTGAAAATTTGCTCGAAATGCATCTTCGAGCTCTTCCCAACTTCCAATGGTATTTTCTGGGAGGCTTTTGAGCCAATGCCGAGCTGGCCCTTTGAGCTTGAGGGGTAGGTATTTTATGGCATGGAGATCGTCTCCTCTGGCCATATGTATGTGTAGGATATAATCCTCAATCCAGACTCCGGGGTCTGTTGTTCCGTCATATGCCTCTATGTTTACGGGTTTGAATCCCGCTGGAAATTCATGATCCAGTACCTCATCGGTGAAACATAGTGGGTGTGCGGCGCCCCTGTATTTAGGTGTGCCGTTGTCTTCAAACAGTCGGCGGGTTGTGTTGCTCCCTGGAGTCTTCTTTTTTGGCCCATAGATGGACCTGACCGGGCCATCCTTTTTGCGAGGATCCTTATGTGGATCGTGTGCCGGCTTGTGTGCAGCGCCGCTTGCCGCTCTTAGCCTTTCATCTGGTCGTCTATCCGGCCAGGCGGCTTCTTTCTTTTTTGACTGTGGGGGCTCTACGGCCTCCTCGACAAATTCGGGAAACAGCTTGCGCTTCGGGTAGCTCTTTGCCTGGTGACTATCGCCGTATTTATCTGCGGTATTGAGTACTTTGCTCCATCTCATTCTGAGTGCGTCCTTCGCTGTTTTGAGCTTCCGCTTTTGCTTCTTCAAACTTCTTGCAGTGGCGACGAGCCTTTTATGAAGGTTCTTATGCTTCGGTGATGTGTCCCGCGTGAGATCGTCTAGACTGTTGTTTTTGCCGGGGATGGGTTGCTTGTCCAATTCATCCTGTTCGGATGGTTTCTTGGTGGCATGTTCGTCATCCACTGCTTTGCCCCGCTCTAAGGCTGGGTCAGTATGGGTGCCGTTGTTATCGAGGTGGGACTTCGGGCGGCGCTTGCGTCGCCGTTTTGGTTGTTTGTCGGGGGAGTTGTCCTACGCCACGTCCCGTTGTTCCTCGTTATCGCTTCCTTTTGGTGTATCCACCATGTATACGTCGTGAGTTGAGGTGGCTTTCCAATGCCCAGTAGGCGCTGGTTCTTGGTCGTCTCCGGCATCGTCGTCCATACCGTTGATGTCTTCGGAGTCGAAGTCTAGCATGTCGGTTAGATCGTCGACAGTGGTTACTAAGTGGGTGGTGGGTGGGCCTTGAATTTCTTCGTCGTCCGCATCCCAACCGTCCTGGCCGCAGTCCGGCCAGGTCTCTCCTGATAACGAGAGATACTTTAGCGAACTCAGGATGTCGCCGAAAGGTGAGTGTTGAAAGATGTCCGCAGTGGTGAACACCATGATCGGCGCCCAATCGGATTCGATTGGAGGGGGCACGGGAGGTTCGGAGTCCGGCGAGGAGTCCGGCACCTCGGAGTCACAGGCTTCACAAGGGATAAGGTCAGTATTCGGCTCCATCACCGTAGAGGTTGCAGCCCCCGAGGCGGTGTCTAGCCACCCGTCCTCGATCTACGCAGCCGGCTCCGAATTGAGGGTCGGAGCGGACTCGTGTGCGGCCTCCAGGGCACTGTCCGGCTGTAGAACTAAATCATGCCCATCTTGACAGTGCGGCGCGCTCGGCTGTGGCTCGAATCCATCGAAGATCAAGTCTCCATGGATGTCAGCCGTGAAGTTCAAACTTCCAAATCTAACCTGACGGCTAGGGGCGTAGCTTTCGATCTGCTACAAACAGCCAAGCAAATTGGCCCGCAGTGCAAAGCCGCCGAATACGAAGATCTGTCCGGGGAGAAAAGTCTCACCCTGGACTGCGTCGTTGTTGATGATCGAAGAAGCCATCGAGCCTATCGGTGATGACAGAGAGGAACTCTCAATGAAAGCACCAATGTCGGTGTCAAAACCGGCGGATCTCGGGTAGGGGGTCCCTAACTGTGTGTCTAGGCGGATGGTAACAGGAGACAAGGGACACGATGTTTTACACAGGTTCGGGCCCTCTTGACGGAGGTAAAACCCTACGTCCTGCTTGATTGATATTGATGATGTGGGTATTACAAGGGTAGATCTACCACGAGATCAAGGAGGCTAAACCTTAGAAGCTAGCCTATGGTATGATTGTTGTTCGTCCTATGGACTAAAGCCATCCGGTTTATATAAACACCGGAGAGGGCTAGGGTTACACAGAGTCGGTTACAATGGTAGGAGATCTACATATCCGTATCGCCAAGCTTGCCTTGCACGCCAACGGAAGTCCCATCCGAACATAGGACGAAGTCTTCAATCTTGTATCTTCATAGTCTTGGAGTCCGGCCGATGATGATAGTTCGGCTATCCGGAAACCCCCTAGTCCAGGACTCCCTCAGTGCCCCTTAGTTGGTGCTTTATAAGAGAAGATGGAGACTCAAATTCAAAATAAAAATTGCATAAGTAAAAGAAAGGCCCTTCGCAGAGGGAAGTAGGGACTTGTAGAGGTGCCAGAGCTCAAAGCTTAAATTGAGAGATAAAATTATTTTTGAGGGGCATACTTTTCCTACCAACGAAAACGACTTGGAGCATCCCAACACTTTCCATGCTAGATACATCATAGTTGGTTCCCAAACAGAAAATAAAGTCTATTCCTTTTTCCACCATAACTTTCACTTTCCATGGCTAACCGTTTCCATGGGTTCCTTCCATACCAACACTTTCCAAGGAATTTATTATTTGACAACATAAAGTAAATTCATTCATTCATTTCGGGAGTGGGCATCCCTAGTACCTTTGTCGTACTCTCGTGCAATGACAGATGAATAAACACTCATCGTGACAATAACACATCTAGCATGGAAAATATTGGCTACCCTTTACCGCCTCACGAGTAGTAGAGCACACAAAAGAGAAATTTATTTTGAACATTAGAGATGGCACATGCAAATTTGCTTAGAACGGCATGGAGATACTAGATATAGGTAGGTATCATGGACTTATAAGGCAAAACTGGTTAAAAGGGTTTTGGATGCACAAGTAATGATCATACTTAGTGCACAATGAAGGCTAGCAAAAATATTGAGAAGCGACCAACGAAAAAGCGAAAAATCTCGTACCCAAGCATTAAGCATAATTAACACTGAATAATGCACCATAAGTAGGATATAAATTTTATTGCATAATTATTGACTTTCTTGCTTGCATAGGGAATCACAAACCTTAACATCAATATTCTTACTAAAGCACAATTACTCATGAACATGACTCACATATCATATCGTCATATCTCAAAACCATTACTAATAATCAAGTTTATTTTGTCAAATGATCTTCATGATTTTTTTATTATATCCTCCTTGGATATCTATCACTTTGGGACTATTTTCATATGTTGCTTTTGATAAGCTCGAACAAATATAAGTGAAGATCATGAGCATATTTTTTTCTTTCTCTCAAAATAATCTAAGTGAAGCAATAGAGAATTTCTTAAAAAATTACTAACTCCCAAATAAATCTAAGTGAAGCATGAGAGAATTTCTTCAAAATTAACAAAGAACACCGTGCTCAAAAAGATATAAGTGAAGTACTAGAGCAAGTCCATGGCTCTAAAAATTTAAGTGAAGCATAGGAGCAAGCATAGCATAATTTTTGGCTTTCTAAAAAGGGTGTCTCCAGCAAGGATTCAACACTTAAAACACAAAGCAAAACAAGCAAAGACTCATATCATATAAGATGCCCCAAGCAAAACTCATATCATGTGTCGAATAAAAATATAGTTTCAAGTAAAATACCGATGGTTGTTAGAAGAAAGCGGGGATGCCACTCGGGGGAATCCCTAAGCTTAGTTGCTTGCTACTTCTTTGAATATTATCTTCGGGTGCCTTGGGCATCCCCAAGATTAGCCATTTGCTTATCCTTATTCCTTCATCCATCGTAAGATAACCCAAAACTTGAAAACTTCAATCACACAAAACTCAAACAAAACCTTCATGAGATCTGTTAGTATAAGAAACCAAACCACTACTATAAGTACTGTACAAACCTATTCTTATTTTATTTTTGCATTATATCTACTGTATTCCAACTTTTCTATGGCAAAAACTCATCAAAGAAAACCATAGAATCATCAAAACAAGCACACAATGCAAAGAAAATAGAATCTGTCAAAAACAGAAAAGTCTGTAGCAATCTAAAAATTTCGAATACTTCTGTAAATCCAAAAATTATGAAATAAATTGGTGGACGTGATAAATTTGTCTATTAATCCTCTTCAAGAAGAATCAACTTAAAAGCACTCTTCTATAAAAATATGACAATGAATCTCGTGAGCGCAAAAGTTTCTATTTTTCAGCAAGATCAAATAAACTTTCACCCAAGTCTTCCCAAAGGTCTTACTTGGCACAAACACTAATTAAAACACAAAAAACACAATCATAATAGTAGCATAATTGTGCTATCACTCAAGAACATAAAGCAAAAAGCAAAAATAAATTTTATTCATTGGGTTGCCTCCCAATAAGCGCTATCGTTTTACGCCACTAGCTAGGCATAACGCTTAGGATCTAAGTTTTGTCATTTTTATCTTTGTTTCCCTTGGAGATATTTGTGTCGGGAGGTTTTGTAAATAAGACATAAAAACATTATCCATGGAAACATTAGCACTATCAAGTTGCTTTTTATCATAACCCCTTTGATTTCCGGCAATGATCCAAGAATAGTGTTGATTCACATCGTTAAAAACTTGTTGGATCATATCTAAAAAAGGGACTTGCTTTTTAAGATTCTCATCAAAGAATTGGTTATCTCCAAGCAAATATCTCAAAGCATAATCACTATTGTAAAGAATTTCATCAACACGGGTTTTTCACGGTTCATGCCATAAAAATCAAAGATTTCCCTAGCTTCCCGTATCATGTAGTCAAATTCATTCGTCAAAACAAGAGTGGCTAACTTTTTAGCTTTTGGATCCTTTATAACGGGCAACTCATAAAACAATCTTTGCAAGGTAGGATGAGTACGAATAAATCTAGTTTCAAGTTTCAGAACAAGTGCCAAAATAGCTTTCGCATATGATTTAGTCCTTTTAAGTATAGGAATATCATCAAGACTTAATTTTCTGACACAATTGAATAATTCTTGGATATGTTCTTTTCCCATAAAATTCCCTTGCCCCAAAACAAAAGTTTTGGCATCCAGATTGCCCGTACGCTCCACTTTAGGAGTTAGGCCATCATCTGTTTCTGCCATACCAAAGTCACTCATGGTGACAAGTTCAAGCAAATAAAAGATCTGACGAGAAAAAGATGAATGAAAAAGAGGGCGAATAAAATGGCAAACTTTTGTGAAGTGGGGGAGAGGAAAACGACAGGAAAATGGCAAATAATATAAATTTCGAGGAGATGAGATTTGTGATTAGGAACCTGGTTGATGTTGAAGATCCTCCCCGGCAACAGCGCCAGAACTGGCACATTGACGGGAGACTATCTTGAGGTGATCCTCCCCGGCAACAGCGCCATAAATTCCTTTTGATGTCTGCTAGAACTACGTCGGTATTTCCCCAAAGAGGAAGGGATGATGCAGTATAGCGACGTTAGGTATGTCCCTTAGTGATGAGACCAAGGTTATCGAACCAGTAGGAGAACCTCCTCACACCACGTAAACAACACCTGCACACTAATAACAAATACTCTCAACCCGAGGTGTTAAAGGTGTTGTCAATACTTTCCGGGTACGGCGCCTCAAGATAGGCAAAAGCGTGAGGTAAAAAAGTGGTAGATAGGATAAATAGATCGCAGAACAAATAAATTGCAGCAAGGTATTTTTGTATTTTTGGTTTAATAGATCTGAAAATAAATGCAAGAGAAAATATATCGCAAAGGCAAATATGATGAAAATAGACCCGGGGCCCGTAGGTTTCACTAGTGGCTTCTCTCAAGAAAAATAGAAAACGGTGAGAAAACAATTACTGTTGGGCAATTGATAGAACTTCAAATAATCATGACGATATCCAGGCAATGATCATTATATAGGCATCTCGTGCAAGATTAGTAGACCGACTCCTGCCTGCATCTACTACTATTACTCCACACATCGACCGCTATCCAACATGCATCTATTGTATTAAGTTCATGAGAATACAGAGTAATGCATTAAGAACGATGACATGATGTAGACGAGATCCGTTTATCTATTGCGGCAGATATAGATCTCATCTTGTTATCCTTAGTAGCAACGATACATAAGTGTCGGTTCCCTTTCTGTCGCTGGGATCAAGCACCGTAAGATCGAACCCACTACAAAGCACATCTTCCCATTGCAAGATAAATAGATCAAGTTGGCCAAAGAAAACCCAAATATCGGAGAAGAAATATGAGGCTATAAGCAATCATGCATATAAGAGATCAAATAAGACTCAAATAACTTTCATGGATAAAAACATAGATCTGATCATAAACTCAAAGTTCATCGGATCCCAAGAAACACACCGCCAAAAGACTTACATCATATGGATCTCCAAGAGACCATTGTATTTATAATCAAGAGAGAGAGAGAGAGAGAGGAATCCATCTAGCTACTAACTACGAACCCGTAGGTCTACAAAGAACTACTCACGCATCATAGGAGAGGCACCAATGGAAGTGGTGAACACCTCCATGACGGTGTCTAGATTGGATCTTGGTGGTTCTGGACTTTGCAGCGGCTTGATCAATATTTCATCGACTCCCCTAGGGTTTCTAGAATATTTGGGTATTTATAGAGCAAAGAGGCGGTTCCGGGGGCACCCGAGGTGGGCACAACCCTCCAGGGCGCTCTTGGGCCTCCTGGCATGCCCTGGTGGGTGCTCCTCACCTCGAGCAGCCTCTCAGGTGCTTCCTTGGCCCATTGGCTTTCTTCTGGCCCCAAAAAATCCTCCAGGAGTTGCGTTGCGTTTGGACTCCATTTTATATTGATTTCCTGCGATGTAAAAAACATGCAGAAAATAGCAACTGGCACTGGGCACTATATGTCAATAGGTTAGTACCAAAAAATGATATAAAATGATTGTCAAACATCCAAGAATGATAATATAACAACATGGAACAAACAAAAGTTATAGATACGTTGGAGACGTATCATCTACTAAGGGAGCCCTGGATTCGGGGGTCCTCAGATGTCCAGCCTAAGAGTTTGGGCCGGGTTGCATGGGCCATACAGGATCACGTCGAAGATCATCTACCGTGTCCGGATGGGACTTCTCAACATGCGGACAGGAAGAATAGAGTCTGGAGGTTTCCTTCCTTGATAAACGGACTTTGTACAATCCATAGACCCCCTCCGGTGTGTATATAAACTGGAGGGGTTAGTCCGTAGAGGGCAAATTTTCACCATCATTGGAATCCTCATAGTCTAGACATGCAGGGTTAGCCATCACGATCTCGAGGTAGATCAACTCTTGTAATCTTTATACTCGACAATCATAGTCAAGCAGGAGTAGGGTTTTACCTCCATTAAGAGGGCCCAAACCTCGGTAAACATCGTGCCCCCTGGCCTCCTGTTACCATTGATCCTTAGATGCATAGCTTGGGCCCCCTACTTGAGATCTGCCAGTTTTGACACTGACAGCAGACAGCGGTGACGGCGTGGCACTAACAGCCGTCATTTTCTTTTTCAGCGCTCAGACGAAGCTACTAGGTCAGGCCGGCGCGTTTGCTCATTTCCGTTTACTGGGCTGGGCATGTCCGTGACCTAGGCCAGCACATTCACTTTACTCGTTCGATTCTTCTAAAAAAAGAAAACTAAGCGGTTGTTTGATCAATGTACTGCGCCCGTTCGGTTTCTCCTTCTTCCGGAATCCCCCAATCTTCACACTACATTCATTCACTCGTGTAGGTAACCACTAGGCTCTCCATCCAACTTCCCTCTTCCACATAAACCACAACCACAACAGGAAAACCTCCATCGCACCATGGCATTTGGCCTCTGATGGGACCAGGTTCTCCAGGACATCTTCAACGGCGACATCACCAAGCTCTCCTACCCGCGTGAGGTGAGCAACTGGTACAACAACATTGCAATCCTAAAGAATCATGCACGCAAGATGAGGGCCTGTGCCAACCATGAGAGGGACCGAATGCCAGACCACCACTGCCCACTCATTCTGAACTTGGTTTCGGTGATGGCAGAGGCCAGGGATTCCCCGGATCCATTCCAGCGGTCACACTAGTACATGTATGAGAACCACGACCAACTCTGCCTAGACTACGAGCTTGATAGGATGGTGCCAGTGCTGCCCATCGCTCTAATGGAGATGGAGCTACCACAGATGGAGTAGCAGGTGGAAGAATAGATGCAGGTCGAGCAATAGTAGATGGAGGAACACCAAATGAAGGTGCGGATGGAGGTGGAGACTGGTACAAGTAGCAGGAGGAAGAAGAAGAAGCAGGTACGCATCATGGGGCTGGTTCTTCGGCCACTTTATCTTCTAAAGCTGCAACAAGAGTGAGTTTCATGCAACACCTAGGTCTTAGTTAGTTTTTGGAGCAAGATCTGAACCAATATATGGGTTCAGTTAGTTTATGAACTTAATATCATGCTTGTGTCCGAAGAACTATGTGTGTTTTCTAGCTGAATGGTGATATGATATCTATCTATCTAGAGAATTCGTCTATCTATGATACCTATCTATCTGAATGCTTGTGCTCATATTATCAATTATAAATGTCAAACTTTGGTGCTCTAAGTTTCAAACTTTGGTGCTCTAGGTTTCAATGCAAAGAATATTTCTAGATTTTCTTCAGTCAGCTTACTATGGAACTATAAGTGTGCTCTAGCTGTCGATGCAAAGATAAAAGATAAAAATGTTATTCTTATTATTTAACTCATGGAGAAATTCATGTCGTGATTTAAGCACTTGTTCTACTTGAGTGGTAACCATGGATGCATGTTTACTAATAAGCTTAAGGTCACCTTTAACTCTAGACATATAATCACTCAAGTGTTCAATCATATAAGCATTACATTTCAATTGTCTACCAAAGTAAGCATTGAAGTCTTCTTGTTTGACCATAAAATTATCAAAATCATCCAAGCATTGACTAGCAAACTTAGTAGATGCGATTTCACACTTATCAAATCTATAGAGAGAATTTACCTGTACTACCCGTGTTGGTTTATCAAGACCATGTATTTATTCAATAGGTGGTAAATTCTTAACATATTCAGCTTTAATACCTTTTTCTTTCATAGATTTCTTTGCCTCTTGCATATCATCAGGACTGAGAAATAGAATACCCCTTTTCTTCGGAGTTGGCTTCGGAGTTAGTTCAGGAAGTGGCCAATCATTATCATTACTCAATATATTATTCAATAGCAATTCAGCTTGCTCAACAGTTCTTTCCCTGAAAACACAACCAGCACAACTACACAGGTGGTCTCTGGAAACATTGGTTAGTCCATTATAAAAGATATCAAGTATTTCATTTTTCCTAAGAGGATGATCAGGCAAAGCATTAAGTAATTGGAGAAGCCTCCCCCAAGCTTGTGGGAGACTCTCTTCTTCAATTTGCACAAAATTATATATTTCTCTTAAGGCAGCTTGTTTCTTATGAACGGGAAATATATTGCAGAGAAGTAATAAATCATATCCTGGGGACTACACACACAACCAGGAGCAAGAGAATTAAACCATATTTTAGCATCACCCTTTAATGAGAACGGAAATAACTTAAGTATATAGTAATAGCAAATTTTTTCCTCCTGAGTAAATAGGGTGGCTATATCATTCAATTTAGTGAGATGTGCCACAACAATTTCAGATTCATAGCCATAAAAAGGATCAGATTTAACCAGAGCAATTAACTTAGGATTGACAGAGAAATCATAATCCTTATCAGAAATACAGATAGGTGAAGTAGGAAAAGCAGGGTCATATTTCATTCTAGCATTCAAAGACTTTTCTTTCAGCTTAGCTAACAATTTCTTAAGATCATATCTATCTTTGCAAGCAAAAAGGTCTTTAGCAGTTTCTTCATCCATAACATAACCCTCAGGTACATCAGGCAATTCATATCTAGGGGGAGAATCTTCATCACCACTTTCATCAACATTATCAGTTTCAATATTTTCGTTCTCTCTAACCCTAGCAAGTTGTTCATCAAGAAATTCACCTAATGGCACAGTATTATCAAGCATATAAGTAGTTTCATCATAAGCATCATGCATAGTAGAAGTGGCATCATCAATAACATGCGACATATCAGAATTAATAGCAGGTGTAGGTGTCACAAGTTTACTCAAAACAGAAGGTGAATCAAGTGAGGAGCTAGATGGCAGTTCCTTACCTCCCCTTATAGTTGAGGGAAAAATCTTGGTTCTTTCATCTTTCAAGTTCCTCATAGTGATCAGCAGATATAAATCACAAGTGACTCAAAGAATAGATCTATGCTCCCCGACAACGGTGCCAGAAAATAGTCTTGATAACCCACAAGTATAGGGGATCGCAACAGTTTTCGAGGGTAGAGTATTCAACCCAAATTTATTGATTCGACACAAGGGGAGCCAAAGAATATTCTCAAGTATTAGTAGTTGAGTTGTTAATTCAACCACACCTGAAAGACTTAATATCTGCAGCAAAGTAGTATGGAAGTAACGGTAACTGAGGGAGTCCTGGACTAGGGGGTGTCCGGATAGCCGAACTATCATCATCGGCCGGACTCCAAGACTATGAAGATACAAGATTGAAGACTTCGTCCCGTGTCCGGATGGGACTTTCCTTGGCGTGGAAGGCAAGCTTGGCGATACGGATATGTAGATCTCCTACCATTGTAACCGACTCTGTGTAACCCTAGCCCTCTCCGGTGTCTATATAAACCGGATGGCTTTGGTCCATAGGACGAACAACAATCATACCATAGGCTAGCTTATAGGGTTTAGCATCCTTGATCTCGTGGTAGATCTACTCTTGTAATACCCACATCATCAATATCAATCAAGCAGGATGTAGGGTTTTACCTCCATCAAGAGGGCCCGAACCTGGGTAAAACATCGTGTCCCTTGTCTCCTGTTACCATCCGCCTAGACGCACAGTTCGGGACCCCCTACCCGAGATCTGCCAGTTTTAACACCGACATTGGTGCTTTCATTGAGAGTTCCTCTGTGTCGTCACCGATAGGCTCGATGGCTTCTTCGATCATCAACAACGACGCAGTCTAGGGTGAGACTTTTCTCCCCGGACAGATCTTCGTATTCGGCGGCTTTGCACTGCGGGCCAATTCGCTTGGCCGTCTGGAGCAGATCGAAAGCTACGCCCCTGGCCGTCAGGTCAGATTTGGTAGTTTGAACTTCACGGCTGACATCCGTGGAGACTTGATCTTCGATGGATTCGAGCCACAGCCGAGCGCGCCGCACTGTCACGATGGGCATGATTTAGCTCTGCAGCCGGACAGTGCCCTGGAGGCCGCACATGAGTCCCCTCTGACCCTCAATTCTGAGCCGGTTGTGCAGATCGACGACGGGTGGCTAGACACCGCCTCGGGGGCTGCAACCTCTACGGCGATGTAGCCGAATACTGACCTTATCCCTTGTGAAGCCCGTGACTCCGAGGTGCAGGACTCCTCGCCGGACTCCGAACCTCCCGCGCCCCTCCAATCGAATCCGATTGGGCGCCGATCATGGAGTTCACCGCTGCGGACATCTTTCAACACTCACCTTTCGGCGACATCCTGAGTTCGCTAAAGTATCTCTCGTTATCAGGAGAGACCTGGCCGGACTGCGGCCAAGACGGTTGGGATGCGGACGACGAAGAAATTCAAGGCCCACCCACCACCCACTTAGTAGCCACTGTCGACGATCTAACCGACATGCTAGACTTCGACTCCGAAGACATCGACGGTATGGACAACGATGCCGGAGACGACCAAGAACCAGCGCCTACTGGGCACTGGAAAGCCACCTCAACTCACGACGTATACATGGTGGATACACCAAAAGGAAGCGATAACGAGGAACAACGAGACGTGGCGAAGGACAACTCCCCCGACAAACAACCAAAACAGTGACGCAAGCGCCGCCCGAAGTCCCGCATCGATAACAATGGCACCCATACTAACCCAGCCTTAGAGCGGGGCGAAGCAGTGGACGACGAACATGCCACGAAACAACCATCCGAATAGGATGAATTGGACAAGCAACCCATCCCCGGCGAAAACAACAGTCCAGACGATCTCACGGCGGACACATCACCGGAGCATAAGAACCTTCATAAAAGGCTCGTTGCCACTGCAAGAAGTTTGAAGAAGCAAAAGAGGAAGCTCAAAATAGCGGAGGACGCACTCAGAATGAGATGGATCAAAGTACTCAATACCGCAGATAAATACGGCGATAGTCACCAGGCAAAGAGCTACCCGAAGCGCAAGCTGTTGCCCGAATTTGACGAGGAGGCCGTAGAGCCCCCACAGTCAAAAAGGAAAGAGGCTGCCTGGCCGGATAGATGACCAGATGAAAGGCTAAGAGCGGCAAGCGGCGCCGCACACAAGCTGGCACACGATCCACATAAGGATCCTCGCAAAAAGGATGGCCCGGTCAGGTCCATCTATGGGCCAAAAAAGAAGACTCCAGGGAGCAACACAACCCGCCGAGTGTTTGAAGACAACGGCACACCTAAATACAGGGGCGCCGCACACCCACTATGTTTCACCGATGAGGTACTGGATCATGAATTTCCAGCGGGATTCAAACCCGTAAACATAGAGGCATATGACGGAACAACAGACCCCGGAGTCTGGATTGAGGATTATATCCTACACATACATATGGCCAGAGGAGACGATCTCCATGCCATAAAATACCTACCCCTCAAGCTCAAAGGGCCAGCTCGGCATTGGCTCAAAAGCCTCCCAGAAAATACCATTGGAAGTTGGGAAGAGCTCGAGGATGCGTTTCGAGCAAATTTTCAGGGGACTTATGTCCGCCCTCCGGATGCAGACGATTTAAGTCACATAACTCAACAGCCCGGAGAGTCAGCACGCAAATTCTGGAACAGGTTCCTCACCAAAAAGAACCAAATAGTCGACTGTCCGGACGCCGAAGCCTTAGCAGCCTTTAAGCATAACGTCCGAGACGAATGGCTCGCCAGACACCTCGGCCAGGAAAAACCAAGAACAATGGCCGCGCTAACAAGCCTCATGACCCGCTTTTGCGCGGGGGAAGATAGCTGGCTGGCAAGATGCAGCACCAGCGACCCGAGTACATCCGAGGTCAGGGATGGAAATGGGAAATCACGACGCAGAAAAGATCAGCGCCGGAATAAGGAAAATGGCCCAAATAGCACGGCGGTCAACGCCGGATTCAAAAGCTCTCGGCCGAATAATAAAACACTGCCTCTTAAGGACAACAGTGATGAGCTATCCAACCTAAACAAAATCTTGGATAGGATATGTCAAATCCATAGTACCCCCGGGAAGCCTGCAAACCATACCCACAGAGATTGTTGGGTCTTCAAGCAGTCCGGCCGACTTAACGCCGAACACAAGGGGCTCGACACACCAAGCGAAGACGACGACGAACCCCACAAGCAGCACGCCGGAAAACAGAAGACTTTCCCACTAGAAGTCAAAACAGTGAACTCACTTCATGTGATAACAAGGAAAAATAGTGCGGCACCTGCTAAAACACGCGCCGCACGGTCCACCCCAGCAGAGTCCCGAAATTGGATGTTTAAACCAATTACTTTCGACCATCAGGATTACTCCAGAAGTGTTCGAAACGCAGGAGGGACTGCTTTGGTATTGGATCCCATAATCGACGGACTACAATTCACACAAGTCCTAATGGATGGCGGCAGCGATATAAACCTGCTATACCAGGACACCATCCGCAGAATGGGGATAGACCCTACCAAAATTCACCGTAGCAGCACTTCCTTCAAAGGAGTGACGCCAGGCCTTTACGCCAATTGTACAGGCTCTGTACTACTAGAGGTCGTGTTCGGTTCATCCGACAACCTCCGTCGCGAAAAGCTCATTTTCCATATCGCCCCATTCAAAAGTAGCCATCAAGCACTACTGGGACGCGAAGCTTTCGCCCGCTTTAACGCAATACCGCATTACGCGTCTCTTACGCTTAAAATGCCCGGTCCACGCGGCATAATCTCATTAAAGGGTAACTCCGAGTGTTCCTCGACCACGGAAAACGTGAGACTGCCTTGACAGCCACACACTAATCCGACCTTGCTGGTCAAAGCCCCTAAAAATAGGTCATTCAGACCTCGGACACGGTTAGGCGAGTCCGGCATAAATAAACAAGGGGCTTCCCAGCCGCATACCTCTTTACAAGGGGCTGCACGTATAAACAATGAGAGCCAATAAAGCTCAACTTATTCATCTTCAAATCATACTTTATTTTAAATACATCTTTTGCACGATATTTTTTCCAAACTAAGTTCTTCTCTTTTACAGATGAAGCACGTGCTACACCCGTCCAGGATACAGCACAACGGAGACACAGGCGCAGACGTGCAGCAGGGACCCGTTGCAAGGATTCTTTTCAGATTAAGACCCTGCGTAAACCTTTCTTACTGTCTCTTGTTGATACACATCCCCCGGTTTCCTACCATAACCGAGGAGGAGGCTGGCGTTTTGGCATCGGCCGCGTCAGAAGTTCTCGCCCGTACCTGGACACTAGGGGCTTAGGGCATTGTTCTGCCCGGTATCATAAAGACCGAATACCTCAGGGAGTGTTCGGCGTCTCGAGTTAGGCCTTATATGCATCAGCTCCGAATCATGTCTTTGGTCAAATGTTGGGTTTGCCCGGCTCCTGTGTTTTGCTGCCTTACGTTCCGCTCCATCGGCTAACGCGGCACCAGGAGAACTACTGCGATTGTGCCCCGGTTCGGCCGGGCGAGCACCTCAGTAGAGAAAGCCGAAAACTGACTGTCATGATATAGCGAGAGACTGGTCAACCACTCGATCGACTACTGGAATGTTTAGAATTCCTCCGCTTTGACGAAGGACCGCTTCCCGGTCAGGCACATACGCGCCCCGAGTTCGGAGAGCGCGGTGCCTCTAGGGGCTATATAGTAGCCCCACCATCGAGCTCCTATGGCTAAGTGAAAGTGATAAAGCATTATAGTCCGGTTGCCTAGTTTGCTATGCTATCACCTCCTTCAAAGGACCAAGACGTTGGATTAAGTGTGAAAAAGCGCTTTTTTTTGCAAACACCCCCGCACCATGTGCGTGGGGGCTGAAGCCAAAGACTGCCATCTTTCAGGTTATACATACATATACGGCCGCACAGGAGATAGTTCAATACTTGAACGCACAAGTATAAAAAGCCGTTACATTATAAACATGATCTCACAAATCATACATGTCATTTGAACATAACATCTTTCGAGCACTGCGACTCTATTAAACGAGCGCCCTGCAGGACTTCCTCAAAATAGTGCTCGGCGGGTAATCGGCTTTTGTCCGAACCCCGGGATGCAACATCGGTGGCATCCATCTCCGCCCAGTATGTCTTAACACGGGCGAGAGCCATCCGTGCACCCTCTATGCATGCCGACCGCTTCATCGCCTCGATATGCGGCACCGCCCCAAGGAATTGCTGCAACAAGCCAAAATAACTCTCCGGCTTGGGCCTTTCTGGCCACAGATGAGCCACCACATCCGTCATGGCAAGTCCGGACAATCTATTCAGCTCAGCCCACTCAGCCAACCGATCAGTCAACGGAAGTGGACGCTCCGGACTATGGAATTGAGACCAGAAAAGCTCTTCCATTTCGTGATCCTTCTGGCTTCGGAAGTGCACGACTGCGTCCGCCGCACTCGCCGCCAAATCCAGATAAGGATCCTCCGCACCACACAATTGGCCCAACTGAGCATACTTCGGATCCGTGAACTTCCTACGCAGCAGAAAGGGCTTTCCAGCCGCAATGTCTCCGGCCTGACGCAGTTCCTCCTTCATAGCCCGCATCGCACAACGGGCATCCTTGGCTTCGGCGGCGGCCTTCTTCAGGTCCTCTTGCTCCGCTCGGCGTTCTCTTTCAAGAACCTCATAGCGGTCGGTAGCATCTTTTAATCTCACGGCCATTCCGGCCATCTCCTCCCTGCTTCGGCAGTGAACAGCCTTTTCGGCTTTTAGCTCTTCTGCTGCCTTCGAGGCAGCCACATCACTTTTCCTGGCTTGCTCCTTGGCTCGAGCAAGCTCTGCTCGAAGGTCTTCTATAGCAGCGGCACCATCTGCATCAAGCATACAAATTGTAAGGAACGGAGCATCAGCTCCCTTACTCGGTGACCGTGGAGCAACCACTTACCTTGTGACTCGTCAAGTCGTTTATTAACCAGCACGATGTCCGCATCCGCAATGTCGAGTTGCCGCTTCAGCTCGGCAGCTCCATTAGTTCGGCTGGCCACCGATCTTTCCACCACCTGCATAGGAAAGGCGACATTCTATAACTGAGATAATGATCCTCGACACGCAGTCACTTTTACAGCATACCAAGTCTCAGGGGCTGCTATCTATACAGGGCACACTCCATGTGCAAAACTGTCAAAAGGTATGTCATTTTTTGCGTACCTCAAACCCCGTCAGCAAACTTCCGACGGCCTCATGCAACCCGCTCTCGGCGGATGAGATCCTTTCAATCACCATACTCATTAATGTGCGGTGATCTTCTGAGATAGACGCCCTCTCGAGCAAATCCTGCAGCTCCACCGGCCGTACTCCAGTGGGTGCCGAACTCCCCGGCCCCGCCGGACTCGGGGAGACCCTCCGTGACGACACCTCAGGGTCGTCCGCCCCGCCCGACGGGGCGGCAGATGGAGGCGTTTCGCTCTCCATCATCTCCGGACGAAGGTCCCCCGAAGATGAGCTCTGCTGAGAAGGGCTGAGATCCGAACTACAAGGTGAAAACTTCGGTTACCCTTAGAAATAAAGTAGGGATGTCCCCTATTACAAAACTCCCCTTTTTTACTTACGGCTCGCTGGAGGGCTGATTCCTTTGGGGAGACTGTGCGGCCGGGGCTCTTCCCGGCACAGGACCTTCCGGTGCAGATTTCTTTCCCCGCTTTGAGGCCTTGGCCTCCGGGTCTTCGGAAGCGGTCCTCTTCTCCCCCTGGAGGGAGGGATTCTCGATTCCCCCCTTACTGAAAGCCTCCTTGGCAGAGGTGGTAGTTTCCCTGTGCCCCCCTTCGCCCTCCTCCGAAGGTGCAACCTCCAACATTTTGATTAACACGGGATCCGGCGTGGTCTCAGGGAGGGGGGCCGGACACCGTATCAGTTTTGCTTGCGCTATCCACTCCTGTCCAAGGGATAGCTGGTTAAAAGGCAAACCCATGATAAATAAATGGACAATGTGTCCGGACACAGGGCTACTTACTTGAGTATCCGGGCGATTGCAGCTTAGGCCAGCGTCCTCGGTCAAGTCCGGACGCATCTCTTGTGATCCGAAGAACAGTTTGTACATCTCCACGGGTGTCAAACCCATGAAGTGTTGGAGAGCTCGTGGTCCCTCCGGATTAAATTCCCACAGGCGGAGGGGGCGACGTTTGCAGGGCAGAAGGCGCCGAATCAGCATAACCTGTGCCACTACGACCAGATTGATCTCCCTTTCTTGGAGGTCTCGAATCCGGCCCTGCAACAGGGGTACGTCTTTGGACGGCCCCCAGTCAAGCCCTTTGTTGACCCATGACGTCAGCCGTTGTGGAGGGCCCGGGCGAAAGGCGGGCGGCGGCCTCTGCCTGCTGCCCCTGGGAGCGGTGATATAGAACCACTCCTGTTGCCACAAGCCGAGCTCCTCCTGAAAAGAGCCCTCGGGCCATGGAGCATCGGCCCTCTTGCTTATAACCGCCCCGCCGCACTCTGCCTGACGCCCCTCAATCATCTTCGGCTCCACGTTGAAGGTTTTGAGCCACAAGCCGAAGTGAGGGGTAGTGCGGAGGAAGGCTTCGCAGACGACAATGAATGATGAGATGTGGAGGATGGACTCCGGAGCCAAGTCATGGAATTCCAGCCCATAGTAAAACATGAGCCCCCTCACGAAGGGATCCATCGGGAAGCCTAAACCCCGACGGAGGTGAGACACGAACACGACACTCTCGCCGGGCTCGGGAGTAGGAATAACTTGCCCTTGGGCAGGCAACCTATGGGAAATCTCGTAGGTTAAGTACCTGGCGTCTTTCAGCTTTAGCACGTCCTCTTCCGTGACGGAGGAGGGCATCCACCGGCCTCGTAGATCGGAGCCGGACATTGTCGAAGGTCGAAAGTACCCGAATCTGGAGCCCTGGGTGTTGGAACTCGGGGCGAGGGGCGGATTCGATTGAGGATTGAAGAAAAAGAACGGGCCTTGGTCTCATTATAAAGAGGGAGAATACCAAAAGCCGTCCCCGTGACCGTTTGGAACCCGCCTTCGATGGAGGGGGCGTGGCAACGGGCGCGGTTGGGTTACCCACGTCCGTATTGATGAGAATCCCGGAATAAGGGGAACACGATCTCTGCTTCGACAAGACGTGCCAAGGAAACCGCTTCGCTAAACGCGCGGAGGTGGTATAATAAAAACGATTCGAGTAAAGGCTTGGTTGTGGTGTGACGTCACGCCACAAAATACGTCAGCAGATTGAACTTGTGTAAATATTATTCTCTCTACGGTGGTATGTGGAATTTATTTTGCAGAGCCGGACACTATCCTGGTGTTCACAATCTTCTATAAATTATTCGGAGGAGGAACCCGCCTTGCAATGCCGAAGACAATATGCGCGCCGGACTCGTCGTCATTGAAGCCTGGTTCAGGGGCTACTGAGGGAGTCCTGGACTAGGGGGTGTCCGGATAGCCGAACTATCATCATCGGCCGGACTCCAAGACTATGAAGATACAAGATTGAAGACTTCGTCCCGTGTCCGGATGGGACTTTCCTTGGCGTGGAAGGCAAGCTTGGCGATACGGATATGTAGATCTCCTACCATTGTAACCGACTCTGTGTAACCCTAGCCCTCTCCGGTGTCTATATAAACCGGATGGCTTTAGTCCATAGGATGAACAACAATCATACCATAGGCTAGCTTCTAGGGTTTAGCCTCCTTGATCTCGTGGTAGATCTACTCTTGTAATACCCACATCATCAATATTAATCAAGCAGGACGTAGGGTTTTACCTCCATCAAGAGGGCCCGAACCTGGGTAAAACATCGTGTCCCTTGTCTCCTGTTACCATCCGCCTAGACGCACAGTTCGGGACCCCCTACCCAAGATCCGCCGGTTTTGACACCGACAGTAACAGTGGCAAAAGTAACAGTAGCAGTTTTGTAGTAATCGTAATAGTTGCAACGGAGAAGTAACTAAGCAAAGATCAATATGTAAAAAGCTCATAGGCAATGGATCAATGATGGATAATTATGTCGGATGCAATTCCTCATGCAACAATTATAACATAGGGTGACACAGATTTAGCTCCAGTTCATCAATGTAATGTAGGCATGTATTCTGAATAGTTATACGTGCTTATGGAAAAGAACTTGCATGACATCTTTTGTCCTACCCTCCCTTGGCAGCGGGGTCCTATTGGAAACTACGGGATATTAAGGCCTCCTTTTAATAGAGTACCGGACCAAAGCATTAGCACTTAGTGAATACATGAACTCCTCAAACTACGGTCATCACCGGGAGTGGTCCCGATTATTGTCACTTCGGGGTTGCCGGCTCATAACACATAGTAGGTGACTATTGACTTGCAAGATAGGATCAAGAACTCACATATATTCATGAAAACATAATAGGTTCAGATCTGAAATCATGGCACTCGGGCCCTAGTGACAAGCATTAAGCATGGAAAAGTCATAGCAACATCAATCTTAGAACATAATGGATACTAGGGATAAAACCCTAACAAAACTAACTCGATTATTACATGGTAAATCTCATCCAAACCATCACCGTCCAGCAAGCCTACGATGGGATTACTCACGCACGGCGGTGAGCATCATGAAATTGGTGATGGAGGATGGTTGATGATGATGATCGTGATGGATTCCCCTCTCAGGAGCCCCGAACGGACTCCAAATCAGCCCTCCCAAGGAAGACTAGGGCTTGGCGGCGGCTCTGTATCGTAAAACGTGATGAATCCTTCTATCTTATTTTTTTCTCCCCAAAAGTGAATATATGGACTTGGGGTTGAGGTCAGTGGAGTCCCAGGGGGGCCACGAGGCAGGGGGCGTGCCTGAAAGTGCAACTATCCCTGGGTGGTTTTAGTAATTTCTAACAACACATATCTCATTGAGCTAATGCTACTTCAAGATAAATATTTCAGGAAATCTCAATGATTGGCATGGCATGGATGAGAAAAGTGGATCCCTCAAAATTCTAAGGACAAAAATGATTGGATCAAGCTCAAAGCTCAAGACTCTACATTTTCTATTTAAGTGATCCAAGATCACATTGAGTCTATAGGAAAAGCCAATACTATCAAGGAGGGATGAGGTGTTGCTTAATAACTTGCTTGCTCAAAATGCTTAGTGATATGCTCCAAAGCCCTCAACTACTTTATCACATCCACATATGACCTAAACCATAAGTCAAACTCGGCCCCACCGATTCTTTCTATCCGGCGCCACCGAGTTCAGATGTCATAGCCACTGCCACAAACCCTAGGCAAATCGGTCTCACCGATAGGGATCTCGATCTCACCGAGATGGGGTTGTAATCTCTCTGTTTCCCTTTCGTAACGTTTCAGTCAAACCTAGATGAGCGATCGGTCCCACCGAGATTACAATGCAAACTCTCTGTTTCCTTTTAGTAACGTTTCGGTCTTATCGAGATGATTGAATCGGTCCCACCGAGTTTTCCTAATTAACCCTCTGTGTGTCCATTACTAAAATCGGTCTCACCGAGTTTGTGCAATCGGTCTCACCGAGATTACATTTTGCCCTAACCCTAATCATACCGGTCCTACCGAGTTGCATGTCGGTCCCACCAAAAATCCTAACGGTCACATCATTTGCTGAATCGGTCCGACCGAGTTTCTCTATTTGGTCCCACCGAGATTGGTAAGTTGTGTGTAACGGTTAGATTTTATGTGGATGCTATATATACCCCTCCACCCACTCTTCATTCATGGAGAGAGCCATCAGAATGTACCTACACTTCCATCATACATTTTCTGAGAGAGAACCACCTACACTTGTGTTGAGGCCAAGATATTCCATTCCTACCATATGAATCTTGATCTCTAGCCTTCCCCAAGTTGCTTTCCACTCAAATCTTATTTCCACTGAATCCAAATCCTTTGAGAGAGAGTTGACTATTGGGGAGACTATCATTTGAAGCACAAGAGCAAGGAGTTCATCATCAACACACCATTTGTTACTTCTTGGAGAGTGGTGTCTCCTAGATTGGCTAGGTGTTACTTGGAAGACTCCGACAAGATTGTGGAGGTGAACCAAGGAGTTTGTGAGGGCAAGGAGATCGCCTACTTCGTGAAGATCTACCCCTAGTGAGACAAGTCCTTCGTGGGCGACAACCATGGTGGGATAGACATGGTTGATTCTTCGTGGACCCTTCGTGGGTGGAGCCCTCCGTGGACTCGCGCAACCATTACCCTTCGTGGGTTGAAGTCTCCATCAACGTGGATGTACGATAGCACCACCTATCGGAACCACGATAAAAACATCCGTGTCTCCTATTGCGTTTGCACTCTCCAAACCCTTCCCTTTACATTCTTGCAAATTGCATGCTTTACTTTCCGCTGCTCATATACTCTTTGCATGCTTGCTTGAATAGTGTTAAGATTGCTTGTACCATGCTAAAGTTGCTAAAATCTGCCAAAAACTAAAATTGGGAAAAGGCTAGATTTTTATTTAGTCAAGTAGTCTAATCACCCCCCTCTAGACATACTTTCGATCCTACAAGTGGTATCAGAGCTTTGGTCTCCATTTGCTTTGATCTCCATAGCTTTTGGTGGTCATAGCCTTGGTTTCACAACCTAGGAGAGTATGGCGTCTAGCGAGAGAAATTACCATCGTAGAGGTCCTTATTTTGATGGTACTAATTTTGCTAGTTGGAAGCATAAGATGAAAATGCATATTCTTGGACATAACCCCGCCGTTTGGGAAATTGTGTGTATTGGCTTGCGAGGTGAATTCTTTGATGGGAGAGAACCGAACCATGAAGCTACCGCAGAAGAGTTGAAGATGCTGCAATACAACGCTCAAGCTTGTGATATCCTCTTCGACGGATTGTGCCCCGAAGAATTCAACAAAATCAGTCGTCTTGAGAATGCAAAGGAAATTTGGGATACATTGATTGATATGCACGAAGGTACCGACTCCGTCAAGGAATCCAAATTGGATGTGCTTCAAAGTCAACATGACAAGTTCAAAATGAAGGAATGTGAAGGTGTCGCTGAAATGTACTCTAGGCTTGCTCTTATCACAAATGAGATTGCCGGCTTAGGAAGTGAGGAGATGACCAAAAAATTCATCATCAAGAAGATCCTAAGAGCTTTGGGGGAAGATATGATACCGTGTGCACATTGATCCAAATGATGCCCAATTACAAAGATCTCAAGCCAACGGAAGTCATTGGAAGAATTGTTGCTGATGAGATGTCACTCAAGGATAAGGAGGAGCTCCACAACAAGTCAAGTGGTGCTTACAAAGTCTGATGTGAAGTTCCCACATCATCAAGTGAGAAACAAACCTTCAATGACGAATTCAGCCTAATGGTGAAGAACTTCAACAAGTTCTACAAGGAAAGAAGTTCCAAGTCAAGGTCCTACAATGACAAAAGATCTTCTAGTTGTGAGCGTAATTGCTACAATTGTGGAAGACCCGGACACTATTCCAATGAGTGTACGGCACCCTACAAAAGAAGAGAAGATTCTCCAAAAAGAAGAAGTAGAAGAGAAGAATCACCATCAAGAGAGAGAAGGAGTAGAGATGATCGTTATGAACGAAGAACATCCCGGAGAAGCAAGGATTCGAAAAGGAAGGAGAAGTCATCAAGGATTTACACAAAACGAAGACATCAAGATCATGTTGGTGAATGGGTATCCGACTCCGACTCCGACAATCACTCCGAGAGAAGCTATCACTCCGACTCCGAATATACTCAAGATGAAGGTGTTGCCAGTCTAGCACTTGTGTCAACCAACTCCTACGACATATTTGATTCACCAAATGAAGTACTTGGAAGATGCTTCATGGCTAAAGGTCCAAAGGTATCACACCCCGAGTATGTTGATTTCAATAGTGATGAAGATGACTTGTTAGGTGATGATGATTTACTTGTTGACAACTCTAGTGATGAATACTATGATGAAACGTCAATTAATCATGCTAATCAAGATAAAATGAATGACAATGATAAGGAGAAGATTGAGCTCCTAACTAAAGAACTAAACACTCTTAAGTTAGCCCATGAAACTATCTTAGGAGATCATCGAGAAATTTTAAGGACTCATGAGAAGTTATTCTTTGAAAAGCTCAACCTTGGGCAAGAACATGAGTTTTTAAAAGCAATCAATGATGATCTTCGCAAGAAAAGTTTTTCTTACATTGCCAAGTGTTTACTCTTATCTACTTACATGCCTCAAGTGAAGTCTAGTAACAAGAACAAGAAAGATTCTTCCTCTAGTAGTAACAATAATCATGCTAAATCCAATGTTGTTGCTTCTAGTAGTTCTCTTGATTCCACTAATGATTCTCTTAGCCAAGTTACACTTGAGCAAGAAAATATCTTATTGAAGGGAATCATTGAGAAAGGTGTTTACAAGAGCCTTGCCGGGAGTAAGCAATTCGAGGAAATTGTACACAAGCAAGGAAGGCACCGGAAGAACCAAGGTGTTGGTTTTGAACGAAAGTTCAATGCCAATGGAGTTGAGTGGGAAGAAGATCAATACCCAAGACGAAGTTTGTTCCTCAACAAGAGAAGTATGATCCTACTTCTTTCAAAGGGACACAAGCTCAAGACGATCTTCCACCACAAGACCACAAGCAAAAAGGCAAGGATAAGCTTCAAGAGGAGATTGATGCATTTGAAGAAGCTCCTAAGGCCTTGGTCAAGTGGGTTCCCAAAACTACATCAAGTTCTACTTCATAGAGTACAACTACAACTCCAAGGATTCCCATCAAGATGATGTGGATCCCTAATAATAAGGACTAGAGAGTTCTTGAGGGTGAATCCGCCAACATACTTCACTCATATCATTTGGCAAGAACAAGTGCAACCAGCTTCCACAACATGCACTAGTTCAAGGAGTCACAAACCCTCTTGTTGGTAAGACAAGGGACAAGGTTACCTAATGCTTTCATGGACATCATCTTGTGTGTGCATGACTCTATGTTTATGGATATCCTTGTTTGTTCTATGTGGGACTAACCCGTGTAGGTATTGAAAGTGCAACTCACTCCAAAAGGATTGCTCCAAATGACCTACATCAACATTGAGCATCCACATCTTCAACACCTACATGAAGTCATCATCAACAAAACCCAAGGTTAGTTCATCCCTCTTAGGGGGATCTCACATCTAGGGGGAGCTTTACTCTAAGAATTGAGTCAAAGCAACTCTAATGGTGTGAACACAACAATGCTTTATGTAAAAGTGGTAACCCCACTTGTGCTTAAACGATGAGTATGACCTATGATCAAATGTGCTCATTTGACTCCTAAGTCAATATACTCATATATAGATGCCCTAGTCATCGCCAATTGCTTGATAGATTCTAGAATGGTTGTGCATGCTTTGTCACATATTTTATTTGGCATTTTATCGTGTGAGCATGCTGGATGCATAATTTACTTATTCGAGGACATCCACTTGTAGTTTTGATTGTTTGGTTTCTTCTTCTTTTGCCAAGTGGATGGACAAGAATGCTTAAGAACCTTCTCTATCTATCTATGCTTTTCTTGTCTCAAACTCTATTCATGCTACATCACAAAGTTTGATCAAGTCAGACTCGAACCACTCTGTGTGTGGAGCACTCAGAGTCCCCGATTTGTCATAGACTTAAACCTTCCAAAACCTCTTTGTGCATTTCGGTCTGACAAATCCATCCATTTCGGTCATACCGAGATCACTAAGTTGATCTAGGTTTTCAATCTCGGTGCAACCGATTTGAACTTTTCGGTCACACTGAGTTGCAGTAACTGCTTGCAGTTATGCATCTCGGTGCCACTGAGTTGTTCCACTTGGTCACACCGATAGGGTCAGGCTATATATACCCCCAGGCCAAAATTTGGAAATTTTTCCGAACCTCTTCGCCCTCGCACAGCCTGCTCTGCCTCCTCGGGTCTTCGGATCGTCCTCCTCGTCGCCAGCGACCTCCAGCCGCTGGTCTCTGCCACCGTCAACGGGATTCTGCTACGCCGTTGCCGCCGTAGCAAGTACATTGCCGCATTAGGGTATGGATTTGAATCTTTGTGCTATTCCCAACTCCGATTCCTAGCACATTGCATTGCCATGTATCTTGCCACGATTGAGATCTTCCTATCCAGCGAAATCACTCCGTAGATTAGTTTTGGATTGAAAATTTAGGGTTAGGTATCCGCCGAACTCATCTCGGACCGACCGAGTTGTAGAAATCGGTCCCACCGATTTGGCTCAAGCCAGTGCACATGTGATTCTCGGTCTGACCGAGAATTGCAAATCGGTGTGATCGAGTTCAGGACTTTGTGAAACCCTAGCAGTCTCGGTGCTGCCGAACTGTGACTCCGTCTGACTGAGTTCACTACTTTAGGTTCCAAAAGCTGCTTCGGTATCACCGAGTTTACAAATCAGTAGCTCCGAAATGCTTTCTGTGGAAAACTAAAACTAAATTTTTGACTCAATGTTTTTGCAAAAACCTCTGTGCTTTGTGATGCTCATCCCCTCTACCTCATCTATATCTATTCACAGGGTCTGCTGTAAGAGTTTTCATCATGTCAGATCAGAGTGACAGTCAGAACAACTCTAAGGAGCAAGTTCACATGAGTGAGGGCACTAGTCCCTCTAGCAACTATGATGATGGCAGCAGGAGCACACCCAGCAACTTGCCAAAGGCAGCCACCAGGGCCAGAAAGAAGAAGACCTCAGATTCTGAGGATGAGGACTATGTTGCTGTTGAGGATGAGTCCACCTCAAAGAAGAAGGTGCTGAAGAAGGAATATGGCACAACTGCTACCACAAAGCCAGGAATGAAAACAAAGGTTCCTGCCAAGAGAATTCCTATGTCAAAGGCCAGAGCATCCACTCAAGAGACTTTGGGATCTGAACCCAAAGAACCAGTTGTGGGTGAAAAGAAAAGGAAAGAAATGGTCAAGAAGACCATGGCCAGAATTGTTGGAAAGCCCTCAATGATGGAAGAAGAAGAGGAAGAGGTTGCTGCACCAGCACCTAAAGCTCAAAAGCTAATGGGAGATGCTATAAGATCAGGGGCTGCTGCGCCAAAACCCAAGTCTGCACCGAAGAGGAACACCAGGAGTATTCCAGCTGCAGAGAAGAACAAGGCCCCAGTACCTGAAGCTGCTAAAGAAGAAGATGAAGACTCACTAGTCTTGAGGAAGTTTAAGCCCAAGATCCCAGATCATAATGATGCTCACCCAGTTGCAGAAGACATGAAGCTCAGGAAGGATGCAGGTCTTAGACAGTGGAGACTGACTGACCCCTATGCTGTCAGGAGAAGAACTGTTGTGGCCCACAGGTTCCATACTAAGGAACAGCAGGATTTCTATGAGACGGTGCTGGTTGACAAGAAGCCCATAGTCTGTGATATGAGATGGGTTGACTGGGACTATATGAAGAAGAATGAAGAGCACTATCCTGGAGTTTATGACAGTTTCAAGTCTTGTGGAGTAGCAGACTTTGTTGGGCAGAAGCTCACAAAGTGGAATGATGAGCTCATTATGCAGTTCTACTCCACATCTCATTTCTACCCAGATGGGAGGATAGTCTGGATGTCTCAGGGTACAAGGTACCAATCAACAGTTGAAGAATGGTCTGAATTGATCAATGCTCCAAAGGAAAATGAGGATGACTTGGATGTCTATGCCAAGAAGAAGAAAGATCACAATTCCATGGCTCACATGTACAGAGAGATCCCAAATGCTGCACTTGAGACACACAAGTTTGGATCCGTACATTATCTGTTATCAGGACTGCCCACTATCTACTGGATTTTAAGGCACACTTTGCTGCCCAAGTCAGGTGATCACAAGATGATCAGAGGCCATGCAATTAACTTGCTTCATATATTTGATGTGCCTCAGAAGTTCAAAGTCATGAGCCTGATTGTGGAAACAATCAAAAGGACTGCTGCTGATCAGAAGAGGAGTTGTGGGTATGCCCCACAGATTCAGGAGATTATAAACTCCAAGATGGGCACTGACACATATCTCTTGGACAAGGAACACCTGCCCATCTACCCTGACTTTGAGGATAGCACTGTTGTGATGGATGAAAATGAACCATCATCTGTACAAGCACAAGAGAAGAAGGAGAAGGCAAGGGCTAAGAAGGCTGCAAAAATGCCAACTGCTGAAGAGGCATCTCAGATTTTCCTGAAGAGCAAGCAAGATCAGCTTGGCTACTTGATTGCCTCCACTCTGAGGATTGAGAAGGGCTTGGTCACCATGACTCAAAACTAGGAGAGCTTGGAGAGAATCATAGAGCAGAAGTTCTATGCTCTTGATGTCAAAGTGACAGAGATCCAAACTGCAGTTGAGCAACTTCAGGAGGATGTGGAGGAGAAGAAGGGCAAGTCAACTACTGATGCTTTTGCTAGAGTGCCCAGAGGACAGAGATCTGCTGTAGTGCCTGTTCCAAACACCAGAGCTACATCATCTGCACCAGCTACAGCTTCAGTGCATCCAGCTCCAGCACCCTCTCCACCAGCTCTAGCTACATCAACCGAAGTCTTCGTCCAAGGAGCCATCTCTACACCATCCCATGAAGACTAAGCCTGAGAATCGTTTAGCATTATGCATTTTTATGAACTTTTTGGTAACTTGTTGCCAAAGGGGGAGAAAATGTATAGATCATAGGCTTCGAGAGAGTGTGTTGCTTTTGGTCTCTCTTGTCTTTTTGGTGGTTGAACTTTGTTATTTGCTTGTTTGAGATACTCTATGACTTGTGTGAGATTCTTGGATGATCATGTGTTTGATCATATGCTACATTAATGCTTGTTGGATGACATTATCTCTTATATTCTCATATGATCATTCACTTTGCTTGCTGATGAGTGCATGTATTTAATTATTATCATTTTGAGCGCTCCACCAAGATGTATCTGACATGTAAGAGTGACCCATGCTCCTAACTCATTGTGCATTTGCAGTCCAAAGCAAATTTTAAATAATGCACAAATTTAGGGGGAGCTCTTACTTTTCACATACTTCTCAAAGCGACAAAGTTTTTCAATCTTATTATCATTTGTCGAAGCTTTGATCTATATGTTGTCATCAATTACCAAAAAAGGGGGAGATTGAAAGTGCAACTATCCCTGGGTGGTTTTGGTAATTCCTAACAACATATATCTCATTGAGCTAATGATACTTCAAGATAAATATTTCAGGAAAGCTCAATGATTGGCATGGCATGGATGAGAAAAGTGGATCCCTCAAAATGCTAAGGACAAAAGGATTGGCTCAAGCTCAAAGCTCAAGACTCTTCATTTTCTATTTTAGTGATCCAAGATCACATTGAGTCTATAGGAAAAGCCAATATTATCAAGGAGGGATGAGATGTTGCTTAATGGCTTGCTTGCCCAAAATGCTTAGTGATATGCTCCATAGCCCTCAACTACTTTCTCACAACCACATATGACCTAAACCATAAGTCAAACTCGACCCCACCGATTCTTTCTATCCGACACCACCGAGTTCAGATGTCATAGCCACTACCACAAACCCTTGGCAAATCGGTCTCACCGATAGGGATCTCGGTCTCACCGAGAAGGGGTTGTAATCTCTCTGTTTCCCTTTGGTAACATTTCGGTCAAACCGAGATGAGAGATCGGTGTGACACTCCAAAATTTTTCATTGTGGTTTTGTTTTCAGCAAAAATCTTTCTTGGATTTAGTTTCCCCTGAGAGGAAAAACCTTTTGGTTTTGGGGCTTTTATTTGGTTTTGATCATTTCTAAATTTTACCATGTCTTCTATGGTAAAATTTTCTCAAAAACCACTCATTCCACTTTGGTTCAACCCAAACATTCTGTCCAAGCTAATAAAATCCATTTATGGATTTTATTCCAATTTTTTCTCCTCCCAAAATAATTCTGTCTTTTCTTTTAAGCCTAGGTGATTTGCAAAGCAAGTACCCTAATGCTTTTGAGTTTTGACCTCAACTCAACACCCTTGGATAGTCCTTTGTACCCACAACCCAGAACCATCTTGATCCACTCTTCTCCTGTTCAAATATTTCAAAATTCACTCACTGCAAGTTTGGACCAGATTTGCCAAATTTGGTGAAATTCATATCTACACCTCTCCAAAAATTCTACAAATATTCAGGCAGCCTCTAGATGCAATGAGAGGCCCCTCCACCAAAAACCAGCTCAAGAAAAAATCCCTACACACTAGAATCATTCTGTCGAACACCTTGCATGCACTAGTACTGTTCACTTTCAGAAAATTCAGAAGTTCAGTGTCGATCTCCGTCAGTAACTTCAGTCACGAGTCCACAGTGCCCTTGGCACGTTGCTCGCAGCCTATCCCTCTTGTCCGGAGCTTCACACGAGCGCTTGGCGCGTTCCTGGCGTCGGTGGCGCCCTGGCCCGCCTGCGCCAGCGTGTCTTGCGGCGACCGTATCACCGTAGCGGCCGACAGGGAGCAGAACGGCGGCATAATGCCGTTCGGTGCCGCCCAAACCCCCTGGTGGCTCCGCGTGGCCGTTTCCTCGGCAGCGCACGCATGCAGCACCGTCGCCGTGGCGTGGCACGCGCAGAGCGCGCTCCCTACCGCCGACGGGCCCGCGCCGCCCCGTTCCGTCGAGCTCCCCCTAAACAACCCAATCCCGGCGCGGTTAGCATCAAAACGGAACGAGGGAACACCCACGACGACACTCAACCTCTGAACCATCCCGTGCAACCACTGCACCGCCGTAATCACCTCGCCGGAGAACCTCGTTCTCGGCAACCGCCTCGGGGCGGCTATATATAGCACCCCGAGCTTGCTCTCGCCTCCGCACGATTCCACCATCTCACCAGACCCCGCTCGGCCACTGAACGAGCCTCCAGGGGCCTTTCCTCCTCGACTCCCGCCACCTCCGTCCTCCTCGGGCTCCGGCATCATTCTCTCCGGTGAGAACCCCTCCACCGCCCTACTTTTGACCATAGCCTCGTACCACCTCTAGTAAGATAACCCCCACCTCAATTTTGACCTCGCAGCTCTCTCCGGCGAGATCCACGACCACCCGAACCGCCGTCCTCCGGAGCAAGCGTCACCGCCGACGTGGTACTCGCTGGCGACCACCACCACCTCCCACAGACGCAGAATGGCGCACTGATCACGAAGGTACACCCCGATCACCTTACCTCGCCGTGGATCGCCGCCGGCAACCACCGAACCTCTCGGCGCCGTCGCGCTCTGTTTTCCCTCGTTTGAAAATTCAAACCTGATTGGTGGAGCCCGCCTATCAGTCTCTCAGCCGTTTTTTTAAATGAAACGTTATCTGGACTTTTCCGCAGAGCCCCCTGGAAGTTTTCTGTTTCATTACAGATGAGTCCTTGGGTTAAAACCCTTATAACTTTTTAACAAAAAGGAATTTTTGAGTGGTTCTTTTTCTATCCTCTTTGAAATTTTGTCTAGTTTTTCTGTCATATTTATTTGAAAATTATTTGGAACACTTTTATGTACACTCACGGTATTTACGTTGCGTGCGTATCTTTTCTTATACCGTAGATACCGGAGAAGGTGACGGAGCTGCAAACTTCGCACAGCTAGACTCCGACTACTCCGAACCAGGCAAGCATGTTTGAACTCTTGATATGATGAGTGTTGTTGCATGTTTGCATTGTAGCATGGTCATGGCCTGTTTAGGAACATCACTTTAAATATTATGTTTCATGCACATAATCCGAAAGTAAGTTTCGGAAAGCATTATGTTGTTGGATACATATTTTCATAGCCATGTGTTGGCATGAGGATGGGTAAGATGGCAGTGTTGTGACATGCCAGGCTCAGGCCAGTCCTTTTGACAGCAGTGTCAACATGATCAAATCATATTCCCTTCATTTCCTTCCTGTGCTGCCACATGTTTTCCGCAAGGGATATGGCATAGTAAGTTGCAACCGTTTTCCTGGTACACACCAAGTAGAGAGGTCGGGATGAGGGTTCCATGGACCTGGATTAAAGCCCGTCATCCGGTCAGGGGGCATGGGTGTTTCCGGTTGGGACCGAGAGGCGGGCACCCCTTAGAGCGCGCGTATAGAAATTTGATCCCATGCTATTCGAGGTTGTGGCCTCCCCGTCTCAAAGTTTTTCTTGGACGTTGTCCAGGGTGATTCCTGGCATCGTGATGTGAAATGGGTGTGTACTAGCTAAATGTGTTTCTACTGAAATACCGTAAACGGAACTAGTCCTTCGTGACTACGGAAATCCGTTGGCTGTGGTCAGTTCATCCAAACTCTGCAGAGTCTCAAATCCTTCAATTATCTTGTACTTTGTTCAAGTACTATATTCATCTTATCTTGTCAGGTATCAGCCTCAGTGACAAAACTCCGGTGGGATTTATGTGTGATAAATCCGGTTACAAGATTATTCTTGTGGATGGACTAATCTTGTTATTCACATTCATTACAAGCCCTGTCTGCGATGTCGCTCAGACGTCCGACGGTGGCATACCTGTTATTTATTTTTGTTATAGGCCCTGTCTGTGATGTCGCTTAGACGTCCGACGACGGCATATTTGTTATTTACATTTGTTGCATGTCCTGTCTGTGATGTCGCTCAGACGTCCGACGGTGGCATTTCTTTTACAACCCTTTATGTGATGTCGCTCAGACGTCCGACTGTGGCATTTCTTTTACAACCCTTTATGTGATGTCGCTCAGACGTCCGACTGTGGCATTTCTTTTACAACCCTTTATGTGATGTCGCTCAGACGTCTGACTGTGGCAATTCTTTTAAAGCCCTGTCTGTGATGTCGCTCAGACGTCCGACTGTGGTATTTCTTTTAAAGCCCTTTATGTGATGTCGCTCAGACGTCCGACTGTGGCATTTCTTTTACAGCCCTTTATGTGATGTCGCTCAGACGTCCGACTGTGGTATTTCTTTTTAAAGCCCTTTATGTGATGTCTCCCAAACGTCCGACTGTGGCATTTCTTTTAAGCCCTCTACGTGATGTCGCTCAGATGTCCGACTGTGGCATTTCTTTTAAGACCTTTATGTGGTGTCGCTCAGACGCCCGACTGTGGCATTTCTTTTAAAAGCCCTTTATGTGGTGTCGCTTAGACGCCCGACTGCGGCATGCATTTTATTTATTTACCTTTCGAGGCGTCGCTCCAGACACCCGATCGGTTTTTTTATTATTTATTTTATTTATCAAGTTCGGCAAATCTTACCATTGTTATATGAGCATCATTCTTTATTCACGACGCATTCATTCATTCATTGATTATATCTTTTGTCCGAACTGTCTTGCGAGTACTTTCAAAGTACTCACCTGGCTTGTTGATTTGGCCAGATGTTGATGAAGGCGATCTCATGGATGAAGAGTTTGATAGCGAGTCCGACGCCTAGAGGAGTCCCAGTCAGTCCCGTGCGATCCTGTCTTGGTCATTGTATTATCCGCTTCCGCAACCAGAAATAAATTCATCGAGCCTCACCTCGACGCTCGATGTGCTGCCAGTAGAAGTCAAGTTATCCACCACCACTTTTCCTCGAGCTAGTAGCAGGCCACCCCACCCCTGTGTCATAACCACCCTTATGTAAGATATTGGCGAGTTTGTAATAAATTGTTGAGCAGCCTCAGCTCAACCCTATAATATATTTGATGCCACTGGTTCTCTATTTATCAAGCGTTATCTACCAGAAAGGACGACTTTTCCTATACTGGGATTAAAAGATCGGTTTTATCAATAACCATTTTATTGGAAAACTGGTCGTGACAGACTTGGTAACCAGAGCCAGGCTAACTGTAGGAAGCCACTAGGTGCGATCGCTAATTGGTTATTAGCATGATAGAGTTATTCATGTTTTTACAAGTGTAGACATTTTTCTGACAGTCAGCATAAAATTTTATGATCTGATCACTCAGAATTTTTGCCAACTTTTGTAGATGACCGGCAATGACTACGAGTCTCAAATGTTCGCCAACGTGCCTGAGGGGTTCGTCAAACTCCTCTCCTTCATTGTTCAGGTCGCGATGGGGCCATCCGTGCACCCAGTCTTCACGCTTTATCCACACAAGATCAATGACAGTCTGACTATGCACCAGGCCGCGGTGCAGTTCAGGGGAGGCCATGCTGAAATACGCCGCCTCTGATTCGTGGGGAGAGCCATGCCTACAGAAAGGCATGCTATGCAGATGGCTGCCCGCGAGACGATAGCCCGTCTTTGGGATGTTCTTCCTGCAATGAAGACCCGTCGCTACCTCTACCTTCCATGCCATGTGCCTTACACCTGTCACTACTCTTTCTCTTGCCCCAGAGGAGAGCGAGACGAAGCCCCAGAGGATGACCTCGTAGCTGCATGCATGGACTCAGTTCATGGCTGTGCTGCTAACAGGAGGGAACTCCTACACACCGCTCCACCATTGACTTTCGTGTCATCCGCAGCCTCTCACTCACCTTCCATACTCACCACTGCTTGTCGTTTGCCTACCACAGAGGAGTTTAACCAGGCTATTGCACCCACTCCCGTCCGCTCTGCACCACTTGTTGCACCCACTCCCATACGTGCTACTCCACCTATTCCACCCACTCGTATTCGTGTTATCCCGCCTACGGCACCTGCTCCATCAGCTCAGCACAACGTTTCTCGTCTGGAACCTATTAGCCAGGAGGAGGTTGATTCCCCAGCATCTCTGCGTCTCACCCTCGGCAGGCCAAGGGAGATCCTCACCATCTCCGACTGAGTACGCGTAGACGCCACGCGATGTATCGACTTGTGTAATATGTTTATATGTACATAGGTTGTGAGAAGTAGCCTGTTTGCGCATCATGTAGGATCTGGAGGAGTGCACTAGTTTAAATAACATGTCAGGATTATGTACGCATATCCTAAGTGATGTAATGTATAATTATGCCCGCGTGTAAGATATGCACTAGTCCTTCTCCGCGCACAATCGTGTGTTTCCAAAAATATCCTGGAGTTTAAGAATGTTCTTTGTGTGTGATTTTATTGACTTTTGCAACTCTCTTTCTTGTCTTACGAGTTCACAAAATATATTCCCAGAGTGAAAGATGTCTCGTCCTTGGACGTGCTCCATGCCAACTCAGCCAGAAGAAAATTATGGCACACCGCAGAACCACAATTTCACTCAGGGTCAGACAAGTCAACAGGACAGTGAAACAACTTTTACACAAGTTTGTTGTTTGTACGAACAAAGTCAAGAGCAACACCAGGAAATGATGAACCAATTCATCAATATGGTAAGTAACCGTGGTCAGTATCAACCGCAATCCAAATTATCTGAGTTACAAAAGACGCGTCCTCCAACATTTTCTCATACTGACAAGCCTCTTGAGGCCGATGACTGGCTTCGAGACACGGAGAGAAAATTAATTATCGCACAGTGTTCAGACCATGAAAAAGTACTGTATGCACCACATTATCTCACAGGTGCAACTGCATCGTGGTGGGAAAACTTCCTGCACATGCACCCCAACAAAAATGAAATCACCTGGGAAAATTTCAAAGAAGGTTTTCGTGGGGCACATATTCCTAAGAGCATCATGAAAATCAAGAAGAAGGAATTTGATGAGCTCAAGCAAAGAGCCATGACAGTGTCAGAATACAACAACCAATTCACACTACTGTCTCGCTAAGCCAATGAAGAACGCATGACCGAGAGCAAGAAGATGGAAAAATTCTTGGAAGGCCTGGCACCCGCCCTTAAGTGCCAGCTAGTTGTGCATACCTTTCCAGATTTTAAAACACTTGTGGATAAGGCCATTACCCTGAAAAATGAGCGACGTAGCCTGGAAGATTTCCGCAAACGGAAAAAGGACCAGACTACTTTTTTCTTGGAATCACAGAAGCAAGAAGGAATTTCAGAAGGGGGATTCACACAAAACCCCGGCGAATAGTTCACGTCCAACCAAGAATTTCCATGCAAGAGACAAAGAGTTCACCTATCGCCCAGGCGTTACCTGTTATGCTTGTGGAGAAGAAGGGCACTATGCCAAGCAGTGCCCCAAGCCAAGGAGTTCAACCCCGAAGCTCAATAACGGTGGAAATAATTCACCACCAAAGCGAAGCAATTTCAACCCCAACAACAACCACTGGAAAGCTCACTTGAACCACATGACCCGAGGGGAAGCACAGAACGCCCCAGATATCGTACTCGGTACGTACCCCGTCAACACAATACCTGCCATGGTTTTGTCTGATTCTGGAGCTTCTCACTCATTCGTTTCGAAAAGTTTTGCTTTGCAAAATAATTTTTCGATGCTTCCCTTGGAAAACTCAATGATCATCAAGTCCCCTGGAATTAAGCAAGTGACCCAGTGTTACTGTCAAGGTGTGGTTATTGAATTTGAAGGATTGAAGTTTTACGCCAACCTTATCGTACTGGAAAGCAAAGGACTGGATGTCATCCTAGGAATGGATTGGTTAACCACCAACAAAGGTTTTATTGACTGCTTCAACCGTACTGTGATTCTCACACACCATCATGGGAAGAAAATAAAAGTTTCAGCCAAAGAGAGACAAATACCTCGGCAACCTAGATTAAACAAGGTGGACGTTTCTAAGCTGAACAAGGTTCCAGTAGTATGTGAATTCCCAGACGTATTTCCAGAAGAACTACCAGGCATGCCACCAGACCGAGAAATAGAATTCAGCATTGAGCTAGCACCCGGAACCGCTCCTATTTACAAGAAACCTTACAGAATGGCACCATCCGAATTGGTAGAGTTGAAGAAGCAAATAAAAGAATTATTGGAGAAAGGATACATACGAGCCAGCTCCTCACCTTGGGGTTCTCCAATTTTATTTGCCAAGAAGAAGGATGGAACAATGAGGTTGTGTATTGATTATCGAGCTCTCAACATGGTCACAATCCAGAACAAATACCCAATGCCCCGAATAAATGATTTATTCGATCAGCTCGCACAGGCCAAAGTCTTCTCAAAAATTGACTTGTGATCAGGGTACCACAAATTAAAAGTACGAACTGAAGATATTCCCAAGACCACATTCACCTCCAGATATGGGCTGTATGAGTTCACAGTAATGCCATTCGGACTAACCAACGCCCCCGCATATTTTGTTCACCTTGTGAACAAGGTATTTATGAAGTATATGGACAAGTTTGTTGTGGTATTCATCGATGATATTCTGATATATTCCAAAACACCAGAAGAGCACGCCGAACATCTCAGGATTGTACTCGGGGAACTCAGGAAACATCAACTGTACGCCAAATTCAGCAAATCTGAATTTTGGCTAAGGCAGGTGGCTTTTCTGGGCCACGTGCTAACCCAAGAAGGTATTGCAGTAGACCCGGAAAAAGTCAAGGCCGTACTTGGCTGGAAACCACCAGCCAACGTAACGGACGTACGGAGTTTCTTGGGAATGGCAGGCTATTATCAGAGATTTATTGAAGGATTCTCCACTATAGCAAAGCCCATGACACAATTGCTCAAGAAAGGCAAGAAGTTTGAATGGACAGAAGCATGTGAGAAAAGCTTCCAAGAGCTAAAAAGCAAATTAACAATGGCACCGGTATTAATCGTGCCAGATATACACAAGAATTTCGAGGTATATTGTGACGCATCCCGGAAAGGCCTCGGATGCGTATTGATGCAAGAGGGCAAGGTAGTTGCGTATGTCTCTAGACAACTACGCAAGCATGAGGAAAATTATCCCACTCATGACTTGGAATTAGCAGCGGTCATTCATGCACTCAAGGAATGGAGACACTTCCTACTTGGGAATCGTTGTGAGATATACACAGACCATAAGAGTCTTAAGTATATTTTCACACAACCAGAGTTAAATCTACGGCAACGACGCTGGTTAGAATTGGTGAAGGATTATGATGTTGGAATCCACTATCATCCTGGAAAAGCAAATGTTGTGGCAGATGCCCTGAGTCGGAATCCCAGCACAGACGATGACAGTATACCAAAGTTCAGGCTAGAATTTCAATAGGAATTTGCCAGGCTCAATTTAATAATGGTTACCGAAGGCAGTGTGGCAAATTTGGAAATACAGCCGACCCTGATGGAAAAGATCAAGGGAGCCCAGCACGGACACCCCAGTATTGATGGCATAAAAAGGAAAGTGAGTATGGGCAAGGCCTCGGAATTCAACATAGATGAGCAAGGAATATTATGGTACATGGAAAGAATCTGCGTGCCAAATATCCAGGACCTCAAACATCAAATTCTGTCTGAGAGCCACACCGCTCCGTACTCAATCCATCCTGGGGGGACAAAGATGTACAAAGACCTTCAGGAAATTTTTTGGTGGCACGGTATGAAGAGAGACATAGCCACGTTTATTGCATGTTGCGACTCTTGTCAACGCATAAAGGCCGAGCACCAGAAACCAGCCGGGCTGTTGCAACCAAACAAAATACCCGAGTGGAAATGGGACGAGATTGGAATGGATTTCATTGTTGGACTACCACGGTCACGACATGGAAATAATGCCATATGGGTCATAACCGACAGGTTAACCAAGGTGGCACATTTTATTCCAGTGAAGACGACTTACTCCACTCAGAGACTGGCCAGGCTTTATCTTGCCCGTATCGTCTACCTGCATGGAGTCCCAAAGACTATCATGTCTGACAGAGGCACACAGTTCATCTCTAGATTTTGGGATCACCTACAACATGCACTGGGTACCCAACTAGCATTCAGCACCGCGTACCATCCCCAGACCGATGGGCAGACCAAACGCGTAAACCAAATCCTGGAAGATATGCTGAGAGCTTGTGTCCTCACCTACGAAACCAGTTGGGAAGAAAGCTTACCATATGCAGAGTTCGCATACAACAACAGTTATCAAGCCAGTTTGCAAACGGAACCCTTTGAAGCTCTGTATGGCAGAAGATGTCGTACCCCGCTAAATTGGTCAGAGACCGGAGACAGCCATATCTTCGGCCCAGATATGCTCAAAGAGGCTGAAGAGAAAGTTAAGACAATTAGAGATCGACTCAAGACAGCTCAAAGTCGACAAAAGAGTTATTACGATCGGAAGCATCGAGAAATCAGTTTTGAACCCGGAGAGTTTGTTTACCTAAGAGTCTCTCCTATGAGGGGTCTGCAATGATTCAGGATTAAGGGAAAGCTAGCACCAAGATTCATAGGACCATTCCGTATAATGGCCCGAAGAGGCACGGTAGCCTACCAGCTAGACTTACCCAGGGATTTATCTGATGTCCACAACGTGTTTAACATCTCACAATTGAGAAGGTACGTAGGAAATCCAGAGAAGCAGGTATCTGATGAAAATATTGACGTACAACCGGACCTTACCTACCGGGAGCACCCCATAAAAATATTAGAATAGTCTGAAAGGAGGACCCGAGAATGAAGCAACTTGGGAGAGAGAGGATTTTCTTCGGACAGAGCACCCACACCTGTTTAAGGATCAGCTGAAATCTCGGGGACGAGATTTTTCCTAAGGGGGTAGGTGCTGTGACACTCCAAAAATTTTCTTTGTGGTTTTGTTTTCAGCAAAAATCTTTCTTGGATTTAGTTTCTCCTGAGACGAAAAACCTTTTGGTTTTTGGGCTTTTATTTGGTTTTGATCCTTTCTAAATTTTACCATGTCTCCTATGGTAAAATTTTCTCAAAATCGACTCATTCCACTTTGGTTCAACCCAAACATTCTATCCAAGCTAATAAAATCCATTTTTGGATTTTATTCCAATTTTTTCTCCTCCCAAAATAATTCTGACCTCAACTCAACACCCTTGGATAGTCCTTTGTACCCACAACCCAGAACCATCTTGATCCACTCTTCTCCTGTTCAAATATTTCAAAATTCACTCACTGCAAGTTTGGACCAGATTTGCCAAATTTGGTGAAATTCATATCTACACCTCTCCAAAAATTCTACAAATATTCAGGCAGCCTCTAGATGCAATGAGAGGCCCCTCCACCAAAAACCAGCTCAAGGAAAAATCCCTACACACTAGAATCATTCTGTCGAACACCTTGCATGCACTAGTACTGTTCACTTTTAGAAAATTCAGAAGTTCAGTGTCGATCTCCGTCAATAACTTCAGCCACGAGTCCATAGTGCCCTTTGCATGTTGCTCGCAGCCTATCCCTCTTGTCTGGAGCTTCACACGAGTGCTTGGCGTGTTCCTCGCGTCGGTGGCGCCCTGGCCCGCCTGCGCCGGCGTGTCTTGCGGCAGCCGTATCACCGTAGCGGCCGACAGGGAGCAGAACGGCGGCATAACGCCGTTCGGCGCCGCCCAAACCCCCTGGTGGCTCCGCGTGGCTGTTTCCTCGCCAGCGCACGCATGCAGCACCGTCGCCGTGGCGCGGCACGCGCAGAGCGCGCTCCCTGCCGCCGACGGACCCGCGCCGCCCCGTTCCGTCGAGCTCCCCCTAAACAACCCAAACCCGGCGCGGTTAGCATCAAAACAGAACCAGGGAACACCCACGACGACGCTCAACCTCTGAACCCTCGCGTGCAACCAATGCGCCGCCGTAATCACCTCGCCGAAGAACCCCGTTCTCGGCAACCGCCTCGGGGCGGCTATATATAGCACCGTGAGCTTGCTCTCGCCTCCGCACGACTCCACCATCTCACCAGACCCCGCCCGGCCACTGAACGAGCCTCGAGGGGCCTTTCCTCCTCGACTCCGGCCACCTCCGTCCGCCTCGGGCTCCGGCATCGTTCTCTCCGGTGAGAACCCCTCCGCCGCCCTACTTTCGACCGTAGCCTCGTACCACCTCTAGTAAGATAACCCCCACCTCAATTTTGACGTTGCAGCTCTCTCCGGCGAGATCCACGACCACCCAAACCGCCGTCCGTCGGAGCAAGCGTTGCCGCTGACGTGGTACTCGCCGGAGACCACCAACACCTCCCACAGACGCGGAATGGTGCACTGATCACGAAGGTACACCCCAATCACCTTACCTCGCCGTGGATCACCGCCGGTGACCACCGCACCTCTCGGCGCCGTCGCGCTCTGTTTTCCCTCATTTGAACATTCAAACCTAACGGGTGGAGCCCGCCTGTCAGTCTCTCAGCAGTTTTTTAAATGAAACGTTATCTGGACTTTTCCGCAGAACCCCCTGGAAGTTTTCTGTTTCATTACAGATGAGTCCTTGGGTTAAAACCCTTATAACTTTTTAACAGAATGGAATTTTTGAGTGGTTCTTTTTCTGTCCTCTTCAAAAAAATTTCTAGTTTTTTTATCATATTTATTTGAAAAATATTTGGAACACTTTTCTGTACACTCACGGTATATACGTTGCGTGCGTATCTTTTCTTATACCGTAGATACTGGAGAAGGTGACGGAGCTGCAAACTTCGCACAGCTAGACTCCGACTACTCCGAACCAGGCAAGCATGTTTGAACTCTTGATATGATGAGTGTTGTTGCATGTTTGCATTGTAGCATGGTTATGGCATGGTTAGGAACATCACTTTAAATATTATGTTTCATGCACATAATCCGAAAGTAAGTTTCGGAAAGCATTATGTTGTTGGATACATATTTGCATAGCCATGTGTTGGCATGAGGATGGGTAAGATGGCAGTGTTGTGACATGCCAGGCTTAGGCCAGTCCTTTTGACAGCAGTGTCAACATGATCAAATCATATTCCCTTCATTTCCTTCCTGTGCCGCCACATGTTTTCTGCAAGGGATATGGCATAGTAAGTTGCAACCGTTTTCCTGGTACACACCAAGTAGAGAGGCCGGGATGAGGGTTCCATGGCCCTGGATTAAAGCCCGTCATCCGGTCAACGGGCATGGGTGTTTCTGGTTGGGACCGAGAGGGGGGCACCCCTTAGAGCGCGCGTATAGAAATTTGATCCCATGCTATTCGAGGTTGTGGCCTCCCCGTCTCAAAGTTTTGCTTGGAAGTTGTCCAGGGTGATTCCTGGCATCGTGAGGTGAAATGGGTGTGTACTAGCTAAATGTGTTTCTACTGAAATACCGTAAGCGGAACTAGTCCTTCGTGACTACGGAAATCCTTTGGCTGTGGTCAGTTCATCCAAACTCTACAGAGTCTCAAATCCTTCAATTATCTTGTACTTTGTTCAAGTACTATATTCATCTTATCTTGTCAGGTATCAACCTCAGTGACAAAACTCCAGTGGGATTTATGTGTGATAAATCTGGTTAAAAGATTATTCTTGTGGATGGACTAATCTTGTTATTCACATTCATTACAAGCCCTGTCTGTGATGTCGCTCAGACGTCCGACGGTGGCATACCTGTTATTTATTTTTGTCATAGGCCCTGTCTGTGATGTCGCTCAGACGTCCGACGGCGGCATATCTGTTATTTACATTTGTTCCAAGTCCTGTCTGTGATGTCGCTCAGACGTCCGACGGTGGCATTTCTTTTACAGCCCTTTATGTGATGTCGCTCAGACGTCCGACTGTGGCATTTCTTTTACAACCCTTTATGTGATGTCGCTCAGACGTCCGACTGTGGCATTTCTTTTACAACCCTTTATGTGATGTCGCTCAGACGTCCGACTGTGGCAATTCTTTTAAAGCCCTGTCTGTGATGTCGCTCAGACGTCCGACTGTGGTATTTCTTTTAAAGCCCTTTATGTGATGTCGCTTAGACGTCCGACTGTGGCATTTCTTTTACAGCCCTTTATGTGATGTCTCTCAGACGTCCGACTATGGTATTTCTTTTTAAAGCCCTTTATGTGATGTGGCCCAGACGTCCAACTGTGGCATTTCTTTTAAGCCCTCTATGTGATGTCGCTCAGACGTCCGACTGTGGCATTTCTTTTAAGCCCTTTATGTGGTGTCGCTCAGACGCCTGACTGTGGCATTTCTTTTAAAAGCCCTTTATGTGTTGTCGCTTAGACGCCTGACTGCGGCATGCATTTTATTTATTTACCTTTCGAGGCGTCACTCCAGACACCCGATCGGTTTTTTTATATTATTTATTTCATTTATCAAGTTCGGCAAATCTTACCATTGTTATATGAGCATCATTCTTTATTCATGACACATTCATGCATTCATTGATTATATCTTTTGTCCGAACTGTCTTGCGAGTACTTTCAAAGTACTCACCTGGCTTGTTGATTTGGCCAGATGTTGATGAAGGCGATCTGATGGATGAAGAGTTTGATAGCGAGTCCGACGCCTAGAGGAGTCCCAGTCAGTCCCGTGCGATCCTGTCTTGGTCATTGTATTATCCGCTTCGGCAACCAGAAATAAATTCATCGAGCCTCACCTCGACGCTCGATGTGCTACCAGTAGAAGTCAAGTTATCCACCACCACTTTTCCTCAAGTTAGTAGCAGGCCACCCCACCCCTGTGTCATAACCACCCTTATGTAAGATGTTGGCGAGTTTGTAATAAATTGTTGAGCAGCCTCAGCTCAACCCTGTAATATATTTGATGCCACTGCTTCTCTGTTTATCAAGCGTTATCTACCAGAAAGGATGACTTTTCCTATACTGGGATTAAAAGATCGGTTTTATCAATAATCATTTTATTGAAAAAACAGTCGTGACAATCGGTCCCACCGAGATTACAATGCAAACTCTCTGTTTCCTTTTCGTAACGTTTCGGTCTTACCGAGATGAGCGAATCGGTCCCATTGAGTTTGCCTGACCAACCCTCTGTGTGTCCATTACCAAAATCGGTCTCACCGAGTTTGTGCAATCGGTCTCACCGAGATTACGTTATGCCCTAACCCTAATCATATCGGTCCTACCGAGTTGCATGTCGGTCCCACCGAAAATCCTAACGGTCACATCACTTGCTGAATCGGTCCGACCGAGTTTCTCTATTCGGTCCCACCGAGATTGGTAAGTTGTGTGTAACAGTTAGATTTTGTGTGGAGGCTATATATACCCCTCCACCCACTCTTCATTCGTGGAGAGAGCCATCAGAATGTACCTACACTTCCAACATACATTTTCTGAGAGAGAACCACCTACACTTGTGTTGAGGCCAAGATATTCCATTCCTACCATATGAATATTGATCTCTAGCCTTCCCCAAGTTGTTTTCCCCTCAAATCTTCTTTCCACCAAATCCAAATCCTGTGAGAGAGAGTTGAGTGTTGGGGAGACTATCATTTGAAGCACAAGAGCAAGGAGTTCATCATCAACACACCATTTGTTACTTCTTGGAGAGTGGTGTCTCCTAGATTGGCTAGGTGTCACTTGGGAGCCACCGTCAAGATTGTGGAGTTGAACCAAGGAGTTTGTGAGGGCAAGGAGATCGCCTACTTCGTGAAGATCTACCCCTAGTGAGGCAAGTCCTTTGTGGGCGACGGCCATGGTGGGATAGACAAGGTTGCTTCTTCGTGGACCCTTCGTGGGTGGAGCCCTCCGTGGACTCGTGCAGCCGTTACCCTTCGTGGGTTGAAGTCTCCATCAACGTGGATGTACGATAGCACCACCTATCGGAACCACGAAAAAAACATCCGTGTCTCCTATTGCGTTTGCACTCTCCAAACCCTTCCCTTTACATTCTTGCAAATTGCAGGCTTTACTTTCCGCTGCTCATATACTCTTTGCGTGCTTGCTTGAATTGTGTTAAGATTGCTTGTACCGTGCTAAAGTTGCTAAAATCTACCAAGAACTAAAATGGGGAAAAGGCTAGATTTTAATTTAGTCAAGTAGTCTAATCACCCCCTGTAGACATACTTTCGATCCTACAACGCCCTAGGGGGGGCGCCCTGCACCCTCGTGGACAGGGTCTGGGCTCCCCTGATACTGATTCTTTCGCCAGTATTTTTTATTAATTCCAAAAAGTTTCTCCGTGGATTTTCAGGTCATCCCGAGAACTTTTATTTCTGCACAAAAATAACACCATGGCAGTTCTGCTGAAAACAGCGTCAGTCCGGGTTAGTTCCATTCAAATCATGCAAGTTAGAGTCCAAAACAAGGGCAAAAGTGTTTGGAAAAGTAGATACGTTGGAGCGTATCATGTGCTGTAACCGCTGTCGAACCACGCTGGATCAGACACATTAAAACGAGCTCAGAAAATGGCTCAGTGTTTTTTGCCACTGTTAGAATTTCAATTTAGTGTGGAATGTCACAAATCATCGTATAGTGGCGGTTTTTCGCTAATCGTCGAAAGTGGTGGTTCTGTGCATTTAACTCGGTGATCGGTGTGCATGCAACCCGTGCCATCGTGGGATGTCGCCCCTAACGAGCTCATCCAATTCACCACCTCCATGCACCTTTCGAATCAATGTAAACATTGCAATCAGTGGAGACGGTTTCTTTTGATGAAAGGCAGGCAGTGCTGCTTTCATTGATTAGAGAAGAGAGTTACATAGTACAAAAACAGAGCGAGAGGCTATAAGTACAGGCCAAGGTAAAGCAACAGACAACATAGGCAGCTTAAAAAGTCACCCTGGAACTCAGTCAAGTCCTCGCGGTCTCTGGCTTAAGTTTTTGAGGAGGCTCCTTCATGCATTTCTCCAGACCTCAACTTGTTCCCTGGTCCATCCGATAGTAATCTCCGGGGCCATAGCTAGATTGTTGAATGTTTTGTGGTTCCTCTCCTTCCATATCATCCACCAAATAGGAGTCACACACGAGTTCCATGTACGGGACTTCATCTTATTCAGAGTGGTGACGGTGTCACTGTCTACCTCGAGCATTACTCTCCTACAAGAATTCCCAACCCCGTCGACAATGGCAGGAACAGTTAAACTGTACCTTTTTGTAGCTCCATGTATACTGTATCTTGTGTAGCTCCATGTATATAGGATCTGTAACGCCCCTAGCCTGCATGCCTATTCTCTCGGGTGCCACTCTCCCTCCCACCTGTATATTAGGCAACACTCTATAAAAGATTGAGATCAAGGACATAACAATTCTCTCCAACTTGGTATCAGTCCCTAGGAACCACTACAAGAAATATGTCAACTAGTGACCTTCTGTCAGTGACCCTGAAAGAATTGGTCATAGATCTATGACCATTTCAGACCAATTGGTCAAAAGCTGTTCGAGGGGCTCCAAACCCTAAACCATTGCGACCATTTTGGTCAGAAAGGTCGTAATTTCCTTACACGAAAAGGTCATAAAGCAAACAACGCTAGTCCGCTGCCTTATTTCTAGTTGTTAACAACCAATATAGATGGTCATAAGCTTGTAAATTGTGGTGGGTTGCAATGACTAGGCGCCACCTCATCAGTTTTGCCTATGTGTCATGTCCATGTGGCAGTTTTTGCCCTAGGTTGTGAAGCAACCTATATTTCTGTCATTCCCAAAATTCCCAAAAAAAATCTCATAAATTCTTTGGGTCATATCTTCGTCAAATATGTAAAAACATTCCTTGCCTAGTTCAAAAATAATTCGAAAATATTCATTTTCCTATTCTGTTCACAGGAGCACTTTGTGAAGGAAGTACCACTTTGGCATCTCCAAATGGTATCCATTTTCTACAGTGCTTTCCTATGCCCAAATAACCATCCTCCACCAAATGCCAGCTCAATCCATTCATTATTTTGAGCCCAGCTTCAACATTCCTATTTATGTCCAGTGTGGTAGTTTGTAAAGCAAGTACCACGTAGGCTCCTCCTTTTGAGGTGAAAATTTGTGAAGACGGTCTTCTTAGTAACTGATCATCCTCAGCCAAAACTCACGCCCATTAGCCATGTGCATTTCCCGTACCGCAAATCAAACACTTGGCTTCTTATTCATGTTTGAGCATCGATCGATCTCCTCGTCAGAATCTTATGTTGTGATTTTCTTCCTAGCACCTACCCGGGGAGTGCCCAACCTACTAGACATGCCTAGGCCGCACAGAACACATGGCAACGCCACGGTCACGCGGTGACCACGCGGCGGGCATGCGAGCTTACGCGCTCTAGAGTTGGGGCCCTCGGCCACCATCCAAACCTCGATGTCTCGCCATCAAACCGTGTATTTCTGATTAAATAGATACTTATTTACTTATAAATGATTTTTGGAAAAAATAAAGAGCAAACTATGAGGCAGCTGCAGTTCAAATTTGACCCGCTTCCATCTGAATCGACGGGAATTTGTCTTTTTCACCAGAGGTGGATCAAAAAATTTGACACCCAACCATTTTGTCAATTGTGCATTATATATGTCCTAGTATTTTATAAATTGATTAGGTCCAATTTTGCAACAATTATTTGGTAGTTCCTTCACAAAAAAACCTCCTTTTGGGCACTCAGAAAATGAAAAATCAATTTTCCGTGCAAAGGAAATGGAAACTTCCTTAGGCAACATTGTTTGGAATTCCAAGATGCACCCTCATGCACAATATGAGATCATTTCAACAAACTATGCCATGAATGTGGCGATAAGATTGATCATTTGGCTTGAAAGCCATGAATCTTCACGCGTGATAGCTCATTTCTGAGAACACTTTTTAAAAATAATTTCCGTATTACAAGTTTATTATTTTTCCTCGAAACTTGGTCACATATAATGACACAATGCGAAGGTTTTCCAATTTTTGATTTTTTTTGAATTTTTTATGCCCGTTTAAAAATGCGGTCAAAACATTGGGCTTGACCGTTCCTAGCTAGTGGTTGAATCTTAGAATTTTTTTGGTGTTTCTCTGATTAAATAGATACTTATGTACCTAGAAATGATTTTTGGAAAAAATAAAGAGCAAACTATGAGGCAACTACAGTTCAAATTTGACCTGCTTCCAACTGAATCGGCGGGAATTTGTCTTTTTCACCAGAGGTGGATCAAAACTTTTTACACCCAACCATTTTGTCAATTGTGCATTATATATGGCCTAGTATTTTATTAAATTGATTAGGTCCAATTTTGCAACAATTATTTGGTAGTTCCTTCACAAAAAACCCTCCTTTTGGGCACTCGGAAAATGAAAAATGAAATTTCCATGCAAAGGAAATGGAAACTTCCTTAGGCAACATTGTTTGGAATTCCAAGATGCACCCTCGTGCACAATATGAGATCATTTGAACAAACTATGCCATGAATGTGGCCATAAGATTGATCATTTGGCTTGAAAGCCATCAATCTTCACGCGTGATAGCTCATTTCTGAGAACACTTTTTAAAAATAATTTCCGTATTACAAGTTTATTATTTTTCCTGGAAACTTGGTCACATATAATGACACAATGCGAAGGTTTTCCAATTTTTTGATTTTTTCGAATTTTTTATGCCCGTTTCAAAATGCTGTCAAAACGGCGGGCTTGACCGTTCCTAGCTAGTGGTTGAATCTTGGAATTTTTTTGGTGTTTCTATGATTAAATAGATACTTATGTACCTAGAAATGATTTTTGGAAAAAATAAACAGCAAATTATGAGGCAGCTACAGTTCAAATTTGACCCGCTTCCAATTGAATCGGCGGGAATTTGTCTTTTTCACCAGAGGTGAATCAAAACTTTTTAAACCCAACCATTTGGTTAATTGTGCATTAAATATGGCCTAGTACTTTAGAAAAATGATTTGGTCCAATTTTGCAACGATTATTTGGGAGGTCCTTCACAAAAAAACCTCCTTTTGGGCACTCAAAAAATGGAAAATGGTTTTTTCGTGCAAAGAAAATGAAAACTCCCTTAGGCAACATTGTTTGGAATTCCAATATGCACCCTTGTGCATAATATGAGATCATTTGAACAAACTATGCCATGAATGTGGCCATAAGATTGATCATTTGGCTTGAAAGCCATGAATCTTCACGCGTGATAGCTCATTTCTCAGAACACTTTTTTAAAATAATTTCCGTATTACAAGTTTATTATTTTTCCTAGAAACTTGGTCATATATAATGACACAATGCGAAGGTTTTCCAATTTTTTGATTTTTTTTGAATTTTTAATGCCCGTTTCAAAATGCGGTTAAAACGGCGGGAATGACCGTTCCTATCTAGTGGTTGAATCTTGGAATTTTTTTGGTGTTTCTCTGATTAAATAGATACTTATGTACCTATAAATGATTTTTTGAAAAAATAAAGAGCAAACTATGAGGTAGCTGCAGTTCAAATTTGATCCACTTCCAACTGAATCGGCGAAAATTTGTCTTTTTCACCAGAGGTGGATCAAAACTTTTTACACCCAACCATTTGGTCAATTTGTGCATTAAATATAGGCTAGTATTTTAGAAAAAGGATTAGGTACAATTTTGCAATAATTATTTGGTAGGTTCTTCACAAAAAAACCTCATTTGGGGCACTGAAAAAATGGAAAATGAATTTTCTGTGTAAAGAAAATGAAAACTCTCTTAGACAACATTGTTTGGAATTCGAAGATGCACCTCGTGCAAATATTTTATAGCTTCTTCACAAAAAAAATTCATTTTGGACACTCAAAACATAAAAATTAAAATGGTGACATGATTTTACACTTTATTTTTATTTGACCACGACCAATTTTGAATGGTCATAACGTCCAATACTAAATGGTCATAACATTATACACGTGTACTACGTTCTGATTGGGCCATAGCCATCTCACGCGATCATGCATCAAGCACCGTTTGATGCTCGTGGATCCAACGGTAGCCCTCGCCCCCCACCCTCTCACCCACCTAGCCCTAACACTTCTCAAAAAAAAAACCTAGCCCCCACTTCCCCACCTCCACCTTCTCTCCCTCTCTGGATCCACCGCCGCCGCACACCACTCCTCCATCTGGATCCCCCGCCGCCGCCCCCAACCTCACTCTCCCCCAACCCCGGTCGCCAGCAACCGCTCCCCTCCCCTTTTCTCCCACGGCCGCGGTCGGATCCGTGCTCGTCCCTTCCAGATCGCAGCCGCCACCTCCTCCCTTCCAGATCAAGGCTGCCACCTCCCTCCGGCCGAGCTCCCCGCCATCCGTGGCCTCCCCCATGCACTCCCCAGATCCGTCTCGATCCGCCTCCCCGTCGACTCGAGCCGCCTCCACCCACAACCTCCTACCTCCTCCCTCTCACTCGTCCGCCCGCCCGCACGCGCCCGACCGTCCTCTCCCCCGCGACGAGCGCCGCGCCAAGGAGCGGGGAGGGCAGCCAGGCAGCCGGAATGCCCGCGCCAATCAGGGTGCCACCACCCCATGGCGGCCCCGACCCCGCACCCCACGGCGACCGAAGACAATGGCGAGGAAGGGCCCGGTCCCCTGATGAATCCTCCTTCCTGCACCATCGGGCGCGCACGCCTCCCCGCCCGCATGCCTCGATCCCATCGACCCAACGCCCAGGCCCAGCGCTCGCTGCCGCCATGGTCTTAGCCGCGGGGACGGATCTGGGGAAGATCGTGGGTGTGTTCTACTAGGCCGAGGACGGGGAGCACAGCCGCCGCCTCCTCGCGCAGCTCGACGCCATGCAAGGTCCGCCTCTCTCTCCTCCTCCTGGTCTCTCTCTGTTGCTTGGTTCGATTTTGCTGATGCGGTTTCCTTCCCCCCTCCCTAATGCATGCGCGCAGGTGCACAGCCAAGTAGGAGACCACGGCTCCGTCTGCTTCTTCCGTTGTTGTGTGGTTGACGATGATGACGCGGCCGTGCGGTCGGGGCCCTTTGAAGCCGCTCGCCCGGGCCGTGCCGTGCCGTGCCGGAGGAGGAGTCCAGATCCGGGCCTCACCAAGATCAATCGTCGCTGGAACTCGGGGGGACAAGATGGACGTGCTCCCTCCTCTCGATTCTTCCTTGTGCTACTCAGGGGCGCTCAGTCCGACTCTGCGGACGTAGGTGAGCCACTACCTTCCCCTCCTTTGTTTTCGCCAGTGCTCCTTGTGTCCATGCCCGGCCATTGAGCCCTGCCCTGTTAGTTTATATGCTAGCGCTGACCTTGGAAATTTCTGTGATTTGGGGCTCTAGTGATGGTCTGCTCCGTGTCACCATTTGACTGGATTTATTTATCCATGAACGGATCTAAGCTAGCTGTGCCATCGGACATCAGGTGCAAATTGGCACCAAGTATAGTGCTTGTTTTTTGTTCAAGTGTCAGTCAACTTAGGAGGTGTTTGGCAAATGCAGTACTCCTAGATGCTAGGATCTGTAGTAGAGTTATGTACTCATCTCTTGTATCCCTGGCCGCATAGAATCAATCAGTGTATGATTGATCGCTCCAACGATCGATTAATCGATCCAAGCCTCGTTAGTTTTTTTCTAGTACATCTACCATGAATTCAACTTTGATGCTAGGCTAGACGTCTCTGGTATGTATGTATAGTGCCATGTCTCTTTATATTTGTATAAGTTGAATCTAGCAGTAACATGTGAGTAACATTTGCGCTGGTGTATGCATTTACCTCTAAGGAATTAAGTGCCATCACCTGCTCGCCCATTGAAGATCCCTGCGAGAGCTCGAGAGAATCCACGCCCTAGTTATCTGTCAGTATCGCATGAATGCAGATTTGTTTAGTCTTGGGTGTGCATTGCTGTTCTTATCTCTGTACTTTGTGTTTGCTATATTCAGATTTGTACACACAGTTTTTACTGTAAAAAAAATCTGTAGTTACTGAAGATTGCACCTGTAAATCTAGATCTACTTGGATCCTGGTGGCTTCTTTTCCAAGCAATATCCTGTGCTTATTAGTTGCAAGCTGTATTGGTTTGCTCACATGTCCTTTTCCCTGCTGCCTCGATTAGGATGATTACCTTAGTTTTTTATGCTATTTTATATAGCATCAGAACAACCTAGTATTCTAAGGATGCCTCACTTTGAAAGGTATTCCATCACCAGGAGGACTCTGCATCATATATGATATTGATTAGTTAGATGGACTCTGCATCATCCTAGAACACCACGGTTTTTGTTAGTGGTATGCATGCATTAGAAACACAATCTGTCTGTTTGTAATCTAACTTGCAGTGTGTGTGTGGCATGCAGGGAGGTGGTGATCAGGTGAACAACATATGCTTGGAAGACCTCTGGCACAATGGCAGTGTGCAAGCAACGTCCTGTTGCATTCTACGTTGCATTCTACTAGTACTGTCTGTCGTCTTGTGTCAGCGTCTCATTATCGTGTACAAACTTAATGAGTAATTAGGAGTCGTTTGTGTTTGATTTCAGTTCATAATTTTGTGATATGCTCTTGATCTTGTTCTGTTCCATACTAGGGAGCTTCTTCTCCTCTCATGTTGTTGCTGTCGATTTGGTACTAGCTAGAATGATTCCTTGAGCTTGATGATGACAGATTGTACACTGTCTTGCTCCAGTGTTACATAATTATTATCACAGTACACACATACCTCGTTGTTGTCCATGGATCTTGTTCTCTGCTGCCAGCATTGGCTGGTTGTAGTTGTTTCGGCAGATCACATCACATTCACATGGGCGCATGTGCAGCACTGACACTAGTTGTACACACATAATGTTGGCTGGTTATCCACACATAATGTTGACTGGCTGTAGTAGTTATTGATTGGTTGTACACACATAATAATGGCTGTTATGTATTGATTTTAGTATAAAAATGGCTCAAACCTGAAGTACTTAAAATAGATTGTCGTTCCTTTCTTGTTTGTTTTGATACCCATATACCCATAAATCAGGGGGAAATTATTGCTTGGATAGGTGTTTTCTTTTGTGAAGTTAGTGGATGTTGATCAAGTCCCCCTTTCCGCTGTATGAAACATTTCTCCTGTTGTACTTAAAAAGCTTTCCGCTGATGGCAGGAAGAAGAAGACTATTCACAAGAAGATGGCAGAACGAAGTAGGCTGATTCGATTTGATCCTCAAGGTAGCCCTTCCCTTCCCCTTCTCTCTTCGATTCGATCCGATCTATGCACAAAGTTCACTAGTTTGGATGCATCATAGAACTTGTGGTGATGTTGTTTAGATTGCAGCAAGCAAAAATACAAGTGTTGCGCTTGTTAAGTGTTTTGTTACGGTGAAATCGAAACATTTATTGAATAGTAGGATGGCTGACTTGCTATGATTATCTCTTGTTGCTATGTTTGTCTTTTTCATATCCAAATCATGTTTATTCCTTGTCGGTGTTCTTTTTCATTCTGGTATAAGATGAACCAGCTCATTATTTGTTTGGTGGTTGGTTTGCATACATGTTCTTTTTCTGCAGAAATATGTTGTGGTTCCTTGCAGAGTAAATATGCTGTTAGATTTACTTTTATTTTGTTCCTAATCATTTTTTTTCTATAACATGCAGATGCTGGCCTTTCATGTTTCTTCACGAGCATCAAGACAAAGAAGTTGGAAGAAGCATAGTTCTAGCTCATTGGAGCTAGTTCTGGGAGTAATGAAACCCTTTAGGCTGATCCTATTTGTATATGTGTGATGTAGCAGAACACTTGTAGGGCTCATGTGATACTCATGTGATAGACTGTACACTTGTAGAGCTGTTATCTAATTGTAAACTTGATGCTGATCAAATTTGTATGTATGTTATATGATGTAGCAGATTGCTTCTTGCTATTATTTGAAGTATTGCGTCGGTTTTCTGTATTGGTATATTGAAATATGAAGAACATGACCTTGATAGAACAAAGAAAAACAAAGGCTACAACCCAAAAACAAAGGTGCATAAAAAAAATGGCTACAACCCAAAAATTAAAAGGCTATAATGTTGGGCCTGGCCCATGTAGCTGACCAAAATTATAGGGAAAAAATATATAAAAGGCTGAATTGTTGGGCTCGGCCCATCTAAAACACCTAATCGGACCGGGCTGAATCTTGTCAGTGACCTTTTAAATTGGTCGTAATTTTTCCACGTCAGATGGCCACGTTGGATCCGACGTGGCCTGGGCAGACAGCCAGTGACCAAAACAAAAGGTCATGGGTTCAACGACCTTTTGTTTTGGTCGTAAACGTCTATGACCTTCTCACAGAGAAGGTCTCTATAGTCAATTAACGACACCCAGCTTTTGACCTTATGTTTTTGGTCACAAAAAGGTCACAAATGAAAAACAATGACCTTTCAATGACCAATAGTGGAGGTCACTAGTTGACATATTTCTTGTAGTGAACTACCATGTCCGACACCCACTCCTCCTCCTCCTCCGTTGCCATGGGCTCCACCACTTCCTTGGGCACCAACTCCTCGACGGCGCCGGCCGCCGACACCTCTCAGGCTACTTCCTCTGCCACCGCCCCGTCGTTCATCTTCGGCACGAACCCTACCCTTCTTAGTGGTAGCACCAATGCCGCCGGCTCTCACTTTGCTCCCCTCTTCGCCTCCTCCTCCCTAGCGCCGCCGGCGCCCACTCCTTGCACCACCATCTTCCAGGACCACATCACAAACCATATCAAGTTTCTCCTCAACCGTGTCGATCACAACTACCACAAGTGGAAATCTTTCTTTCTCATGGTGCTCCTCCGCTACGGTGTCACCTTCCTCATCGAACACCCTCCTCCTCCCAATGCCACCACCCAATATCTCGAACTCGATGCCCATGTTGTCCTATGGATCTACGCCACTCTTGTGGATCCTATGGTGGACCACGTCGTCGGTGCCACTTCCACCTATGCCCTCTGTAAGAAGATCAAAGACTACTTCCTCGCCAGCCGCGTTGCTCGCTTCATGATCCTCAACCGGCAGTATCGGAATCTCAAGCAAGGTGACCTGTCAGTCGCTGAGTATGCACAATGCATGAAACATCTCACCAATGCCATCGCTGATATCGAGCACGCCATCACCAAGGTCGATCTCACCACCCAGTTCCTCCATGGCCTCGACAAGCGCCTCGAAACTATCCGCGTCGTCCTCAGCGATTAGGAGCGCCCCTTCGACACCGTCCTCTCCCGCGTCCTCCTCATCGAGGAATCCCAGGCTCAGCGCGCCGCTGAGGAGAGCGCCTCGGTGTTCGCTCTCTCCGGCGGTGACCACGGCCAGAGCAGCGGCTCTAGCTCGGGTACGCGCGGCCCGGGCGATCGCGGCGACCGCACTGGCGAGCACCTCCCCGACCGCTCCCAGGGTCATCCTCACGAGCAGCAAACGCCCAACCCTGGCCATAGCCGCGGTGATCGCGCCTCCGTTGGCGGTGACTATGGCCGCGGGCGCGGGCGCGTCCATGGCCGTGGACATGGCGACAACGGTGGTCGGGGCCAGCTTTCTCAGTTCCTGCTGCTCCCCTTCACCGGCTACTTCACGGCTTACGGCATGGTGCTTCCCTCTCCACGATCGGGTTGGGTGCCCTCAAACGCCGCTGGCGTCCTCGGTCCACGCCCCAGCTCACACGCTCAAGCCTACCCGGTGTATCAGGCCGCTCCTCCTCCTCCACCAGCGGTGTACTAGCAGCAGCCGCCATCTTGGAACATCTCGCCATGCTCAACGCCGCCTACAGCAACAGCGGTTTCCCCTCCAAGCCCGCCCCGGAGTGGTACCTTGACAGCGGCGCGTCCTCCCACATAACAGGCAACCAAGGTAACTTGACCAAGTCTAGTTCTTCGTTACAGCATGCACCATCTCACATAGTCATTGGCAATGGCCACCACTTACCTGTCACAGCTACTGGTTCCACCACTCTCTCTGCATTCGATTTTCGCCTCAGCGATATAATCGTATCCCCCCAAGTCGTCACTAGCCTCATTTCTGTTCGTCGCTGTACTAAAGATAATTCATGTTCCATTGAGTTTTACCCTTGTGGTTTTCTTGTGAAGGATCTTTGCACCCGGAGGGTTCTCATGATCTCCGCTAGCTACAACGATCTTTATCCTTTCATTGGCAATAAACGGACCCGGGCCTCTACTCTCCTCGCCGCCACTTCTTCACCGGACTTGTGGCATTGTCGCCTTGGGCACCCCAGCGCACACACATTAGCTACTTTATCTAAGGATTTTCTTCATGATTGTAATAGGCCCACCCACACGCCTTGTAGTGCGTGTCAGCTAGGCCGACAACCTCGCCTCCCCTTCTCCTCTTCCACTAGTAGAACTTATGCACGTTTTGATTTGCTTCATTGTGACTTGTGGACCTCTCCGGTTGTAAGTTTTTTGGGCTTTCAACATTATTTGGTTGTTTTAGACGACTTCTCCCACTACTCCTGGACATTCCCTATGCATGCCAAGCCGGATACCTGAACCATACTACAACGTTTCTTCACATATGTCCACACCCAATTCAATGTAATCATCAAAGAAATGCAATGTGACAATGGCGGCGAGTTCATCAATAGTTCCCTTCGCAACTTATTCTCCTCCAACGGCATCATCTTTCGTTTTTCGTGTCCACATACCTCACCTCAAAATGGCAAGGCCGAGCGCGTCCTCCGCACCACCAACGACATCGTTCGTAAACTACTGCAACAAGCCAACCTCACCCCACCCTTTTGGGTGGAAGCCCTCCACACGGCCACTTACCTCCTAAATCGTCGACCGTACCGTGCCATCCATCCATACACACCCTATTTCCTTCTCTTTAGCTCCCACCGCACGTACGATCACCTACGTGTTTCGGTGTTTGTGCTTTCCCAACGCCTACTCCACCATGACCCACAAGCTCTCCCCACGCTCCTCTTGGTACATCTTTCTTGGTTACCCTCTCCAGCACAAGGGATACCGCTGTTACGATCTTGCCTCTCGCCGCGTTATCGTTTCCCGACGCATAACTTTTGATGAAACCGTGTTTCCATACGTACCGCCCACACCCTGGACTCCATCTATCCCGGCCGCAACAAATCCCGCGCCCTTAATTCGACTTCCAGCCGATCTCTCAGATCGCGCGCTCCCAACAACCTCAAATGGGCGTAGCTCAATCCAATTCGCTGGTTCCCCTGTCCCCTCCTCTGTGTCCCACGATTCCACTACTTCGACCCCGTCCTCCACACGTTTGCCAACCACCGGCTCGCCCGGCTCTCACGAATCCCACGCTCGATCCCCCTCGACTGCCGCGCCCACCTCCCCAGGCTCAGACCAATCCGGTCCTCCCTCGCCCCCGCGCCTGCTCCGTCTGGCCCGCAATCCACCTCGCGATCTGCATCTGTTGGACCTGACCCACGCATCCACCTCGCAGTCCATGCCCTCCACTCCCCCTCCGCCACGTCTTCCGCGCCATGCAGCCCCGATCGAGCCCCCACGTAACGCTCACCGCATGTCCACTCGTGCCAAAACCGGCTACTATATGCCCCGACGTCTCTTTCTTGCTCATTGCACTACACCACCAACTTCTCCTATACCTGCCACATATAAATCTGCCCTCAAAGATCACAATTGGCTTAACGCTATGCAAGATGAATTTTATGCTCTAATGACTAACTCTACTTGGTCTTTGGTGCCTAAGCCTGCAGAGGTCAACATTGTCACCGGGAAGTGGATTTTTCGGCACAAGTTTAATGTGGATAGTTCTTTGGCTCGTTACAAGGAACGATGGGTTGTCCGACGTTTCACTCAGCGTGAGGGTGTGGATTATTATGAGACCTTCAGTCCAGTGGTAAACCAGCAACTATTCTTGTGGTTCTCAGTCTGGCCACCTCACATTCATGGCCCATTCACCAACTCGATGTCAAAAATGCATTCCTTCATGGTGATCTCAAGGAAACGGTCTATTGCTCTCAACCAGCAGGCTTTGTGGATTCCACTCGTCCAGATCATGTGTGCCTCTTACACAAGTCTCTTTATGGTTTGAAGCAAGCTCCCCGCCAATGGTTCCTTCGGTTCAAGTCATTTTTGCTGTCGATTGGGTTCTCTGGCTCCAAGAGTGTCTCTTCATTGTTCATTCTACACCGTGGAAACTCCATCGCCTACCTCTTTGTCTATGTTGATGATATCATCCTCACTGCCAATAATACCACCATAGTCCACACCATCATCGCCTCTCTCAAGTCCGAACTCTCAATGTCGGATCTCGGAGAGCTTCACCATTTCTTGGGCATCAACATGACACCGAACAGCTCTGGTTTATTCTTGTGCCAGCAGCAATATGCCCTTGAGATCCTTGAGCGTGCCAAGATGCTAAATTGCAAACCAGTCTCCACTCCCATCGACATCACGGCTAAACTTTCTGTTGCCGCTGGCCAGCCTCTGTCCAACCCCATGCTCTATCGCAGTCTTGCTGGAGCACTTCAGTACCTTACACTCACACGACTCAACATCTTCTACGCCATGCAATCAGTGTATTTATTCATGCAAGAACCGCGTGACACCCACATGCAGTTGATCAAGCGGATCCTTCGTTACTTGCAAGGTACTTCACACTACGGCCTGCAGTTCTTCCGGTCCTCCTCTCCGGATCTCGTGGCCTACACCGACGCGGATTGGGCTGGTTGCCCGGATACCCGCAAATCCACGTCTGGTTTTTGTGTTTATCTTGGCTCCAATTTGGTGTCTTGGTCATCAAAGCGGCAACCAACTGTTTCTCGATCAAGCGCTGAAGCTGAGTACCGCAGCGTCGTCAATTGCGTTGCTGGATCTTGTTGGCTTCGGCAACTCCTCCACGAGCTCAAGTCTCCGTCGCCTCGGGCCACTATTGTATATTGTGACAACATGAGTGCATCCTACCTTGCCAGCAATCCGGTACAACATCAACACACGAAGCATATTGAGATCGACCATCAGTTTGTCCGCGACAGGGTCGCTCTGGGCGAAGCACGCGTCTTGCATGTTCCCTCGAGCTCACAATTTGATGATCTGTTCACCAAAGGGTTGCCGCCTGCCGTGTTTCACGAGTTTCGATCCAACCTGAACGTCTTTCGAAATGGTGTTCTGGCTGAGGGGGGAGTTAAACTGTACTTTGTGTAGCTCCATGTATATAGGATCTGTAACGCCCTTGGCCTGCGTGCCTATTCTCTCGGGCGCCTCTCTCCCTCTCACCTGTATATTAGGCAACACTCTGTAACAGATTGAGATCAAGGACAGAACAATTCTCTCCAACTGGAACCTTGGTATCTTCAAGTAAAATGTCGGCAGGGTCACGTCTGGCGATGACCGAGCTATTGCGGTTGAGTTTGACACGTACAGGAATGTTGAGGTCGACACCAGCAAAAGCCCAAACAAAGAAACAAACACATACAACTTCCGAGGACTTCTTCAACTCCATGTATTGTTTTGTCGTGTGTATAAAACGACATGAAAGCCTTTTTCAAATTGAAAAAAGAAACAAACACCACAAATGTGCTAGCTAGCATGCTGACGTATACTTGATCGTCGGAATAAAATATGCTTGAGACTTATTTTTGGGAAAACTTTTGATTTATCCATCAACTATATCAAGGTAATACAAGAACACAAGAAGTAAAAATTACATCTAGATCCGTAGACCACCTAGCGAAAACTACAAGCACTAGAGCGAATCGAGGGCGCGCTGCCGTCATTGCCTCTCCCTCGGTGGAGCCGGGCAAACCTTATTGTAGTAGACAATTAGGAAATCGTCGTGCTAACTGCTAAGACCTTACATGACCAACTCACCAGAACAACAACCCCCTAGATCGGAAGAAGCCAACATGCATGAAGACACGAACATAGACGAACGAAGACCGGATCTACCTAGATCCATCGAAGATAAAAGCTGACCGAGTCCCGCGAGATCCGATGGAGACAAACCTCCACATGCCCTCTGACAATGCTAGAAGCACCGCCGGGACGAGAGCTAGGTGGGGAGAATCTTATTCTATATTCAAAGATCCGCCGCCGCCTCGTCTCTTTAAGCAGAACATAAACTCTAACAAAACATTAGAAGACATAAATAAAGGAGCCGTCCCGCTGGCAAGGGCCGGGATCATCCCGTCTCCATGGCTCTAAGGCCACATAGACGAGGCAGACCGGTTAGATGCCCTTTGCATACGAGTGGTGTATAATCTCAAGTTTAATACCGCGTATCCCCTGAGCTGGTGTAACATATGCTTGAGACTTAGTCAGACAGCACATAGAAGTACGTTGTTTTCTCACCTAGGAGATAGCGCAGAAAGGCGTTCCCCATGTTGTCGTTTGCCTTAATACCTTTCTGTTTAGCGGACATTACCAGAGGCCACTGCGACCTGTACACAGGATGTGCGTGCAATGTGACGTCGAGGTCAGAGGTTTTGGAAGCTAGCTGTTCGTCTGCATCGTGAAATATTTATTGAAGATTTCAAGGGTCAGAAGTTCTATATGATGTGTGTTTTGTTCACGACCAGCAAATGGCTGCCGTTGTGAGCTTCTCCCACCATAGTGATGTTCCAAACACACGCCGCAGCAATGCGATTATATGTGCCTGAGCTTCTAACTAACTTTTCTTCTATAACTCATGTTTTTGTGATCTGTCCTCTTTAATAAGTTTCTAAATACCCTCATGCATTTCTTGGTTCCTTGACAACACGTAGTGCCTTTTTTGTTTCTACAGATTTCTAAAGGTTTTTTAGTTCTAGTCCGTACAAACTTTTCCTACAAGCTCTGTTTGATTCATAGAAATGCTTACCTTAGTGAATTTCCTTGGCATTTATTTGCACTAGATTTCATAGGAGTTTTTCATACACTCCAATCTCTTGGAAATAATCGCACATTTTTCTATGCACAATCAAACATCCTTCCAAGTCAAGATGGCATGACACTCTAATCCGGCGTTTTGGAAAACCATGTGAATCTAAGAGGTTATATCATATATGGCTTGTAATGTCCGCGTTCCTTGATATGTGCCTTGGCCAATCGAAACCTACATATTCTTCTAGTCGGTAGATTGTGCTGTACAATCTTCGAGCATCTCCTTGCTGATGACTCCCGTATTATTTGCTTTGGGTGGAATCATGGTAGAATCTGATGGACAATCCAAAAAGCTGGTGGGATTACCGAGCAGACAAGGTGAGTCTTGGAACATTTCGTCATGATTTATCTCCCCCTCTCCCGCCCCCAGCTGGCCCTAACGATTCTTCTGTCTCGTCTAAAATTCAAAGGTTACCCAAAGCCCCCGATTTCAAGCACAAGGACACGGGCGAGGCTAGAGACCACTTCAAGATAAAAAATACAGTATAATCTTTGCTTTAGCCTCCAGCGCTGTCACTGATGGCCATGTGGGTTGGGCTTGGTTGGGCCTTCATAATGCTATGCCAGGATGTAAATAGCATTTCCAGAAGTCTGCCAATCACACTAGGGTTATCCCCTCACGCTAGGGTTTTTCCTCCCGGAGGCGACTGGATCGCTGCCGTCGAGAATTCCTTCCCTCCTCCGATCCTCCTAGGCTGTTTGATTCAGGCTGACTACGGGGCGATTTGGCATCGCTACCCAGCCTTGATCAACGCCCTGGGGAGAGAAGAGAGTTAGGGTTCGTTCGCATTGGTACGAAGATATGCTGCAGATGGGATCGAAGGCTGCCGAGGCATCTGGGTCCAACCCTGTGGCGGATGTGGAGAAGATGATGGCTGAGTTAGGGCTCCGTGAGGAGGACCTCGACGACGTCGTCTTTGATGAGAAACAAGCACCTCCAGAAGCGGTGAGATGGATGGCGGTGGCTAGGGTTCACATAGATAAGTCGTATAGCCAATATTGGTTCTTCAAAAACATGAGGGCCGCATGGGATCTGGCTCATGATGTTAAATTTCGCCCCTTGGAGGATAACCTTTATGCGATACAATTTTTCTGTCTTGGAGATTGGGAGCGTGTGATGCAGGACGGCCCGTGGAATTTCAGGGGAAACACGGTCGTGATCACACCCTATGACGGTATCACAAAGCCAACTGAGGTCAACCTTGACACTATCAACATATGGATACAAATCCACGACGTTCCAGACTTGCATGCTCATCTCGTTGGAGACTTAGCAGCAAGGGTGGGCGAGGTCCTGTTCAAGGAACCATTGACGGAAGATTTTGCGGGATACTTTTACCGTGTATGGGTGAAGATCAACGCACACAAGCCCTTGAAGAATGCTGTGTCTATGATCCGTGATGGGAAAAGGCAGATTTATCGTGTGAAATATGAGCAGCTACCCGACTGGTGTGCTGTGTGCGGGCATCTGGGGCATGTCTATAAAGAGCATGGTGATGGGATCCACCCCCCTTCTGCGCTGTACTTCAAGGACCTTCGGGCCACATGGAGTATGAATGTTGGAGCAGGCCCGGGCGGCGGTTGTTGTAGAGGATGCCGCGGTGGTCGTCGTGGTGGCCGCTTAGGCCGTGGTTCTGGAAAAGAACATGCCCAGGGAGAAGAGTGAGAGCAAATGTTGGAGGAAGATACAGATCTTGCAACGGTGGAAGTGAAGGACAAACGCAAACAATCTGTCATACCCTCCTCCTCGCAGGGTTCACCAGCGCTACCAACTGTGATAGCCAGCCCTCCACCCAAGCAGGATCCGAAGAGACCCCGTGTGAACCAGGATAGCCTCGGCCTAAAGAAGGGAGGAGCTCCAGGAAAACCTAATGATGCAAAATCGGTGACCTCCCGCGAGGAGGATCATCGGGCACAATGAATATCGTATGCTGGAACTGTCGTGGTGCGGGCAAAGCCGCGACAGTTCGAGAGCTTCACGATCTAGCGAAGCAATTTTCCTAGACCGTGCTCTGTATCATAGAGACTCAAATTTCCAAAGCGCGTGTTGAAAGTTTAGCGGGTACTTTATGGTTTAATCATGCCTATGCAATAAGTAGTTCAGGCCGCAGTGGCGGCATTGGTATGTTTTGGAATGATGGAATAAAGCTTGACGTTTTTGGTTATTCGGAGTACCATATCGATGCTACTGTTTGTATACCAAATCATGATAATTGGAGATTGACCTGTGTGTACGGAGAAGCCCAAGTAGGCGATCGTTACAAAACCTGTGATCTTCTAAGATGCATAGCATCGGCAAGTGCTCTCCCTTGGCTTTGCATCGGTGATTTTAACGAAGTGCTTCATCAGCATGAACATGTGGGAGTGGGGCAGAGAAGATACTCACAGATACAGGGTTTCCCTGACACAGTTGATGCATGTGCCTTTGTTGATATAGGTATCAAGGTAAGATGTGGACTTTTGAAAAGAAGACAGCAGGAGGAGGCTATTGCCGCGTCCGTTTGGACCGAGCTCTAGCAAACACAGAATGGTCTTCATTATATCCTCATGCTGTCCTTCATCATGAGACGGGTGCCTCATCTAATCACTGCCCCATCAGACTGCAACTGGAACTGGTGAACAGAGTGCAAGCAGTTAAAAAGATCTTCAGCTATGAATGTTATTGGGAGAAGCATGCAGATTTTGGCGCCTCTTTTGAGGCCATGTGGATGGATCGGCCAACGCCCAAACAGTGACTGTTCTTAGCCGCAAACTGGGCGACCTGTCAACATCGCTACAGGAGTGGAGTGGAGCCACCATCGGGAATGTGGCCAAGACAATAAAGAAACTGAAAAAGGAGTTGGCTGCTTTGCAGAATGACCCTCGTCGTTTAGAACCATCACATGCAGAGATAAAAACTTCCGATCGTTTGGTGGAGTTATATCATATGGAGGAGATCATGCAACGGCAACGCTCACGTGTCGACTGGCTGACTGATGGCGACAGCTACATCTTGAGCTAGCGTTGGTTTTCCCCGAAGAGGAGAGGGTGATGCAGCAAAGTGTAGCGTAAGTATTTCCCTCATTTTTTGAGAACCAAGGTATCAATCCAGTAGGAGGCTCCTCAAAAGTCCCACGGACCTACACAAACAAACTGAGAACTCACAACCAACGCAATAAAGGGGTTGTCAATCCCTTCAAGGCTACTTGCTAAAGTGAGATCTAATAGAGATAGTATGATAAGATAAATATGTTTTTGGTATTTTATGATATAGATGCAAGAAAGTAAAGATGCAAATAAAAGTAGATTGAAAGCAAATATGATAAGAGATAGACCCGGGGGCCATAGATTTCACTAGAGGCTTCTCTCGAGAGCATAAGTATTGCGGTGGGTGAACAAATTACTGTCAAGCAATTGATAGAAAAGCGAATAATTATGACGTTATCTAGGCATGATCATGTATATAGGCATCACATCCATAACAAGTAGACCGACTCCTGCCTGCATCTACTACTATTACTCCACACATCGACCGCTGTCCAGCATGCATCAAGAGTATTAAGTTCATAAGAACGGAGTAACGCATTAAGCAAGATGATATGATGTAGAGGGATAAACTCATGCAATATGATATAAACCCCATCTTGTTATCCTTGATGGCAACAATACAATACGTGTCTTGCAACCCTTTCTGTCACTGGGTAAGAACACCGCAAGATTGAACCCAAAGCTAAGCACTTCTCCCATGGCAAGAAAGATCAATCTAGTAGGCCAAACCAAACCGATAATTCGAAGAGACTTGCAAAGATAACTCAATCATACATAAAAGAATTCAGAGAAGATTCAATTAATATCCATAGATAAATCTGAACATAAACCCACAATTCATCGGATCTTGACAAACACACCACAAAAAGAGATTACATCGAATAGATCTCCACAAAAGAGGGAGAGATCATTGTATTGAGATCCAAAAAGAGAGAAGAAGACATCTAGCTAATAACTATGGACCCGTAGGTCTGAAGTAAACTACTCACAACTCATAGGAGGGGCAAGGATGTTGATGTAGAGGCCCTCCATGGTCGATTCCCCCTCCGGCAGAGTGCCGGCGAAGGCTCCAAGATGGGATCTCGCGGATACAGAAGGTTATGGTGGTGGAAATTGTGTTTCGTGGTGCCCCTGGATGTTTTCGGGGTCCGTAGGTATATATAGGAGGAAGAAGTACGTCAGTGGACGCCTGAGGGGCCCACGAGACAGGGGGCGCACCCTAAAGGGGGGGGGGCTCCTATCTCGCGGGGCCCTCGGAGCTTTCTTGACTTGCAGTCCAGGCTCTCCGGATCAGATTTGTTCCAAAAATAATGCTCCCGAAGGTTTCATTCCGTTTGGACTCAGTTTGATATTCCTTTTCTTCGAAATACTGAAATAGTCAAAAAAACAGCAATACGGGCTGGGCCTCCGGTTAGTAGGTTAGTCCCAAAAATGATAATAATGTATAAAATAAAGCGCATAAGCATCCAAAACAGGTAATATAATAGCATGGAACAATCAAAAATTATAGATACGCTGGAGACGTATCAAGCATCCCCAAGCTTAATTCCTTCTCGTCCTCGAGTAGATAAATGATAAAGAAAGAATTTTTGATGTGGAATGCTACCTAGCATAATTCTCAATGTAATTTTCTTTCATGTGGCATGAATGTTCAGATCCAAATAATACAAAATAAAAGTTCATATTGACAAGAAATAGTAATACGTCAAGCATACTAAGCAAGTAATCATGTCTTCTCAAAATAGCATGGCCAAAAGAAAGTTATCCCTACAAAATCATATAGTCTGGCTATGCTCTATCTTCACCACACAAAGTATTTAATCATGCACAACCCCGATGACGAGCCAAGCAATTGTTTCATACTTTAATAATTTCAAACTCTTTCAACTTTCACGCAATACATGAGCGTGAGCCATGGACATATCACTATATGTGGAATAGAATGGTGGTTGTGGAGAAGACAAAAAATGAGAAGATAGTCTCACATCAACTAGGCGTATCAACAGGCTATGGAGATGCCCATTAACAGATATCAATGTGAGTGAGTAGGGATTGCCATGCAACGGATGCACTAGAGCTATAAATATATGAAAGCTCAACAAAAGAAAACTAGTGGGTGCATCCAACTTGCTTGCTCATGAAGACCTGTGGCACTTTGAGGAAGCCCATCATTGGAATATACAAGCCAAGTTCTATAATGAAAATTCCCACTAGTATATGAAAGTGACAACATATGAGACTCTCTATCATGAATATCATGGTGTTATTTTGAAGCACGAGTGTGGAAAAAGAGATAGTAGCATTGTCCCTTCTCTCTTTTTCTCTCATTTTTTTTCTTTTCTATTTTTTTTTCTTTTTATTTTTCTTTGGCCTTTTTCTTTCTCTTTTTGGCCTTTCTCTTTTTTTCTTATTTTTTTCTTTTTCTTCTTGCAAAGTCCGAAGTCTCATCCCGACTTATGGGGGAATCATAGTCTTCATCATCCTTTCCTCACTAGGACAATGCTCTAATAATGAAGATCATCACACTTTTATGGATTTACAACTCAAAGCTAGAACAAGATATGACTATGTGAATGCCTCCGACGGTATACCGGGATATGCAATGCAAGAGTGACATGTATGAAAATTATGATGGTGGCATTGCCACAAATACGATGTTAACTACATGATCATGCAAAGAGCAATATGACAAAAGTAATGTGTGTCATATGAACGGAACGGTGGAAAGTTGCATGTCAATATATCTCGGAATGGCTATGAAAATGCCATAATAGGCAGGTATGGTGGCTGTTTTGAGGAAGGTATATGGTGTGTGTATGGTACCGGTGAAAGTTGCACGATATAAGAGAGGCTAGCAAAAATGGAGGGGTGAAAGGGTGCGTATAATCCATGGACTGAACATTAATCAAAAGAACTCATATACTTGTTGTAAAATTTTGGAAGTCATCAAAAACCAATGCACTATGCGCATGCTCCTAGGGGGATAGATTGGTAGGAAAAGACCATCGCTCGTCCCGGACTGCCACTCATAAGGAAGACAATCAATAAATAACATTGTGCTCCAACTTCATCACAAAGCGGTTCACCATATGTGCATGCTGCGGGAATCACAAACTTCAACACAAGCATTCTTTAAAATCATAATCACCCAACTAGCATGACTTTAATATTACTACCTCCATATCTCAAAATAATTATCAAGTATCAAGTTGATCATAGCATCCAATTCACTTTCTATGATAGTTTTTATTATACCCAACTTGGATGCTCATCATTCTAGGACCAAATTAAAACCATAGCAAATACCATGTTGTTCTAAAAGACTCTCAAAATAATATAAGTGAAGCATGAGAGACAAGCAATTTCTTAAAAATTAATCCACCACCATGCTCTAAAAGATATAAGTGAAGCACTAGAGAAAAAATTATCAAGCTCAAAAGATATAAGTGAAGCACATAGAGTATTCTAGCAAAATCAAATAGGCTTTTCCCAAAAGGTGTGTTACAACAAGGATGATTGTGGTAAACTAACAAGCAAAGACCAATATAATACACGACGCTCCAAGAAAAACACATATCATGTGGTGAATAAAAATATAGCTCCAAGTAAAGTTACCAATGAATGAAGGCGAAAGAGGGGATGCCTTCCTGGGGCATCCCCAAGCTTAGGCTTTTGGCTATTCTTGAATATCTGGGGGTGCCATAAGAATCCCCAGGCTTAGGCTCTTGCCACTTGTAAGGGCATATTTATACCTAAGTGTTTTGGTGATTGATGACAATGCTTTTGTGGACTAATCGTGTGCCTTGAGTTTCTCAGTTGCTTCATCGCTAGGCACAAGACGGTTCGGTGCCCCTCGAAGAGTATTGAAGACGGCGTTTTTCTACGTTTCTTTTTGGTGGATTTGAGTCGTAGGAGAGCCGTACTATTAAAAGGGGGTCCGCGTCGGAAAGGTTCGGGTGGAATCATCACGTACACATTTCCTTCCTTGTCTCCTCCTTTCCCTTGCACTTTGGAGCATTCCTCATTTATCCTCTATGTGAGTGTCTGGACTACTGTTGCTGAGCTTGCGGTAGTACTGCTCCCTGGAGCGGTAGTACCGCAGGCACTTGCGGTAGTACCGTGCCCATGCGCGGTAGTACCGCGGGAGCCCACGGTAGTACCGCTCCTTCGAGTCGTAGTATCGTGGCTCCCTGGCCAAGTACCGCTGCTTCGCGGTAGTAGGCGCGGATGTAATTTTTTACATCCGCGCCCACATGGTAGTACCGCACGTCGAGGGCGGTAGTACCGTGGATTCCCACGGTAGTACCGCTCCCCTCAAGCAGTAGTACCGTGGTTCCCTGGCCTAGTCCCATTGCTTCACGGTAGTAGGGGCAGATGTAAATTTTTTACATCCGCACCCACACGATAGTACCGCACCTTGTGCACGGTAGTACCGTGACGGATGTTTGCATCGTCTCCTTGACCGCGGAAGTAGGCACGGATGTATTTTTATTCATCCGTGCCATTTACATACTAGGATTACCTGCCTCGCGGTAGTACCGCAGGTGGGAGCGGTAGTACTGCTTATGTTATAGTCTATGCAGCTGCCGCGGTAGTACCATGGTCACCCACGGTAGTACCGCGTGGCCTTGCGGTAGTACCGCGCTCCTGGAGCGGTAGTATCGCATGTCGTAGGCTGGTCTAAGTGGATAACGGTTGGATGTTGTCCTCCACTATAAAAGGTGTGTCTCCTACCTCTAGTTGACCACCTCTTCCATCCCTAAGCTTCATTGTTGCTCCAAGCTCCATTTTCGGCCGATCTCTCTCCCTAGCCAATAAAACTTGTTGATTTGCTCGGGATTGGGTGACAAGGCCCCGATCTACACTTCCACCAAGAGATATTCGATTCCCCCCATTAATCCCTAGCGGATCTTGTTACTCTTGGGTGTTTGAGCACCCTAGACGGTTGAGGTCACCTCGGAGCCATAGTCCATTGTGGTGAAGCTTCGTGGTGTCATTGGGAGCCTCCAATTAAGTTGTGGAGATTGCCCCAACCTTGTTTGTAAAGGTTCGGTCGCCGCCTTCAAGGGCACGAATAGTGGAATCACGACATCTCGCATTGTGTGAGGGCGTGAGGAGATTACGGTGGCCCTAGTGGCTTCTTGGGGAGCATTGTGCCTCCACACCGCTCTAACGGAGACGTACTTCCCATTAAAAGGAAGGAACTTCGGTAACACATCCTCGTCCCCACCGGCTCCACTCTTGGTTATTTCGTGCCTTTACTTTTGCATGATTAATTTTGTTGTATCCCTTGCTTGCTTATGTGCTAGTTGTTATTGCATCATATAGGTTGCTCACATAGTTGCATATCTAGACAACCTATTTTGTTGGAAAGTTTAAATTGGTAAAGAAAAGCTTAAAAATTGTTAGTTGCCTATTCACCCCCCCTCTAGTCAACTATATCGATCCTTTCAATTGGTATCAGAGCCTCGTCTCTTTTTTAAGGACTTTACCGTCCAAAGAGTATGGTTGACGCCACAGACGTTGTGGAAGAGCACTCCGGTGTGAATCCTACCTCGTCTATGGCCGATGGGGGAACCTCGGTCTCACGTGAGGAATTCAATGTGGCTCTAGACACACTGAAATACTCCATGACGACCAAGGTTGAAAGCATGTTTACTAAATTTCTAGAAGGACTTAAATTGTCCACCTCGCCGGTGAAAGTGGGTGATCCCACTAACAAGGTGACGGATGCTACCTCCGACAAGGGGGAAGCTAACAGTGAAAAGGGTCCTTCTACTAGTGGTAAAAATGGCTCCGGCATCTATGCCCATGTGGAACCTCCAACTTATGGTGGACCGATTCCCACTACTCATTTAAATCATGCCGGTCCTACTCCTATGATTGTGAAAAATGAGGATTTTGATTCTTGGGTATATCGCTTCAGGCGTCATTTAAAGCATGTGAATACTAATATTTGGAGAATCACTGAAGAATGTTTCTATCCACATGACCGAAGCAACTTCACCCCTCAAGAAGCCATGGATAATCAATTCAATGAGAATGCTCTCTTCATCATCCAAGAGGCAATTCTCCCCGAAGATCTCCCTCATCTTCGACCCTATGCCATGGCCAAAGATGCGTGGCAGTGCATTGTGTCTCTCTATCGAGGAAGCGCGAGCATTCAATGCTCCAACTATGAAGTGGTGCAAGATGAAGCCGATGAGTTTGCTATGAAGGAAGATGAAGAACCTCGTGAGCTCTTTCGGAGAGTAACCAAACTTGCGGTCTCGCTCCGAGATCATGGGAGCAAGGACACGGATGACAATTGGATCAAACACAAGTTTCTCAAGGCCATGATGCCCTACAGCAAGGCCATGTCCTCCGTCATTCGTCAAAGACTGCACTTCCACTCCATGACCTCAAGTGAAGTGCCGGATGAGTTCGTTGCAATGAGCATCTTGGACAGGACCGACGATAACACAGTGCTCCGGTCTCAAAGAGCAAAGAAGCCCAACCTTGCCTTGAAGGCCAAGGTTATTGTGGAAGAAGAGGAAGAAGAGGAAGAGGAGGAGAGCAATCCCGAAGATACAAAATATGATTATCACGAGCACATGGCTCTCGCTTCAAGGCAATTTTGGAGCAAGAAGAACACAAGACCCAATTTCAATAAGAACAACTCAAGTGGCTTCAAGAGCAAGCAACAAGTTAGAACTTGTTTCAACTATGGCAATGTGAGTCACTTCGTTGCGGATTGTCCGTACGAGAAGCGGGAAGACAATGGTGGCAAGCTCATCCGGAGAGACAAAGCCAAGTCTTTCCCCAACAAGAACAATTTCACCAAGAAGACTCCTACTCAAGGGTTGGTGGTTCAAGAGGAGTACCGTGAGGATGATGATGATGATGAAGATGGTGAAGCAATGGCCATGGCATCCGTTGACATTGTCACAACTCCCCGGGTGTCTCTCTTCGATTCACCCAACGAGAACATCACCGCCAAGTGCCTCATGGCTAAAGCCACCAACAAGGTAACCCCCAACATCAAAACCACCATTATTCCTAATCCTTGTTTGACGGTTGGGATTGATGATGGTAAGGGTTCTAATGAGGAGGTAAATGATTTTGAGTCCTTTATGAGTAAGCTCAAGGGCAAATCCAAGAAGCACTTTGTTGCTCTCTTGGAACAACTTGGTGAAGCCAATGACATGATCGAGGCTCACGAAGAAACCATCTCTAAGATGGAAGGTCACAGTCGTGACTATGCCGATGAGATATCAGATCTCTCTAATGCTCTTGAGGAAGAGCGTGGACATCGTTTGGCTCTTGAGGAGTCACAAAATGATGACCATGCCAAGTTAAAGAAAGATCTCGATCATGCTCTTGTTGTGTCTCGTGTGCTAACTTCCGAGAAGGCTAAACTTGGGGTTGATCATGCTAGACTCAAGGAGGAGTTTGATGTGCTTGACAAGGCCCACAAGGTCTTGAAGGGTGCTCATGCTAACCTCAAGGAGTCTCATGCTCAACTCTAAGTTAAGCTAACCAAGGAGAAGGCCACCTTTCCTCACTTGATCTTAATTGATAACGCAAATGCTACTAACCCGTGTTGTGAGCATGTGCATCTTGTGGAGGAGAATGCCAAGTTGAAGGAACAACTCGAGAAAGGCCTTGTGTCATGCATACAAGGTGGGAAGAACCTAAATGACCTTTTGAGAAATCAAAGGGAAGTTGTGGCCAAGGAGGGAGTTGGGTTCTCACCCAAGTCCAAGAACAAGAAGAAGAACGAGAAGAAGAATGACAAGACCAAACGACCTCCCCTGCTTAAGCAAACTTTTGTGAAGGAGGGAGAGGGTGCTCCTAAGGAGAAGAAGAACAATGCGAAGAGTGGTGATGCCAAAAAGGGCAAAGTCACCTCTCCTAACAAAGCCGGCGACTTTAACCCTTCTTATGTGTTGTGCCGTGCTAGTGATGGGCATGTTTATGCTAAATTTGTTGGTTCTTCTTATGAGTACATTGAATGGTCTATTTGGGTTCCTAAGACCCTTGTTACTAACATCAAAGGACCCATTACTAAATGGGTACCTAAAACCAAGCATTGATCTCTTGTAGGTGTTTGCTTCCGGTGGGGGATCATGGTTGCTCGATAGTGGAGCAACAAATCATATGACCGGGAGCAAGGACTTGGTGGTGGATGTGCAAAAGATCCCATCTATGCCCACCAATGTCGAGTGGGGTGATGCCTCACATTCTAAGGTATTGGGTCTTGGCAAGGTTGTCATTTCTCATGATCTAATGATCGAGAAAGTCATGCTTGTTGAGTCCCTTGCATACAATTTACTTTTCGTTCGTCAACTTGCACTGATGGGCTTTGGCACCTTCTTTGATGTTGATACCGTGGCTAATTTACAAATGGGACTAACCCGTGTAGGTATTGAAAGTGCAACTCACTCCAAAAGGATTGCTCCAAATGACCTACATCAACATTGAGCATCCACATCTTCAACACCTACATGAAGTCATCATCAACAAAACCCAAGGTTAGTTCATCCCTCTTAGGGGGATCTCACATCTAGGGGGAGCTTTACTCTAAGAATTGAGTCAAAGCAACTCTAATGGTGTGAACACAACAATGCTTTATGTAAAAGTGGTAACCCCACTTGTGCTTAAACGATGAGTATGACCTATGATCAAATGTGCTCATTTGACTCCTAAGTCAATATACTCATATATAGATGACCTAGTCATCGCCAATTGCTTGATAGATGCTAGAATGGTTGTGCATGCTTTGTCACATATTTTATTTGGCATTTTATCGTGTGAGCATGCTGGATGCATAATTTACTTATTCGAGGACATCCACTCGTAGTTTTGATTGTTTGGTTTCTTATTCTTTTGCCAAGTGGATGGACAAGAATGCTTAAGAACCTTCTCTATCTATCTATGCTTTTCTTGTCTCAAACTCTATTCATGCTACATCACAAAGTTTGATCAAGTTAGACTCGAACCACTCTGTGTGTGGAGCACTCAGAGTCCCCGATTTGTCATAGACTTAAACCTTCCAAAACCTCTTTGTGCATTTCGGTCTGACAAATCCATCCATTTCGGTCATACCGAGATCACTCAGTTGATCTAGGTTTTCAATCTCGGTGCAACCGATTTGAAATTTTCGGTCACACTGAGTTGCAGTAACTGCTTGAAGTTATGCATCTCGGTGCCACTGAGTTGTTCCACTCGGTCACACCGATAGGGTCAGGCTATATATACCCCCAGGCCAAAATTTGGAAATTTTTCCGAACCTCTTCGCCCTCGCACAGCCTGCTCTGCCTCCTCGGGTCTCTGGATCGTCCTCCTCGTCGCCAGCGACCTCCAGCCGCTGGTCTCTGCCACCGTTAACGGGATTCTGCTAAGCCGTTGCCGCCGTAGCAAGTACATCGCCGCATTAGGGTATGGATTTGAATCTTTGTGCTATTCCCAACTCCGATTCCTAGCACATTGCATTGCCATGTATCTTGCCACGATTGAGATCTTCCTATCCAGTGAAATCACTCCGTAGATTAGTTTTGGATTGAAAATTTTGGGTTAGGTATCCGCCGAACTCATCTCGGACCGACCGAGTTGTAGAAATCGGTCCCACCGATTTGGCTCAAGCCAGTGCACATGTGATTCTCGGTCTGACCGAGAATTGCAAATCGGTGTGATCGAGTTCAGGACTTTGTGAAACCCTAGCAGTCTCAGTGCTGCCGAACTGTGACTCCGTCTAACTGAGTTCACTACTTTAGGTTCCAAAAGCTGCTTCGGTATCACCGAGTTTACAAATCAGTAGCTCCGAAATGCTTTCTGTGGAAAACTAAAACTAAATTTTTGACTCAATGTTTTTGCAAAAACCTCTGTGCTTTGTGATGCTCATCCCCTCTACCTCATCTATATCTATTCACAGGGTTTGCTTTAAGAGTTTTCATCATGTCAGATCAGAGTGACAGTCAGAACAACTCTAAGGAGCAAGTTCACATGAGTGAGGGCACTAGTCCCTCTAGCAGCTATGATGATGGCAGCAGGAGCACACCCAGCAACTTGCCAAAGGCAGCCACCAGGGCCAGAATGAAGAAGACCTCAGATTCTGAGGATGAGGACTATGTTGCTGTTGAGGATGAGTCCACCTCAAAGAAGAAGGTGCTGAAGAAGGAATATGGCACAACTGCTACCACAAAGCCAGGAATGAAAACAAAGGTTCCTGCCAAGAGAATTCCTATGTCAAAGGCCAGAGCATCCACTGAAGAGACTTTGGGATCTGAACCCAAAGAACCAGTTGTGGGTGAAAAGAAAAGGAAAGAAATGGTCAAGAAGACCATGGCCAGAATTGTTGGAAAGCCCTCAATGATGGAAGAAGAAGAGGAAGAGGTTGCTGCACCAGCACCTAAAGCTCAAAAGCTAATGGGAGATGCTATAAGATTAGGGGCTGCTACGCCAAAACCCAAGTCTGCAGCCAAGAGGAACACCAGGAGTATTCCAGCTGCAGAGAAGAACAAGGCCCCAGTGCCTGAAGCTGCTAAAGAAGAAGATGAAGACTCACTAGTCTTGAGAAAGTTTAAGCCCAAGATCCCAGATCATAATGATGCTCACCCAGTTGCAGAAGACATGAAGCTCAGGAAGGATGCAGGTCTTAGATAGTGGAGACTGACTGACCCCTATGCTGTCAGGAGAAGAACTATTGTGGCCTACAGGTTCCATACTAAGGAACAGCAGGATTTCTATGAGACGGTGCTGCTTGACAAGAAGCCCATAGTCTGTGATATGAGATGGGTTGACTGGGACTATATCAAGAAGAATGAAGAGCACTATCCTGGAGTTTATGACAGTTTCAAGTCTTGTGGAGTAGCATACTTTGTTGGGCAGAAGCTCACAATGTGGAATGATGAGCTCATTATGCAGTTCTACTCCACATCTCATTTCTACCCAGATGGGAGGATAGTCTGGATGTCTCAGGGTACAAGGTACCAATCAACAGTTGAAGAATGGTCTGAATTGATCAATGCTCCAAAGGAAAATGAGGATGACTTGGATGTCTATGCCAAGAAGAAGAAAGATCACAATTCCATGGCTCACATGTACAGAGAGATCCCAGATGCTGCACTTGAGACACACAAGTTTGGATCCGTACATTATCTGTTATCAGGACTGCCCACTATCAACTGGATTTTAAGGCACACTTTGCTGCCCAAGTCAGGTGATCACAAGATGATCAGAGGCCATGCAATTAACTTGCTTCATATATTTGATGTGCCTCAGAAGTTCAAAGTCATGAGCCTGATTGTGGAAACAATCAAAAGGACTGCTGCTGATCAGAAGAGGAGTTGTGGGTATGCCCCACAGATTCAGGAGATTATAAACTCCAAGATGGGCACTGACACATATCTCTTGGACAAGGAACACCTGCCCATCTACCCTGACTTTGAGGATAGCACTGTTGTGATGGATGAAAATGAACCATCATCTGTACAAGCACAAGAGAAGAAGGAGAAGGCAAGGGCTAAGAAGGCTGCAAAAATGCCAACTGCTGAAGAGGCATCTCAGATTTTCCTGAAGAGCAAGCAAGATCAGCTTGGCTACTTGATTGCCTCCACTATGAGGATTGAGAAGGGCTTGGTCACCATGACTCAAAACTAGGAGAGCTTGGAGAGAATCATAGAGCAGAAGTTCTATGCTCTTGATGTCAAAGTGACAGAGATCCAAACTGCAGTTGAGCAACTTCAGGAGGATGTGGAGGAGAAGAAGGGCAAGTCAACTACTGATGCTTTTGCTAGAGTGCCCAGAGGACAGAGATCTGCTGCAGTGCCTGTTCCAAACACCAGAGCTACATCATCTGCACCAGCTACAGCTTCAGTGCATCCAGCTCCAGCACCCTCTCCACCAGCTCTAGCTACATCAACCGAAGTCTTCGTCCAAGGAGCCATCTCTACACCATCCCATGAAGACTAAGCCTGAGAATCGTTTAGCATTATGCATTTTTATGAACTTTTTGGTAACTTGTTGCCAAAGGGGGAGAAAATGTATAGATCATAGGCTTCGAGAGAGAGTGTTGCTTTTGGTCTCTCTTGTCTTTTTGGTGGTTGAACTTTGTTATTTGCTTGTTTGAGATACTCTATGCCTTGTGTGAGATTCTTGGATGATCATGTGTTTGATCATATGCTACCTTAATACTTGTTGGATGACATTATCTCTTATATTCTCATATGATCATTCACTTTGCTTGCTGATGAGTGCATGTATTTAATTATTATCATTTTGAGCGCTCCACCAAGATGTATCTGACATGCAAGAGTGACCCATGCTCCTAACTCATTGTGCATTTGCAGTCCAAAGCAAATTTTAAATAATGCACAACTTTAGGGGGAGCTCTTACTTTTCACATACTTCTCAAAGCGACAAAGTTTTTCAATCTTATTATCATTTGTCGAAGCTTTGATCTATATGTTGTCATCAATTACCAAAAAAGGGGGAGATTGAAAGTGCAACTATCCCTGGGTGGTTTTGGTAATTCCTAACAACATATATCTCATTGAGCTAATGATACTTCAAGATAAATATTTCAGGAAAGCTCAATGATTGGCATGGCATGGATGAGAAAAGTGGATCCCTCAAAATGCTAAGGACAAAAGGATTGGGTCAAGCTCAAAGCTCAAGACTCTTCATTTTCTATTTTAGTGATCCAAGATCACATTGAGTCTATAGGAAAAGCCAATATTATCAAGGAGGGATGAGATGTTGCTTAATGGCTTGCTTGCCCAAAATGCTTAGTGATATGCTCCAAAGCCCTCAACTACTTTCTCACATCCACATATGACCTAAACCATAAGTCAAACTCGACCCCACCGATTCTTTCTATCCGACGCCACCGAGTTCAGATGTCATAGCCACTACCACAAACCCTAGGCAAATCGGTCTCACCGATAGGGATCTCGGTCTCACCGAGAAGGGGTTGTAATCTCTCTGTTTCCCTTTCGTAACATTTCGGTCAAACCGAGATGAGAGATCGTTGTGACACTCCAAAATTTTTCATTGTGGTTTTGTTTTCAGCAAAAATCTTTCTTGGATTTAGTTTCTCCTGAGAGGAAAAACCTTTTGGTTTTGGGGCTTTTATTTGGTTTTGATCCTTTCTAAATTTTACCATGTCTCCTATGGTAAAATTTTCTCAAAAACCACTCATTCCACTTTGGTTCAACCCAAACATTCTGTCCAAGCTAATAAAATCCATTTATGGATTTTATTCCAATTTTTTCTCCTCCCAAAATAATTCTGTCTTTTCTTTTAAGCCTAGGTGATTTGCAAAGCAAGTACCCTAATGCTTTTGAGTTTTGACCTCAACTCAACACCCTTGGATAGTCCTTTGTACCCACAACCCAGAACCATCTTGATCCACTCTTCTCCTGTTCAAATATTTCAAAATTCACTCACTGCAAGTTTGGACCAGATTTGCCAAATTTGGTGAAATTCATATCTACACCTCTCCAAAAATTCTACAAATATTCAGGCAGCCTCTAGATGCAATGAGAGGCCCCTCCACCAAAAACCAGCTCAAGGAAAAATCCCTACGCACTAGAATCATTCTGTCGAACACCTTGCATGCACTAGTACTGTTCACTTTCAGAAAATTCAGAAGTTCAGTGTCGATCTCCGTCAGTAACTTCAGTCACGAGTCCACAGTGCCCTTGGCACGTTGCTCGCAGCCTATCCCTCTTGTCCGGAGCTTCACACGAGCGCTTGGCGCGTTCCTGGCATCGGTGGCGCCCTGGCCCGCCTGCGCCAGCGTGTCTTGCGGCGACTGTATCACCGTAGCGGCCGACAGGGAGCAGAACGGCGGCATAATGTCGTTCGGTGCCGCCCAAACCCCCTGGTGGCTCCGCGTGGCCGTTTCCTCGCCAGCGCACGCATGCAACACCGTCGCTGTGGCGCGGCACGCGCAGAGCGCGCTCCCTGCCGCCGACGGGCCCGCGCCGCCCTGTTCCGTCGAGCTCCCCCTAAACAACCCAATCCCGGCGCGGTTAGCATCAAAACGGAACCAGGGAACACCCACGACGACACTCAACCTATGAACCGTCCCGTGCAACCACTGCGCCGCCATAATCACCTCGCCGGAGAACCCCGTTCTCGGCAACCGCCTCGGGGCGGCTATATATAGCACCCCGAGCTTGCTCTCACCTCCGCACGATTCCACCATCTCACCAGACCCCGCCCGGCCACTGAACGAGCCTCCAGGGGCCTTTCCTCCTCGACTCTGGCCACCTCCGTCCTCCTCGGGCTCCGGCATCATTCTCTCCGGTGAGAACCCCTCCGCCGCCCTACTTTCGACCATAGCCTCGTACCACCTCTAGTAAGATAACCCCCACCTCAATTTTGACCTCGCAGCTCTCTCCGGCGAGATCCACGACCACCCTAACCGCCGTCCACCGGAGCAAGCGTCACCGCCGACGTGGTACTCGCTGGCGACCACCACCACCTCCCACAGACGCGGAATGGCACACTGATCACGAAGGTACACCCCGATCACCTTACCTCGCCGTGGATCGCCGCCGGCAACCACCGAACCTCTCGGCGCCGTCGCGCTCTGTTTTCCCTCGTTTGAAAATTCAAACCTGACGGGTGGAGCCCGCCTGTCAGTCTCTCAGCCGTTTTTTTAAATGAAACGTTATCTGGACTTTTCCGCAGAGCCCCCTGGAAGTTTTTTGTTTCATTACAGATGAGTCCTTGGGTTAAAACCCTTATAACTTTTTAACAAAAAGGAATTTTTGAGTGGTTCTTTTTCTGTCCTCTTCAAAATTTTGCCTAGTTTTTTTATCATATTTATTTGAAAATTATTTGGAACACTTTTATGTACACTTTTATACCGTAGATACCAGAGAAGGTGACGGAGCTGCAAACTTCGCACAGCTAGACTCCGACTACTCCGAACCAGGCAAGCATGTTTGAACTCTTGATATGATGAGTGTTGTTGCATGTTTGCATTGTAGCATGGTCATGGCATGTTTAGGAACATCACTTTAAATATTATGTTTCATGCACATAATCCGAAAGTAAGTTTCGGAAAGCATTATGTTGTTGGATACATATTTGCATAGCCATGTGTTGGCATGAGGATGGGTAAGATGGCAGTGTTGTGACATGCCAGGCTTAGGCCAGTCCTTTTGACAGCAGTGTCAACATGATCAAATCATATTCCCTTCATTTCCTTCCTGTGCTGCCACATGTTTTCCGCAAGGGATATGGCATAGTAAGTTGCAACCGTTTTCCTGGTACACACCAAGTAGAGAGGTCGGGATGAGGGTTCCATGGCCCTGGATTAAAGCCCGTCATCCGGTCAGGGGGCATGGGTGTTTCCGGTTGGGACCGAGAGGCGGGCACCCCTTAGAGCGCGCGCATAGAAATTTGATCCCATGCTATTCGAGGTTGTGGCCTCCCCATCTCAAAGTTTTTGTTGGACGTTGTCCAGGGTGATTCCTGGCATCGTGAGGTGAAATGGGTGTGTACTAGCTAAATGTGTTTCTACTGAAATACCGTAAACGGAACTAGTCCTTCATGACTACGGAAATCCGTTGGCTGTGGTCAGTTCATCCAAACTCTGCAGAGTCTCAAATCCTTCAATTATCTTGTACTTTGTTCAAGTACTATATTCATCTTATCTTGTCAGGTATCAGCCTCAGTGACAAAACTCCGGTGGGATTTATGTGTGATCAATCCGGTTAAAAGATTATTCTTGTGGATGGACTAATCTTGTTATTCACATTCATTACAAGCCCTGTCTGCGATGTCGCTCAGACGTCCGACGGTGGCATACCTGTTATTTATTTTTGTTATAGGCCCTGTCTGTGATGTCGCTCAGACGTCCGACGGAGGCATATCTGTTATTTACATTTGTTGCAAGTCCTGTCTGTGATGTCGCTCAGACGTCCGACGGTGGCATTTCTTTTACAGCCCTTTATGTGATGTCGCTCAGACGTCCGACTGTGGCATTTCTTTTACAGCCCTTTATGTGATGTCGCTCAGACATCCGACTGTGGCATTTCTTTTACAACCCTTTATGTGATGTCGCTCAGACGTCTGACTGTGGCAATTCTTTTAAAGCCCTGTCTGTGATGTCGCTCAGACGTCCGACTGTGGTATTTCTTTTAAAGCCCTTTATGTGATGTCGCTCAGACGTCGGACTGTGCCATTTCTTTTACAGCCCTTTATGTGATGTCGCTCAGACGTCCGACTATGGTATTTCTTTTTAAAGCCCTTTATGTGATGTCGCCCAAACGTCCGACTGTGGCATTTCTTTTAAGCCCTCTATGTGATGTCGCTCAAACGTCCGACTGTGGCATTTCTTTTAAGCCCTTTATGTGGTGTCGCTCAGACGCCTGACTGTGGCATTTCTTTTAAAATCCCTTTATGTGGTGTCGCTTAGACGCCCGACTGCGGCATGCATTTTATTTATTTACCTTTCGAGGCGTCGCTCCAGACACCCGATCGGTTTTTTTATTATTTATTTTATTTATCAAGTCCGGCAAATCTTACCATTGTTATATGAGCATCATTCTTTATTCACGACGCATTCATGCATTCATTGATTATATCTTTTGTCCTAACTGTCTTGCGAGTACTTTCAAAGTACTCACCTGGCTTGTTGATTTGGCCAGATGTTGATGAAGGCGATCTCATGGATGAAGAGTTTGATAGCGAGTCCGACGCCTAGAGGAGTGCCAGTCAGTCCCGTGCAATCCTGTCTTGGTCATTGTATTATCCGCTTCGGCAACCAGAAATAAATTCATCGAGCCTCACCTCGACGCTCGATGTGCTACCAGTAGAAGTCAAGTTATCCACCACCACTTTTCCTCGAGCTAGTAGCAGGCCACCCCACCCCTGTGTCATAACCGCCCTTATGTAAGATGTTGGCGAGTTTGTAATAAATTGTTGAGCAGCCTCAGCTCAACCCTGTAATATATTTGATGCCACTGGTTCTCTGTTTATCAAGCGTTATCTACCAGAAAGGATGACTTTTCCTATACTGGGATTAAAAGATCGGTTTTATCAATAATCATTTTATTGAAAAACCGGTCGTGACAATCGGTCCCACCGAGATTACAATGCAAACTCTCTGTTTCCTTTTCGTAACATTTCGGTCTTACTGAGATGAGCGAATCGGTCCCATCGAGTTTGCCTGACCAACCCTCTGTGTGTCCATTACCAAAATCGGTCTCACCGAGTTTGTGCAATCGGTCTCACCGAGATTACGTTATGCCCTAACCCTAATCATATCGGTCCTACCGAGTTGCATGTCGGTCCCACCGAAAATCCTAACAGTCACATCACTTGCTGAATCGGTCCGACCGAGTTTCTCTATTCGGTCCCACCGAGATTGGTAAGTTGTGCGTAACAGTTAGATTTTGTGTGGAGGCTATATATACCCCTCCACCCACTCTTCATTCATGGAGAGAGCCATCAGAATGTACCTACACTTCCAACATACATTTTCTGAGAGAGAACCACCTACACTTGTGTTGAGGCCAAGATATTCCATTCCTACCATATGAATATTGATCTCTAGCCTTCCCCAAGTTGTTTTCCCCTCAAATCTTCTTTCCACCAAATCCAAATCCTGTGAGAGAGAGTTGAGTGTTGGGGAGACTATCATTTGAAGCACAAGAGCAAGGAGTTCATCATCAACACACCATTTGTTACTTCTTGGAGAGTGGTGTCTCCTAGATTGGCTAGGTGTCACTTGGGAGGCACCGTCAAGATTGTGGAGTTGAACCAAGGAGTTTGTGAGGGCAAGGAGATCGCCTACTTTGTGAAGATCTACCCCTAGTGAGGCAAGTCCTTTGTGGGCGACGGCCATGGTGGGATAGACAAGGTTGCTTCTTCGTGGACCCTTCGTGGGTGGAGCCCTCCGTGGACTCGCACAGCCGTTACCCTTCGTGGGTTGAAGTCTCCATCAACGTGGATGTACGATAGCACCACCTATCGGAACCACGAAAAAAACATCCGTGTCTCCTATTGCGTTTGCACTCTCCAAACCCTTCCCTTTACATTCTTGCAAATTGCAGGCTTTACTTTCCGCTGCTCATATACTCTTTGCATGCTTGCTTGAATTGTGTTAAGATTGCTTGTACCGTGCTAAAGTTGCTAAAATCTACCAAGAACTAAAATGGGGAAAAGGCTAGATTTTTATTTAGTCAAGTAGTCTAATCACCCCCTCTAGACATACTTTCGATCCTACAGCGCCCTAGGGGGGGGCGCCCTGCACCCTCGTGGACAGGGTCTGGGCTCCCCCGATACTGATTCTTTCACCAGTATTTTTTATTAATTCCAAAAAGTTTCTCCGTGGATTTTCAGGTCATTCCGAGAACTTTTATTTCTGCACAAAAATAACACCATGGCAGTTCTGCTGAAAACAGCGTCAGTCCGGGTTAGTTCCATTCAAATCATGCAAGTTAGAGTCCAAAACAAGGGCAAAAGTGTTTGGAAAACTAGATACGTTGGAGCGTATCATGTGCTGTCACCGCTGTTGAACCACGCTGGATCAGACACGTTAAAACGAGCTCAGAAAATGGCTTAGTGTTCTTTGCCACTGTTAGAATTTTAGTTTAGTGTGGAATGTCACAAATCATCGTATAGTGGCGGTTTTTCGCTAATCGTCGGAAGTGGTGGTTCTGTGCATTTAACTCGGTGATCGGTCTGCATGCAACCCGTGCCATCGTGGGATGTCACCCCTAACGAGCTCATCCAATTCACCACCTCCATGCACCTTTCGAATCAATGTAAACATTGCAATCAGTGGAGACGGTTTCTTTTGATGAAAGGCAGGCAGTGCAGCTTTCATTGATTAGAGAAGAGAGTTACATAGTACAAAAACAGAGCGAGAGGCTATAAGTACAGGCCAAGGTAAAGCAATAGACAACATAGGCAGCTTAAAAAGTCACACTGGAACTCAGTCAAGTCCTCGCGGTCTCTGGCTTAAGTTTTTGAGGAGGCTCCTTCATGCATTTCTCCAGACCTCAACTTGTTCCCTGGTCCATCCGATAGTAATCTCCGGGGCCATAGCTAGATTATTGAATGTTCTGTGGTTCCTCTCCTTCCATATCATCCACCAAATAGGAGTCACACACGAGTTCCATGTACGGGCCTGCATCTTATTCAGAGTGGTGACGGTTTCACTGTCTACCTCGGGCATTACTCTCCTACAAGAATTCCCAACCCCGTCGACAATGGCAGGAACAGTTAAACTGTACCTTTTTTGTAGCTCCATGTATACTGTATCTTGTGTAGCTCCATGTATATAGGATCTGTAACGCCCCTAGCCTGCGTGCCTATTCTCTCGGGTGCCACTCTCCCTCCCACCTGTATATTAGGCAACACTCTATAAAAGATTGAGATCAAGGACATAACAATTCTCTCCAACTTGGTATCAGTCCCTAGGAACCACTACAAGAAATATGTCAACTAGTGACCTTCTGTCAGTGACCCTGAAAGAATTGGTCATAGATCTATGACCATTTCAGACCAATTGGTCAAAAGCTGTTCGAGGGGCTCCAAACCCTAAACCATTGCGACCATTTTGGTCAGAAAGGTCGTAATTTCCTTACACGAAAAGGTCATAAAGCAAACAACGCTAGTCCGCTGCCTTATTTCTAGTTGTTAACAACCAATATAGATGGTCATAGCCTTGTAAATTGTGGTGGGTTGCAATGACTAGGCGCCACCTCATCAGTTTTGCCTATGTGTCATGTCCATGTGGCAGTTTTTGCCCTAGGTTGTGAAGCAACCTATATTTCTGTCATTCCCAAAATTCCCAAAAAAAATCTCATAAATTCTTTGGGTCATATCTTCGTCAAATATGTAAAAACATTCCTTGCCTAGTTCAAAAATAATTCGAAAATATTCATTTTCCTATTCTGTTCACAGGAGCACTTTGTGAAGGAAGTACCACTTTGGCATCTCCAAATGGTATCCATTTTCTACAGTGCTTTCCTATGCCCAAATAACCATGCTCCACCAAATGCCAGCTCAATCCATTCATTATTTTGAGCCCAGCTTCAACATTCCTATTTATGTCCAGTGTGGTAGTTTGTAAAGCAAGTACCATGTAGGCTCCTCCTTTTGAGGTGAAAATTTGTGAAGACGGTCTTCTTAGTAACTGATCATCCTCAGCCAAAACTCACGCCCATTAGCCATGTGCATTTCCCGTACCGCAAATCAAACACTTGGCTGCTTATTCATGTTTGAGCATCGATCGATCTCCTCGTGAGAATCTTATGTTGTGATTTTCTTCCTAGCACCTACCTGGGGAGTGCCCAACCTACTAGACATGCCTAGGCCGCCCAGAACACATGGTAACGCCACGGTCACGCGGTGACCACGCGGCGGGCATGCGAGCTTACGCGCTCTAGAGTTGGGGCCCTCGGCCACCGTCCAAACCTCGATGTCTCGCCATCAAATCGTGTATTTCTGATTAAATAGATACTTATTTACTTATAAATGATTTTTGGAAAAAATAAAGAGCAAACTATGAGGTAGCTACAGTTCAAATTTGACCCGCTTCCATCTGAATCGACAGGAATTTGTCTTTTTCACCAGAGGTGGATCAAAAAATTTGACACCCAACCATTTTGTCAATTGTGCATTATATATGTCCTAGTATTTTATAAAATTGATTAGGTCCAATTTTGCAACAATTATTTGGTAGTTCCTTCACAAAAAAACCTCCTTTTGGGCACTCAGAAAATGAAAAATCAATTTTCCGTGCAAAGGAAATGGAAACTTCCTTAGGCAACATTGTTTGGAATTCCAAGATGCACCCTCGTGCACAATATGAGATCATTTGAACAAACTATGCCATGAATGTGGCGATAAGATTGATCATTTGGCTTGAAAGCCATGAATCTTCACGCGTGATAGCTCATTTCTGACAACACTTTTTTAAAATAATTTCCATATTACAAGTTTATTATTTTTCCTGGAAACTTGGTCACATATAATGACACAATGCGAAGGTTTTCCAATTTTTGATTTTTTTTAAATTTTTTATGCCCGTTTAAAAATGCGGTCAAAACGTTGGGCTTGACCGTTCCTAGCTAGTGGTTGAATCTTGGAATTTTTTTTGGTGTTTCTCTGATTAAATAGATACTTATGTACCTAGAAATTATTTTTGGAAAAAATAAAGAGCAAACTATGAGGCAGCTACAGTTCAAATTTGACCCGCTTCCAACTGAATCGGCGGGAATTTGTCTTTTTCACCAGAGGTGGATCAAAACTTTTTACACCCAACCATTTTGTCAATTGTGCATTATATATGGCCTAGTATTTTATAAAATTGATTAGGTCCAATTTTGCAACAATTATTTGGTAGTTCCTTCACAAAAAAACCTCCTTTTGGGCACTCGGAAAATGAAAAATGAAATTTCCGTGCAAAGGAAATGGAAACTTCCTTAGGCAACATTGTTTGGAATTCCAAGATGCACCCTCGTGCACAATATGAGATCATTTGAACAAACTATTCCAGGAATGTGGCCATAAGATTGATCATTTGGCTTGAAACCCATCAATCTTCACGCGTGATAGCTCATTTCTGAGAACACTTTTTAAAAATAATTTCTGTATTACAAGTTTATTATTTTGCCTGGAAACTTGGTCACATATAATGACACAATGCGAAGGTTTTCCAATTTTTTGATTTTTTTGAATTTTTTATGCCCGTTTCAAAATGCGGTCAAAACGGCGGGCTTGACCGTTCCTAGCTAGTGGTTGAATCTTGGATTTTTTTTGGTGTTTCTATGATTAAATAGATACTTATGTACCTAGAAATGATTTTTGGAAAAAATAAACAGCAAACTATGAGGCAGCTACAGTTCAAATTTGACCCGCTTCCAACTGAATCGGCGGGAATTTGTCTTTTTCACCAGAGGTGGATCAAAACTTTTTAAACCCAACCATTTGGTTAATTTTGCATTAAATATGGCCTAGTACTTTAGAAAAATGATTTGGTCCAATTTTGCAACAATTATTTGGGAGGTCCTTCACAAAAAAACCTCCTTTTGGGCACTCAAAAAATGGAAAATGGTTTTTCCGTGCAAAGAAAATGAAAACTCCCTTAGGCAACATTGTTTGGAATTCCAATATGCACCCTTGTGCACAATATGAGATCATTTGAACAAACTATGCCATGAATGTGGCCATAAGATTGATCATTTGGCTTGAAAGCCATGAATCTTCACGCGTGATAGCTCATTTCTGAGAACACTTTTTTAAAATAATTTCCTTATTACAAGTTTATTATTTTTCCTGGAAACTTGGTCATATATAATGACACAATGCGAAGGTTTTCCAATTTTTTGATTTTTTTTGAATTTTTAATGCCCGTTTCAAAATGCGGTTAAAACGGCGGGAATGACCGTTCCTATCTAGTGGTTGAATCTTGGAATTTTTTTGGTGTTTCTATGATTAAATAGATACTTATGTACCTATAAATGATTTTTTGTAAAAATAAAGAGCAAACTATGAGGTAGCTGCAGTTCAAATTTGATCCGCTTCCAACTGAATCGGCGAAAATTTGTCTTTTTCACCAGAGGTGGATCAAAACTTTTTACACCCAACCATTTGGTCAATTTGTGCATTAAATATGGGCTAGTATTTTAGAAAAAGGATTTGGTACAATTTTGCAATAATTATTTGGTAGGTTCTTCACAAAAAAAACCTCATTTGGGGCACTAAAAAAAATGGAAAATGAATTTTCTGTGTAAAGAAAATGAAAACTCTCTTAGACAACATTGTTTGGAATTCGAAGATGCACCTCGTGCAAATATTTTATAGCTTCTTCACAAAAAAAATTCATTTTGGACACTCAAAACATAAAAATTAAAATGGTGACATGATTTTACACTTTATTTTTATTTGACCACGACCAATTTTGAATGGTCATAACGTCCAATACTAAATGGTCATAACATTATACACGTGTACTGCGTTCTGATTGGGACATAGCCATCTCACGCGGATCATGCATCAAGCACCGTTGGGTGCTCGTGGATCCAACGGTAGCCCTCGCCCGCCCCCCCCCCCCAACCCTCTCACCCACCTAGCCCTAACACTTCTCAAAAAAACCTAGCCCCCACTTCCCCACCTCCACCTTCTCTCCCTCTCTGGATCCACCGCCGCCGCACACCACTCCTCCTTCTGGATCCCCCGCCGCCGCCCCCAACCTCACTCTCCCCCAACCCCGGTCGCCGGCAACCGCTCCCCTCCCCTTCTCTCCCACGACCGCGGTCGGAACCGTGCTCGTCCCTTCCAGATCGCAACCGCCACCTCCTCCCTTCCAGATCAAGGCTGCCACCTCCCTCCGGCCGAGCTCCCCGCCATCCGTGGCCTCCCCCATGCGCTTCCCAGATCTGTCTCGATCCGCCTCCCCCTCGACTCGAGACGCCTCCACCCACAACCTCCTGCCTCCTCCCTCTCACTCGTCCGCCCGCCCGCACGCGCCCGACCGTCCTCTCCCCCACGACGAGCGCCACGCCAAGGAGCGGGGAGGGCAGCCAGGCAGCCAGAATGCCCGCGCCAATTAGGGTGCCACCACCCCATGGTGGCCCCGACCCCGCACCCCACGGCGACCGAAGACAATGGCGAGGAAGGGCCCGGTCCCCTGATGAATCCTCCTTCCTGCACTATCGGGCGCGCACGCCTCCTCGCCCGCATGCCTCGATCCCATCGACCCAACGCCCAGGCCCAGCGCTCGCCGCCGCCATGGTCTTAGCCGTGGGGACGGATCTGGGGAAGATCGTGGGTGTGTTCTACTAGGCCGAGGACGGGGAGCACAGCCGCCGCCTCCTCGCGCAGCTCGATGCCATGCAAGGTCCGCCTCTCTCTCCTCCTCCTGGTCTCTCTCTGTTGCTTGGTTCGATTTTGCTGATGCGGTTTCCTTCCCCCCTCCCTAATGCATGCGCGCAGGTGCACAGCCTAGTAGGAGACCACGGCTGCGTCTGCTTCTTCCGTTGTTGTGTGGTCGACGACGACGACGTGGCCGTGCGGTCGGGGCCCTTTGAAGCCGCTCGCCCGGGCCGTGCCGTGCCGTGCCGGAGGAGGAGTCCAGATCCGGGCCTCACCAAGATAAATCGCCGCTGGAACTCGGGGGGACAAGATGGACGTGCTCCCTCCTTTCGATTCTTCCTTGTGCTACTCAGGGGCGCTCAGTCCGACTCTGCAGACGTAGGTGAGCCACTACCTTCCCCTCCTTTGTTTTTGCCAGTGCTCCTTGTGTCCATGCCCGGCCATTGAGCCCTGCCCTGTTAGTTTATATGCTGGCGCTGACCTTGGAAATTTCTGTGATTTGGGGCTCTAGTGATGGTCTGCTCCGTGTCACCATTTGACTGGATTTATTTATCCATGAACGGATCTAAGCTAGCTGTGCCATCGGATATCAGGTGCAAATTGGCACCAAGAATAGTGCTTGTTTTTTGTTCAAGTGTCAGTCAACTTAGGAGGTGTTTGGCAAATGCAGTACTCCTAGATGCTAGGATTTGTAGTAGAGTTATGTACTCATCTCTTGTATCCCTGGCCGCATAGAATCAATCAGTGTATGATTGATCGCTCCAATGATCGATTAATCGATCCAAGCCTCGTTAGTTTTTTTCTAGTACATCTACCATGAATTCAACTTTGATGCTAGGCTAGACGTCTCTGGTATGCATGTATAGTGCCATGTCTCTTTATATTTGTATAAGTTGAATCTAGCAGTAACATGTGAGTAACATTTGCGCTGGTGTATGCATTTACCTCTAAGGAATTAAGTGCCATCACCTGCTCGCCCATTGAAGATCCCTGCGAGAGCTTGAGAGAATCCACGCCCTAGTTATCTGTCAGTATCGCATGAATGCAGATTTGTTTAGTCTTGGGTGTGCATTGCTGTTCTTATCTCTGTACTTTGTGTTTGCTATATTCAGATTTGTACACACAGTTTTTACTGTAAAAAAATCTGTAGTTATTGAAGATTGCACCTGTAAATCTAGATCTACTTGGATCCTGGTGGCTTCTTTTCCAAGCAATATCCTGTGCTTATTAGTTGCAAGCTGTATTGGTTTGCTCACATGTCCTTTTCCCTGCTGCCTCGATTAGGATGATTACCTTAGTTTTTTTATGCTATTTTATATAGCATCAGAACAACCTAGTATTCTAAGGATGCCTCACTTTGAAAGGTATTCCATCACCAGGAGGACTCTGCATCATATATGATATTGATTAGTTAGATGGACTCTGCATCATCCTAGAACACAATCTGTTAGTGGTATGTATGCATTAGAAACACAATCTGTCTGTATGTAATCTAACTTGCAGTGTGTGTGTGGCATGCAGGGAGGTGGTGATCAGGTGAACAACATATGCTTTGAAGACCTCTGGCACAATGGCAGTGTGCAATCAACGTCCTGTTGCATTCTACGTTGCATTCTACTAGTACTGTTTGTCGTCTTGTGTCAGCGTCTCATTATCGTGTACAAACTTAATGAGTAATTAGGAGTCGTTTGTGTTTGATTTCAGTTCATAATTTTGTGATATGCTCTTGATCTTGTTCTGTTCCATACTAGGGAGCTTCTTCTCCTCTCATGTTGTTGCTGTCGATTTGGTACTAGCTAGAATGATTCCTTGAGCTTGATGATGACAGATTGTACTAGCTAGTATGGGTATCACAGTACACACATACCTCATTGTTGTCCATGGATCTTGTTCTTTGCTGCCAGCATTGGCTGGTTGTAGTTGTTTCGGCAGATCACATCACATTCACATGGGCGCATGTGCAGCACTGACACTAGTTGTACACACATAATGTTGGCTGGTTATCCACACATAATGTTGACTGGCTGTAGTAGTTATTGATTGGTTGTACACACATAATAATGGCTGTTATGTATTGATTTTAGTATAAAAAATGGCTCAAACCTAAAGTACTTAAAATAGATTGGCGTTCCTTTCTTGTTTGTTTTGATACCCATATACCCATAAATCAGGGGGAAATTATAGCCTGGATAGGTGTTTTCTTTTGTGAAGTTAGTGGATGTTGATCAAGTCCCCCTTTCCGCTGTATGAAACATTTCTCCTGTTGTACTTAAAAAGCTTTCCGCTGATGGCAGGAAGAAGGAGACTATTCACAAGAAGATGGCAGAAATAAGCAGGCTGATTCGATTTGATCCTCAAGGTAGCCCTTCCCTTCCCCTTCTCTCTTCGATTCGATCCGATCTATGCACAAAATTCACTAGTTTGGATGCATCATAGAACTTGTGGTGATGTTGTTTATATTGCAGCAAGCAAAAATACAAGTGTTGCGCTTGTTAAGTGTTTGTTACGGTGAAATCGAAACATTTATTGAATAGTAGGATGGCTGACTTGCTATGATTCTCTCTTGTTGCTATGTTTGTCTTTTTCATATCCAAATCATGTTTATTCCTTGTCGGTGTTCTTTTTTATTCTGGTATAAGATGAACCAGCTCATTATTTGTTTGGTGGTTGGTTTGCATACATGTTCTTTTTCTGCAGAAATATGTTGTGGTTCCTTGCAGAGTAAATATGCTGTTAGATTTACTTTTATTTTGTTCCTAATCATTTTTTTTCTATAACGTGCAGATGCTAGCCTTTCATGTTTCTTCACGAGCATCAAGACAAAGAAGTTGGAAGAAGCATAGTCCTAGCTCATTGGAGCTAGTTCTGGGAGTAATGAAACCCTTTAGGCTGATCCTATTTGTATATGTGTGATGTAGCAGAACACTTGTAGGGCTCATGTGATACTCATGTGATAGACTGTACACTTGTAGAGCTGTTATCTAATTGTAAACTTGATGCTGATCAAATTTGTATGTATGTTATATGATATAGCAGATTGCTTCTTGCTGTTATTTGAAGTATTGCGTCGGTTTTCTGTATTGGTATATTGAAATATGAAGAACATGACCTTGATAGAACAAAGAAAAACAAAGGCTACAACCCAAAAACAAAGGTGCATAAAAAAAGAAAAAAATGGCTACAACCCAAAAATTAAAAGGCTATAATGTTGGGCCTGGCCCATGTAGCTGACCAAAATTATAGGGAAAAAATATATAAAAGGCTGAATTGTTGGGCTCGGCCCATCTAAAACACCTAACCGGACCGGGCTGAATCTTGTCAGTGACCTTTTAAATTGGTCGTAATTTTTCCACGTCAGATGGCCACGTTGGATCCGACGTGGCCTGGGCAGACAGCCAGTGACCAAAACAAAAGGTCATGGGTTCAACGACCTTTTGTTTTGGTCGTAAACGTCTATGACCTTCTCACAGAGAAGGTCGCTATAGTCAATTAATGACACCCAGCTTTTGACCTTATGTTTTTGGTCACAAAAAGGTCACAAATGAAAAACAATGACCTTTCAATGACCAATAGTGGAGGTCACTAGTTGACATATTTCTTGTAGTGAACTACCATGTCCGACACCCACTCCTCCTCCTCCGTTGCCATGGGCTCCACCACTTCGCTGGGCACCAACTCCTCGACGGCGCCGGCCGCCGACACCTCTCAGGCTACTTCCTCTGCCACCGCCCCGCCGTTCATCTTCGGCACGAACCCTACCCTTCTTAGTGGTAGCACCAATGCCGCCGGCTCTCACTTTGCTCCCCTCTTCGCCTCCTCCTCCCTAGCGCCGCCGATGCCCACTCCTTGCACCACAATCTTCCAGGACCACATCACAAACCATATCAAGTTTCTCCTCAACCGTGTCGATCACAACTACCACAAGTGGAAATCTTTCTTTCTCATGGTGCTCCTCCGCTACGGTGTCACCTTCCTCATCGAACACCCTCCTCCTCCCAATGCCACCGCCCAATATCTCAAATTCGATGCCCATGTTGTCCTATGGATCTACGCCACTCTTGTGGATCCTATGGTGGACCACGTCGTCGGTGCCACTTCCACCTATGCCCTCTGTAAGAAGATCAAAGACTACTTCCTCGCCAACCGCGTTGCTCGCTTCATGATCCTCAACCGGCAGTATCGGAATCTCAAGCAAGGTGACCTGTCAGTCGCTGAGTATGCACAGCGCATGAAACATCTCACCGATGCCATCGCTGATATCGAGCACGCCATCACCAAGGTCGATCTCACCACCCAGTTCCTCCACGGCCTTGACAAGCGCCTCGAAACTATCCGCGTCGTCCTCAGCGATCAGGAGCGCCCCTTCGACACCGTCCTCTCCCGCGTCCTCCTCATCGAGGAATCCCAGGCTCAGCGCGCCGCTGAGGAGAGCGCCATGGTGTTCGCTCTCTCCGGCGGTGACCACGGCCAGAGCAGCGGCTCTGACTCGGGTACGCGCGGCCCGGGCGATCGCGGCGACCGCACTGGCGAGCACCTCCCCAACCGCTCCCAGGGTCATCCTCACGAGCAGCAAACGCCCAACCCTGGCCATAGCCGCGGTGATCGCGCCTCCGTTGGCGGTGACTATGGCCGCGGGCGCGGGCGCGTCCATGGCCGTGGACATGGCGACAACGGTGGTCGGGGCCCGCTTTCTTAGTTCCTGCTGCCCCCCTTCACCGGCTACTTCACGGCTTACGGCATGGCGCTTCCCTCTCCACGATCGGGTTGGGTGCCCTCAAACGCCGCTGGCGTCCTCGGTCCACGCCCCAGCTCACACGCTCAAGCCTACCCAGTGTATCAGGCCGCTCCTCCTCCTCCACCAGTGGTGTACTAGCAGCAGCCGCCATCTTGGAACATCTCGCCATGCTCAACGCCGCCTACAGCAACAGCGGTTTCCCCTCCAAGCCCGCCCCGGAGTGGTACCTTGACAGCGGCGCGTCCTCCCACATAACAGGCAACCAAGGTAACTTGACCAAGTCTAGTTCTTCGTTACAGCATGCACCGTCTCACATAGTCATTGGCAATGGCCACCACTTACCTGTCATAGCTACTGGTTCCACCACTCTCTCTGCATTCGATTTTCGCCTCACCGATATAATCGTATCCCTCCAAGTCGTCACTAGCCTCATTTCTGTTCGTCGCTGTACTGAAGATAATTCATGTTCCATTGAGTTTTACCCTTGTGGTTTTCTTGTGAAGGATCTTTGCACCCGGAGGGTTCTCATGATCTCCGCTAGCTACAACGATCTTTATCCTTTCATTGGCAATAAACGGACCCGGGCCTCTACTCTCCTCGCCGCCACTTCTTCACCGGACTTGTGGCATTGTCGCCTTGGGCACCCCAGCGCACACACATTAGCTACTTTATCTAAGGATTTTCTTCATGATTGTAATAGGCCCACCCACACGCCTTGTAGTGCATGTCAGCTAGGCTGACAACCTCGCCTCCCCTTCTCCTCTTCCACTAGTAGAACTTATGCACCTTTTGATTTGCTTCATTGTGACTTGTGGACCTCTCCGGTTGTAAGTTTTTCGGGCTTTCAACATTATTTGGTTGTTTTAGACGACTTCTCCCACTACTCCTGGACATTCCCTATGCATGCCAAGTCGGATACCTCAACCATACTACAACGTTTCTTCACATATGTCCACACCCAATTCAATGTAATCATCAAAGAAATGCAATGTGACAATGGCGGCGAGTTCATCAATAATTCCCTTCGCAACTTATTCTCCTCCAACGGCATCATCTTTCGTTTTTCGTGTCCACATACCTCACCTCAAAATGGCAAGGCCGAGCGCGTCCTCCGCACCACCAACGACATCGTTCGTAAACTACTGCAACAAGCCAACCTCACCCCACCCTTTTGGGTGGAAGCCCTCCACACGGCCACTTACCTCCTAAATCGTCGACCGTACCGTGCCATCCATCCATACACACCCTATTTCCTTCTCTTTAGCTCCCACCGCACGTACGATCACCTACGTGTTTCGGTGTTTGTACTTTCCCAACGCCTACTCCACCATGACCCACAAGCTCTCCCCACGCTCCTCTTGGTACATCTTTCTTGGTTACCCTCTCCAGCACAAGGGATACCGCTGTTACGATCTTGCCTCTCGCCGCGTTATCGTTTCCCGACGCATAACTTTTGATGAAACCGTGTTTCCATACGTACCGCCCACACCCTGGACTCCATCTACCCCGGCCGCAACAAATCCCGCGCCCCTGATTCGACTTCCAGCCGATCTCTCAGATCGCGCGCACCCACCAACCTCAAATGGGCGTAGCTCAATCCAATTCGCTGGCTCCCCTGTCCCCTCCTCTATGTCCCACGATTCCACTACTTCGACCCCGTCCTCCACACGTTTGCCAACCACCGGCTTGCCCGGCTCTCACGAATCCCACGCTCGATCCCCCTCGACTGCCGCGCCCACCTCCCCAGGCTCAGACCGATCCGGTCCTCCCTCGCCCCCGCGCCTGCTCCGTCTGGCCCGCAATCCGCCTCGCGATCTGCATCTGTTGGACCTGACCCACGCATCCACCTCGCAGTCCATGCCCTCCACTCCCCCTCCGCCACGTCTTCCGCGCCATGCAGCCCCGACCGAGCCCCCACGTAACGCTCACCGCATGTCCACTCGTGCCAAAACCGGCTACTATATGCCCCGACGTCTCTTTCTTGCTCATTGCACTACACCACCAACTTCTCCTATACCTGCCACATATAAATCTGCCCTCAAAGATCACAATTGGCTTAACGCTATGCAAGATGAATTTTATGCTCTAATGACTAACTCTACTTGGTCTTTGGTGCCTAAGCCTGCAGAGGTCAACATTGTCACCGGGAAGTGGATTTTTCGGCACAAGTTTAATGTGGATGGTTCTTTGGCTCGTTACAAGGAACGATGGGTTGTCCGACGTTTCACTCAGCGTGAGGGTGTGGATTATTATGAGACCTTCAGTCCAGTGGTAAAACCAGCAACTATTCTTGTGGTTCTCAGTCTGGCCACCTCACATTCATGGTCCATTCACCAACTCGATGTCAAAAATGCATTCCTTCATGGTGATCTCAAGGAAACGGTCTATTGCTCTCAACCAGCAGGCTTTGTGGATTCCACTCGTCCAGATCATGTGTGCCTCTTACACAAGTCTCTTTATGGTTTGAAGCAAGCTCGCCGCCAATGGTTCCTTCGGTTCAAGTCATTTTTGCTGTCGATTGGGTTCTCTGGCTCCAAGAGTGTCTCTTCATTGTTCATTCTACACCATGGAAACTCCATCGCCTACCTCTTTGTCTATGTTGATGATATCATCCTCACTGCCAATAATACCACCATAGTCCACACCATCATCGCCTCTCTCAAGTCCGAACTCTCAATGTCGGATCTCGGAGAGCTTCACCATTTCTTGGGCATCAACATGACACCGAACAGCTCTGGTTTATTCTTGTGCCAGCAGCAATATGCCCTTGAGATCCTTGAGCGTGCCAAGATGCTAAATTGCAAACCAGTCTCCACTCCCATCGACATCACGGCTAAACTTTCTGTTGCCGCTGGCCAGCCTCTGTCCAACCCCATGCTCTATCGCAGTCTTGCTGGAGCACTTCAGTACCTTACACTCACACGACTCAACATCTCCTACGCCATGCAATCAGTGTGTTTATTCATGCAAGAACCGCGTGACACCCACATGCAGTTGATCAAGCGGATCCTTCGTTACTTGCAAGGTACTTCACACTACGGCCTGCAGTTCTTCCGGTCCTCCTCTCCGGATCTCGTGGCCTACACCGACGCGGATTGGGCTGGTTGCCCGGATACCCGCAAATCCACGTCTGGTTTTTGTGTTTATCTTGGCTCCAATTTGGTGTCTTGGTCATCAAAGCGGCAACCAACTGTTTCTCGATCAAGCGCTGAAGCTGAGTACCGCAGCGTCGTCAATTGCGTTGCTGGATCTTGTTGGCTTCGGCAACTCCTCCACGAGCTCAAGTCTGCGTCGCCTCGGGCCACTATTGTATATTGTGACAACATGAGTGCATCCTACCTTGCCAGCAATCCGGTACAACATCAACACACGAAGCATATTGAGATCGACCATCAGTTTGTCCGCGACAGGGTCGCTCTGGGCGAAGCACGCGTCTTGCATGTTCCCTCGAGCTCACAATTTGATGATCTGTTCACCAAAGGGTTGCCGCCTGCCGTGTTTCACGAGTTTCGATCCAACCTGAACGTCTTTCGAAATGGTGTTCTGGCTGAGGGGGGAGTTAAACTGTACTTTGTGTAGCTCCATGTATATAGGATCTGTAACGCCCTTGGCCTGCGTGCCTATTCTCTCGGGCGCCTCTCTCCCTCTCACCTGTATATTAGGCAACACTCTGTAACAGATTGAGATCAAGGACAGAACAATTCTCTCCAACTGGAACCTTGGTATCTTCAAGTAAAATGTCGGCAGGGTCACGTCTGGCGATGACCGAGCTATTGCGGTTGAGTTTGACACGTACAGGAATGTTGAGGTCGACACCAGCAAAAGCCCAAACAAAGAAACAAACACATACAACTTCCGAGGACTTCTTCAACTCCATGTATTGTTTTGTCGTGTGTATAAAACGACATGAAAGCCTTTTTCAAATTGAAAAAAGAAACAAACACCACAAATGTGCTAGCTAGCATGCTGACGTATACTTGATCGTCGGAATAACATATGCTTGAGACTTATTTTTGGGAAAACTTTTGATTTATCCATCAACTATATCAAGGTAATACAAGAACACAAGAAGTAAAAATTACATCTAGATCCGTAGACCACCTAGCGAAAACTACAAGCACTAGAGCGAATCGAGGGCGCGCCGCCGTCATTGCCTCTCCCTCGGTGGAGCCGGGAAAACCTTATTGTAGTAGACAATTAGGAAATCGTCGTGCTAACTGCTAAGACCTTACATGACCAACTCACCAGAACAACAACCCCCTAGATCGGAAGAAGCCAACATGCATGAAGACACGAACATAGACGAACGAAGACCGGATCTACCTAGATCCATCGAAGATAAAAGCTGACCGAGTCCCGCGAGATCCGATGGAGACAAACCTCCACATGCCCTCTGACAATGCTAGAAGCACCGCCGGGACGAGAGCTAGGTGGGGAGAATCTTATTCTATATTCAAAGATCCGCCGCCGCCTCGTCTCTTTAAGCAGAACATAAACTCTAATAAAACATTAGAAGACATAAATAAAGGAGCCGTCCCGCTGGCATGGGCCGGGATCATCCCGCCTCCATGGCTCTAAGGCCACATAGACGAGGCAGACCGGTAAGATGCCCTTTGCATACGAGTGGTGTATAATCTCAAGTTTAATACCGCGTATCCCCTGAGCTGGTGTAACATATGCTTGAGACTTAGTCAGACAGCACATAGAAGTACGTTGTTTTCTCACCTAGGAGATAGCGCAGAAAGGCGTTCCCCATGTTGTCGTTTGCCTTAATACCTTTCTGTTTAGCGGACATTACCAGAGGCCACTGCGACATGTACACAGGATGTGCGTGCAATGTGACGTCGAGGTCAGAGGTTTTGGAAGCTAGCTGTTCGTCTGCATCGTGAAATATTTATTGAAGATTTCAAGGGTCAGAAGTTCTATATGATGTGTGTTTTGTTCACGACCAGCAAATGGCTGCCGTTGTGAGCTTCTCCCACCATAGTGATGTTCCAAACACACGCCGCAGCAATGCGATTATATGTGCCTGAGCTTCTAACTAACTTTTCTTCTATAACTCATGTTTTTGTGATCTGTCCTCTTTAATAAGTTTCTAAATACCCTCATGCATTTCTTGGTTCCTTGACAACACGTAGTGCCTTTTTTGTTTCTACAGATTTCTAAAGGTTTTTTAGTTCTAGTCCGTACAAACTTTTCCTACAAGCTCTGTTTGATTCATAGAAATGCTTACCTTAGTGAATTTCCTTGGCATTTATTTGCACTAGATTTCATAGGAGTTTTTCATACACTCCAATCTCTTGGAAATAATCGTACATTTTTCTATGCACAATCAAACATCCTTCCAAGTCAAGATGGCATGACACTCTAATCCGGCGTTTTGGAAAACCATGTGAATCTAAGAGGTTATATCATATATGGCTTGTAATGTCCGCGTTCCTTGATATGTGCCTTGGCCAATCGAAACCTACATATTCTTCTAGTCGGTAGATTGTGCTGTACAATCTTCGAGCATCTCCTTGCTGATGACTCCCGTATTATTTGCTTTGGGTGGAATCATGGTAGAATCTGATGGACAATCCAAAAAGCTGGTGGGATTACCGAGCAGACAAGGTGAGTCTTGGAACATTTCGTCATGATTTATCTCCCCCTCTCCCGCCCCCAGCTGGCCCTAACGATTCTTCTGTCTCGTCTAAAATTCAAAGGTTACCCAAAGCCCCCGATTTCAAGCACAAGGACACGGGCGAGGCTAGAGACCACTTCAAGATAAAAAATACAGTATAATCTTTGCTTTAGCCTCCAGCGCTGTCACTGATGGCCATGTGGGTTGGGCTTGGTTGGGCCTTCATAATGCTATGCCAGGATGTAAATAGCATTTCTAGAAGTCTGCCAATCACACTAGGGTTATCCCCTCACGCTAGGGTTTTTCCTCCCGGAGGCGACTGGATCGCTGCCGTCGAGAATTCCTTCCCTCCTCCGATCCTCCTAGGCTGTTTGATTCGGGCTGACTACGGGGCGATTTGGCATCGCTACCCAGCCTTGATCAACGCCCTGGGGAGAGAAGAGAGTTAGGGTTCGTTCGCATTGGTACGAAGATTTGCTGCAGATGGGATCGAAGGCTGCCGAGGCATCTGGGTCCAACCCTGTGGTGGATGTGGAGAAGATGATGGCTGAGTTAGGGTTCCGTGAGGAGGACCTCGACGACGTCGTCTTTGATGAGAAACAAGCACCTCCAGAAGCGGTGAGATGGATGGCGGTGGCTAGGGTTCACATAGATAAGTCGTTTAGCCAATATTGGTTCTTCAAAAACATGAGGGCCGCATGGGATCTGGCTCATGATGTTAAATTTCGCCCCTTGGAGGATAACCTTTATGCGATACAATTTTTCTGTCTTGGAGATTGGGAGCGTGTGATGCAGGACGGCCCGTGGAATTTCAGGGGAAACACGGTCGTGATCACACCCTATGACGGTATCACAAAGCCAACAGAGGTCAACCTTGACACTATCAACATATGGATACAAATCCACGACGTTCCAGACTTGCATGCTCATCTCGTTGGAGACTTAGCAGCAAGGGTGGGCGAGGTCCTGTTCAAGGAACCATTGACGGAAGATTTTGCGGGATACTTTTACCGTGTATGGGTGAAGATCAACGTACACAAGCCCTTGAAGAATGCTGTGTCTATGATCCGTGATGGGAAAAGGCAGATTTATCGTGTGAAATATGAGCAGCTACCCGACTGGTGTGCTGTGTGCGGGCATCTGGGGCATGTCTATAAAGAGCATGGTGATGGGATCCACCCCCCTTCTGCGCTGTACTTCAAGGACCTTCGGGCCACATGGAGTATGAATGTTGGAGCAGGCCCGGGCGGCGGTTGTTGTAGAGGATGCCGCGGTGGTCGTCGTGGTGGCCGCTTAGGCCGTGGTTCTGGAAAAGAACATGCCCAGGGAGAAGAGTGAGAGCAAATGTTGGAGGAAGATACAGATCTTGCAATGGTGGAAGTGAAGGACAAACGCAAACGATCTGTCATACCCTCCTCCTCGCAGGGTTCACCAGCGCTGCCAACTGTGATAGCCAGCCCTCCACCCAAGCAGGATCCGAAGAGACCCCGTGTGAACCAGGATAGCCTCGGCCTAAAGAAGGGAGGAGCTCCAGGAAAACCTAATGATGCAAAATCGGCGACCTCCCGCGAGGAGGATCATCGGGCACAATGAATATCGTATGCTGGAACTGTCGTGGTGCGGGCAAAGCCGCGACAGTTCGAGAGCTTCACTATCTAGCAAAGCAATTTTCCTAGACCGTGCTCTGTATCGTAGAGACTCAAATTTCCAAAGCGCGTGTTGAAAGTTTAGCGGGTACTTTATGGTTTAATCATGCCTATGCAATAAGTAGTTCAGGCCGCAGTGGCGGCATTGGTATGTTTTGGAATGATGGAATAAAGCTTGATGTTTTTGGTTATTCGGAGTACCATATCGATGCTACTGTTAGTATACCAAATCATGATAATTGGAGATTGACCTGTGTGTACGGAGAAGCCCAAGTAGGCGATCGTTACAAAACCTGTGATCTTCTAAGATGCATAGCATCGGCAAGTGCTCTCCTTGGCTTTGCATCGGTGATTTTAACGAAGTGCTTCATCAGCATGAACATGTGGGAGTGGGGCAGAGAAGATACTCACAGATACAGGGTTTCCCTGACACAGTTGATGCATGTGCCTTTGTTGATATAGGTATCAAGGTAAGATGTGGACTTTTGAAAAGAAGACAGCAAGAGGAGGCTATTGCCGCGTCCGTTTGGACCGAGCTCTAGCAAACACAGAATGGTCTTCATTATATCCTCATGCTGTCCTTCATCATGAGACGGGTGCCTCATCTGATCACTGCCCCATCAGACTGCAACTGGAACTGGTGAACAGAGTGCAAGCAGTTAAAAAGATCTTCAGCTATGAATGTTATTGGGAGAAGCATGCAGATTTTGGCGCCTCTTTTGGGGCCATGTGGACGGATCGGCCAACGCCCAAACAGTGACTGTTCTTAGCCGCAAACTGGGCGACCTGTCAACATCGCTACAGGAGTGGAGTGGAGCCACCATCGGGAATGTGGCCAAGACAATAAAGAAACTGAAAAAGGAGTTGGCTGCTTTGCAGAATGACCCTCGTCGTTTAGAACCATCACATGCAGAGATAAAAACTTCCGATCGTTTGGTGGAGTTATATCATATGGAGGAGATCATGCAACGGCAACGCTCACGTCTCGACTGGCTGACTGATGGCGACTGCTACGTCTTGAGCTAGCGTTGGTTTTCCCCGAAGAGGAGAGGGTGATGCAGCAAAGTGTAGCGTAAGTATTTCCCTCATTTTTTGAGAACCAAGGTATCAATCCAGTAGGAGGCTCCTCAAAAGTCCCACGCACCTACACAAACAAACTGAGAACTCACAACCAACGCAATAAAGGGGTTGTCAATCCCTTCACGGCCACTTGCTAAAGTGACATATAATAGAGATAGTATGATAAGATAAATATGTTTTTGGTATTTTATGATATAGATGCAAGAAAGTAAAGATGCAAATAAAAGTAGATTGAAAGCAAATATGATAAGATATAGACCCGGGGGCCATAGGTTTCACTAGAGGCTTCTCTCGAGAGCATAAGTATTGCGGTGGGTGAACAAATTACTGTCAAGCAATTGATAGAAAAGCGAATAATTATGACGTTATCTAGGCATGATCATGTATATAGGCATCACATCCATAACAAGTAGACCAACTCCTGCCTGCATCTACTACTATTACTCCACACATCGACCGTTGTCCAGCATGCATCAAGAGTATTAAGTTCATAAGAACGGAGTAACGCATTAAGCAAGATGATATGATGTAGAGGGATAAACTCATGCAATATGATATAAACCCCATCTTGTTATCCTTGATGGCAACAATACAATACGTATCTTGCAACCCTTTCTGTCACTGGGTAAGAACACCGCAAGATTGAACCCAAAGCTAAGCACTTCTCCCATGGCAAGAAAGATCAATCTAGTAGGCCAAACCAAACCGATAATTCGAAGAGACTTGCAAAGATAACTCAATCATACATAAAAGAATTCAGAGAAGATTCAATCAATATCCATAGATAAATCTGAACATAAACCCACAATTCATCGGATCTTGACAAACACACCACAAAAAGAGATTACATCGAATAGATCTCCACAAAAGAGGGAGAGATCATTGTATTGAGATCCAAAAAGAGAGAAGAAGACATCTAGCTAATAACTATGGACCCGTAGGTCTGAAGTAAACTACTCACAACTCATAGGAGGGGCAAGGATGTTGATGTAGAGGCCCTCCATGGTCGATTCCCCCTCCGGCAGAGTGCCGGCGAAGGCTCCAAGATGGGATCTCGCGGATACAGAAGGTTATGGTGGTGGAAATTGTGTTTCGTGGTGCCCCTGGATGTTTTCGGGGTCCGTAGGTATATATAGGAGGAAGAAGTACGTCAGTGGACGCCTGAGGGGCCCACGAGACAGGGGGCGCGCCCTACAGGGGGGGCCCTCCTATCTCGTGGGGCCCTCGGAGCTTTCTTGACTTGCACTCCAGGCTCTCCGGATCAGATTTGTTCCAAAAATAATGCTCCCGAAGGTTTCATTCCGTTTGGACTCAGTTTGATATTCCTTTTCTTTGAAATACTGAAATAGGCAAAAAAAACAGCAATACGGGCTGGGCCTCCAGTTAGTAGGTTAGTCCCAAAAATGATAATAATGTATAAAATAAAGCGCATAAGCATCCAAGACAGGTAATATAATAGCATGGAACAATCAAAAATTATAGATACGCTGGAGACGTATCAAGCATCCCCAAGCTTAATTCCTTCTCGTCCTCGAGTAGATAAATGATAAAGAAAGAATTTTTGATGTGGAATGCTACCTAGCATAATTCTCAATGTAATTTTCTTTCATGTGGCATGAATGTTCAGATCCAAATAATACAAAATAAAAGTTCATATTGACAAGAAATAGTAATACGTCAAGCATACTAAGCAAGTAATCATGTCTTCTCAAAATAGCATGGCCAAAAGAAAGTTATCCCTACAAAATCATATAGTCTGGCTATGCTCTATCTTCACCACACAAAGTATTTAATCATGCACAACCCCGATGACGAGCCAAGCAATTGTTTCATACTTTAATAATTTCAAACTCTTTCAACTTTCACGCAATACATGAGCGTGAGCCATGGACATATCACTATATGTGGAATAGAATGGTGGTTGTGGAGAAGACAAAAAATGAGAAGATAGTCTCACATCAACTAGGCATATCAACAGGCTATGGAGATGCCCATTAACAGATGTCAATGTGAGTGAGTAGGGATTGCCATGCAACGGATGCACTAGAGCTATAAATATATGAAAGCTCAACAAAAGAAAACTAGTGGGTGCATCCAACTTGCTTGCTCATGAAGACCTATGGCACTTTGAGGAAGCCCATCATTGGAATATACAAGCCAAGTTCTATAATGAAAAATTCCCACTAGTATATGAAAGTGACAACATATGAGACTCTCTATCATGAAGATCATGGTGTTATTTTGAAGCACAAGTGTGGAAAAAGAGATAGTAGCATTGTCCCTTCTCTCTTTTTCTCTCATTTTGTTTCTTTTCTATTTTTTTCTTTTTATTTTTCTTTGGCCTTTTTCTTTCTCTTTTTGGCCTTTCTCTTTTTTTCTTATTTTTTTTCTTTTTCTTTTTGCAAAGTCCGAAGTCTCATCCCGACTTATGGGGGAATCATAGTCTTCATCATCCTTTCCTCACTAGGACAATGCTCTAATAATGAAGATCATCACACTTTTATGGATTTACAACTCAAAGCTAGAACAAGATATGACTATGTGAATGCCTCCGGCGGTATACCGGGATATGCAATGCAAGAGTGACATGTATGAAAATTATGATGGTGGCTTTGCCACAAATACGATGTCAACTACATGATCATGCAAAGAGCAATATGACAAAAGTAATGTGTGTCATATGAACGGAACGGTGGAAAGTTGCATGGCAATATATCTCGGAATGGCTATGAAAATGCCATAATAGGCAGGTATGGTGGCTGTTTTGAGGAAGGTATATGGTGTGTGTATGGTACCGGCGAAAGTTGCACGATATAAGAGAGGCTAGCAATAATGGAGGGGTGAAAGGGTGCGTATAATCCATGGACTGAACATTAATCAAAAGAACTCATATACTTGTTGTAAAATTTTGGAAGTCATCAAAAACCAATGCACTATGCGCATGCTCCTAGGGGGATAGATTGGTAGGAAAAGACCATCGCTCGTCCCCGACTGCCACTCATAAGGAAGACAATCAATAAATAACATTGTGCTCCAACTTCATCACAAAGCGGTTCACCATATGTGCATGCTGCGGGAATCACAAACTTCAACACAAGCATTCTTTAAAACCATAATCACCCAACTAGCATGACTTTAATATTACTACCTCCATATCTCAAAACAATTATCAAGTATCAAGTTGATCATAGCATCCAATTCACTTTCTATGATAGTTTTTATTATACCCAACTTGGATGCTCATCATTCTAGGACCAAATTAAAACCATAGCAAATACCATGTTGTTCTAAAAGACTCTCAAAATAATATAAGTGAAGCATGAGAGACAAGCAATTTCTTAAAAATTAATCCACCACCATGCTCTAAAAGATATAAGTGAAGCACTAGAGAAAAAATTATCAAGCTCAAAAGATATAAGTGAAGCACATAGAGTATTCTAGCAAAATCAAATAGGCTTTTCCCAAAAGGTGTGTTACAACAAGGATGATTGTGGTAAACTAACAAGCAAAGACCAATATAATACACGACGCTCCAAGAAAAACACATATCATGTGGTGAATAAAAATATAGCTCCAAGTAAAGTTACCAATGAATGAAGGCGAAAGAGGGGATGCCTTCCTGGGGCATCCCCAAGCTTAGGCTTTTGGCTATTCTTGAATATCTTGGGGTGCCATAAGAATCCCCAGGCTTAGGCTCTTGCCACTTGTAAGGGCATATTTATACCTAAGTGTTTTGGTGATTGATGACAATGCTTTTGTGGACTAATCGTGTGCCTTGAGTTTCTCAGTTGCTTCATCGCTAGGCACAAGACGGTTCGGTGCCCCTCGAAGACTATTGAAGACGGCGTTTTTCTACGTTTCTTTTTGGTGGATTTGAGTTGTAGGAGAGCCGTACTATTAAGAGGGGGTCCGCGTCGGAAAGGTTCGGGTGGAATCATCACGTACACATTTCCTTCCTTGTCTCCTCCTTTCCCTTGCACTTTGGAGCATTCCTCATTTATCCTCTATGTGAGTGTCTGGACTACTGTTGCTGAGCTTGCGGTAGTACTGCTCCCTGGAGCGGTAGTACCGCGGGCACTTGCGGTAGTAGCGTACCCATGCGCGGTAGTACCGCGGGAGCCCACGGTAGTACCGCTCCTTCGAGTCGTAGTATCGTGGCTCCCTGGCCAAGTACCGCTGCTTCGCGGTAGTAGGCGCGGATGTAATTTTTTACATCCGCGCCCACATGGTAGTACCGCACATCGAGGGCGGTAGTACCGCGGATGCCCATGGTAGTACCGCTCCCCTCGAGCAGTAGTACCGTGGTTCCCTGGCCTAGTGCCGTTGCTTCACGGTAGTAGGGGCAGATGTAAATTTTTTACATCCGCACCCACACGATAGTAACGCACGTTGTGCACGGTAGTACCGTGACGGATGTTTGCATCGTCTCCTTGACCGCGGAAGTAGGCACGGATGTATTTTTATTCATCCGTGCCGTTTCCATACTAGGATTACCTGCCTCGCGGTAGTACCGCAGGTGGGAGCGGTAGTACTGCTTATGTTATAGTCTATGCAGCTGCCGCGGTAGTACCATGGTCACCCACGGTAGTACCGCGTGGCCTTGCGGTAGTACCGCGCTCCTGGAGCGGTAGTATCGCATGTCGTAGGTTGGTGTAAGTGGATAACGGTTGGATGTTTTCCTCCACTATAAAAGGTGTGTCTCCTACCTCTAGTTGACCACCTCTTCCATCCCTAAGCTTCATTCTTGCTCCAAGCTCCATTTTCGGCCGATCTCCCTCCCTAGCCAATCAAACTTGTTGATTTGCTCGGGATTGGGTGACAAGGCCCCGATCTACACTTCCACCAAGAGATATTCGATTCCCCCCACTAATCCCTAGCGGATCTTGTTACTCTTGGGTGTTTGAGCACCCTAGACGGTTGAGGTCACCTTGGAGCCATAGTCCATTGTGGTGAAGCTTCGTGGTGTCGTTGGGAGCCTCCAATTAAGTTGTGGAGATTGCCCCAACCTTGTTTGTAAAGGTTCGGTCGCCGCCTTCAAGGGCACCAATAGTGGAATCACGGCATCTCGCATTGTGTGAGGGCGTGAGGAGATTACGGTGGCCCTAGTGGCTTCTTGGGGAGCATTGTGCCTCCACACCGCTCTAACGGAGATGTACTTCCCCTTAAAAGGAAGGAACTTCGGTAACACATCCTCGTCTCCACCGGCTCCACTCTTGGTTATTTCGTGCCTTTACTTTTGCAAGCTTAATTGTGTTGTATCCCTTGCTTGCTTATGTGCTAGTTGTTATTGCATCATATAGGTTGCTCACATAGTTGCATATCTAGACAACCTATTTTGTTGCAAAGTTTAAATTGGTAAAGAAAAGCTTAAAAATTGTTAGTTGCCTATTCACCCCCCCTCTAGTCAACTATATCGATCCTTTCAATTGGTATCAGAGCCTCGTCTCTTTTTAAGGACTTTACCGTCCAAAGAGTATGGTTGACGCCACAGACGTTGTGGAAGAGCACTCCGGTGTGAATCCTACCTCGTCTACGGCCGATGGGGGAACCTCGGTCTCACGTGAGGAATTCAATGTGGCTCTAGACACACTGAAAGACTCCATGACGACCAAGGTTGAAAGCATGTTTACTAAATTTCTAGAAGGACTTAAACTGTCCACCTCGCCGGTGAAAGTGGGTGATCCCACTAACAAGGTGACGGATGCTACCTCCGACAAGGGAGAAGCTAACAGTGAAAAGGGTCCTTCTACTAGTGGTAAAAATGGCTCCGGCATCTATGCCCATGTGGAACCTCCAACTTACGATGGACCGATTCCCACTACTCATTTAAATCATGCCGGTCCTCCTCCTATGATTGTGAAAAATGAGGATTTTGATTCTTGGGTATATCGCTTCAGGCGTCATTTAAAGCATGTGAATACTAATATTTGGAGAATCACTAAAGAATGTTTCTATCCACATGACCGAAGCAACTTCACCCCTCAAGAAGCCATGGATAATCAATTCAATGAGAATGCTCTCTTCATCATCCAAGAGGCAATTCTCCCCGAAGATCTCCCTCATCTTCGACCCTATGCCATGGCCAAAGATGCGTGGCAGTGCATTGTGTCTCTCTATCGGGGAAACGCGAGCATTCAACGCTCCAACTATGAAGTGGTGCAAGATGAAGCCGATGAGTTTGCTATGAAGGAAGATGAAGAACCTCATGAGCTCTTTTGGAGAGTAACCAAACTTGCGGTCTCGCTCCGAGATCATGGGAGCAAGGACACGGATGACAACTGGATCAAACGCAAGTTTCTCAAGGCCATGATGCCCTACATCAAGGCCATGTCCTCCGTCATTCGTCAAAGACCGGACTTCCACTCCATGACCTCAAGTGAAGTGTCGGATGAGTTCGTTGCAATGAGCATCTTGGACAAGACCGAAGATAACACGGTGCTCCGGTCTCAAAGAGCAAAGAAGCCCAACCTTGCCTTGAAGGCCAAGGTTATTGTGGAAGAAGAGGAAGAAGAGGAAGAGGAGGAGAGCAATCCCGAAGATACAAAATATGATTATCACGAGCACATGGCTCTCGCTTCAAGGCAATTTTGGAGCAAGAAGAACACAAGACCCAATTTCAATAAGAACAACTCAAGTGGCTTCAAGAGCAAGCAACGAGTTAGAAATTGTTTCAACTATGGCAATGTGAGTCACTTCGTTGCGGATTGTCCGTACGAGAAGCGGGAAGACAATGGTGGCAAGCTCATCCGGAGAGACAAAGCCAAGTCTTTCCCCAACAAGAACAATTTCACCAAGAAGACTCCTACTCGAGGGTTCGTGGTTCAAGAGGAGTACCGTGAGGATGATGATGATGATGAAGATGGTGAAGCAAAAGCCATGGCATCCGTTGACATTGCCACAACTCCCCGGGTGTCTCTCTTCGATTCACCCAACGAGAACATCACCGCCAAGTGCCTCATGGCTAAAGCCACCAACAAGTTAACCCCCAACATCAAAACCACCATTATTCCTAATCCTTGTTTGACGGTTGGGATTGATGATGGTAAGGGTTCTAATGAGGAGGTAAATGATTTTGAGTCCTTTATGAGTAAGCTCAAGGGAAAATCCGAGAAGCACTTTGTTGCTCTCTTGGAACAACTTGGTGAAGCCAATGACATGATCGAGGCTCACGAAGAAACCATCTCTAAGATGGAAGGTCATAGTCGTGACTATGCCGATGAGATATCAGATCTCTCTAATGCTCTTGAGGAAGAGCGTGGGCATCGTTTGGCTCTTGAGGAGTCACAAAATGATGACCATGCCAAGTTAAAGAAAGATCTCGATCATGCTCTTGTTGTGTCTCGTGTGCTAACTTCCGAGAAGGCTAAACTTGGGGTTGATCATGCTAGACTCAAGGAGGAGTTTGATGTGCTTGACAAGGCCCACAAGGTCTTGAAGGGTGCTCATGCTAACCTCAAGGAGTCTCATGCTCAACTCCAAGTTAAGCTAACCAAGGAGAAGGCCACCTTTCCTCACTTGATCTTAATTGATAACGCAAATGCTACTAACCCGTGTTGTGAGCATGTGCATCTTGTGGAGGAGAATGCCAAGTTGAAGGAACAACTCGAGAAAGGCCTTGTGTCATGCATACAAGGTGAGAAGAACCTAAATGACCTTTTGAGCAATCAAAAGGAAGTTGTGGCCAAGGAGGGAGTTGGGTTCTCACCCAAGTCCAAGAACAAGAAGAAGAACGAGAAGAAGAATGACAAGACCAAACGACCTCCCCTGCTTAAGCAAACTTTTGTGAAGGAGGGAGAGGGTGCTCCTAAGGAGAAGAAGAACAATGCGAAGAGTGGTGATGCCAAAAAGGGCAAAGTCACCTCTCCTAACAAAGCCGGCGACTTTAACCCTTCTTATGTGTTGTGCCGTGCTAGTGATGGGCATGTTTATGCTAAATTTGTTGGTTCTTCTTATGAGTACATTGAATGGTCTATTTGGGTTCCTAAGACCCTTGTTACTAACATCAAAGGACCCATTACTAAATGGGTACCTAAAACCAAGCATTGATCTCTTGTAGGTGTTTGCTTCCGGTGGGGGATCATGGTTGCTCGATAGTGGAGCAACAAATCATATGACCGGGAGCAAGGACTTGGTGGTGGATGTGCAAAAGATCCCATCTATGCCCACCAATGTCGAGTGGGGTGATGCCTCACATTCTAAGGTATTGGGTCTTGGCAAGGTTGTCATTTCTCATGATCTAATGATCGAGAAAGTCATGCTTGTTGAGTCCCTTGCATACAATTTACTTTCCGTTCGTCAACTTGCACTGATGGGCTTTGCCACCTTCTTTGATGTTGATACCGTGGCCCTCTTGTGGAGCTAGACTCTTAAAGTAGCCTTTGTTGGGCATGTCGAGAATGGTCTCTATGTGATTAACTTTTCGGAGCGACCCACTAAGACCGCGACATGCCTAATGGCTAAAGTTGATGTGGGGTGGCTTTGGCATCGCCGTTTAGCCCACGTCAATATGAGATCTTTGCAAGGTCTTCTCAAGGGGGACCATGTCCGTGGACTAACAAATGTTAGTTTTGCCAAAGATCATGCTTGCAGTGCTTGTATCAAAGGAAAGCTTCATGAGACGGCTCACCCTCCCACGACTATCATCTACTCGAAGAGACCCTTGGAGTTCCTTCACATGGACCTCTTTGGGCCTCCATCCTTTGATAGTCTTGGGGGAAGAAAGTATTGCTTGGTGATTGTGTATGATTATTCAAGATACACATGGGTATATTTCTTCAAGAGGAAGAGTGAAACTCAACAAACCGTCATCGACTTTGCAAATGAAGAGCAACGACAACATGATGCAAAGATCTTGACAATAAGAAGCGACAACGGCACCGAGTTCAAGAATTACACCTTGGATGAGTTCCTTAGTGATGAGGGGATCAAGCATCAATATTCCGCTCCATACACCCCTCAACCAAATGGTGTTGCGGAGAGGAAGAACCGGACGTTGATGGATGCGGCAAGGACCATGATGGCGGAGTTCAAGTCTCTGTACAACTTTTGGGCCGAAGCCATCAACACCGCGTGTCATGCATCTAATCGGCTCTATCTCCGCAAAGGGTTGAACAAGACTCCTTATGAAATTCTCACCGGTAACAAGCCCAACCTCAAGTACTTCTGGGTGTTCGGGTGTAAGTGTTTCATTCTCAAAAAGGGTGTTCGTTTGTATAAATTTCAGGATAGAGCTTATGAGGGCATATTTGTTGGTTATGCTACAAACTCTCATGCTTACCGTGTTCTCAACAAGTCCACCAGACTCATTGAGGAGACGTGTAACGTGGAGTTTGACAAAAATAACGGCTCCCAAGTGGAGCAAAGTGGTACTTGTGATGTAGGTGATGAAATTCCTCCCCAAGCCATAAGAAGAATGTGTACTGGTCATATTCTACCCATTGAGGAACCCCTTGTGGCCGAAGGAGAAGGAATATGCTCCACTCAAGTAGAGCCATGACCTTCCCAAGACCCACATGCTTCCGAAGAACAAAGTGAAGGCCCTCAACCTCTTGAACAAGACCAAGGGCAAGATCAACCTCAAGATGGCGGTGATCCACCAGATGATGCCCAAGGTCAAGTTCTCCCCCTCGAGCAAGTTCAAGATCAAGAGCAAGCTCAAGATCTCGAACAAGCTCAAGAAGGCGCTCAAGATAATCAAGTTGATCCTCCTCCTTCCACATTCGAGGAGGAATTAGAGCGTCATGCCGCAAAGATTGCTTCCAAGCTCACCACCAAAGGCCATCTTATGGAGAATGTGGTTGGAAGCCTAATAAAGGGGGTAAGCACTCATAGACAATTAGAAAACTATTGTGAACATCACGCATTTGTATCTTGTGTTGAACCCCAAAAGGTCTATGAGGCGCTCAAAGATTCAGATTGACTCAATGCCATGCATGAAGAACTCAACAACTTCGAGTACAACAAGGTGTGGAGATTGGTGCCACGGCCGTCGGGGAACCATAACGTCATTGGAACCAAGTGGATTTTCAAGAACAAGCAAGACGCTCATGGGAACATCATTCGCAACAAGGCAAGAATGGTAGCACAAGGCTACTCCCAAGTCGAGGGTATCGACTACGGTGAAACCTTTGCTCCCGTTGTTTACCTTGAATCCATTCATTTGTTGATTGCTTATGCTTCCCATCACAACTTTAAGTTACAACAAAGGGATGTGAAAAGTGCTTTTCTTAATGGTCCTATTAATGAGTTGGTTTATGTCAAGCAACCCCCCGGGTTCGAGGATCCTTACTTCCCGGATCATGTGTATCAACTCGATAAGGCACTCTATGGCCTTAAACAAGCCCCACGTGCGTGGTATGACCACCTTACCGAGTTGTTACAAGATCGTGGATTTGAAGTTGGGCAAATTGATCCCACTCTTTTTACTAAGAAGGTCAAAGGGGAGTTGTTTGTGTGCCAACTATATGTTGATGACATTATCTTTGGTTCCCCTAACAAAGCTTTCAATGAAGAATTTTCCGCTCTCATGACCTCTAAGTTCAAGATGTCTTCGATGGGAGAGTTGAAGTTCTTCCTTGGTTTTGATATCAAACAAAGAAGAGAAGTGTCACGCCCAAGATGCGACCCTATCCTAAAGGAACGCGAAGGTCCCACCAAGGATAGAAACGCATCTCGAAGACGCTTTTGCAAGGTGGAGATTGGAAAAGTGATGAAACAAATTATGGGAAAAGTTGAGGCCAAGGGTTTAGATAGAAAGGCATGGGATTTGTTTGCAAGTGTGTTATGGTTAATTACAAAACAATGGAATATTAGTTTTATAGCTCCCTAATAATATTGGGAGGATATATGTTATAAAGAGAAATCACCATGTGCATTTCCCTCAATTTAAATGGACCGAAGATCCATACGATTTTATTTAGATGAGTTTTAAAAAGGGTTGCATGATGACATGATGCAATGAAAATGATGCAAAGAGATGAGATGCATGACATGAACAAAATGCAAAACAAAAGACAAAAACCCAAACACGAAGGAAATAACATATCACATAGCCGGAAATGGCAGGAGTTGGAGTTACGAATATGGAAAGTTGTATCCGGGGTGTTACAACACTCCACCACTACGAGAGGATCTTGTCCCGAGATCTAGGATGGCACTGGAGGGATACGGAAGAGGAAGAGAAGAGGTAAAGCTAAGTTGCTTCTTTGACGAATGAGTGAAACCACGAACCTTGAGAGGTTGAGCAATATGAAAGAAAGAAAACAACGAAGATGAAAATAGTTGAAAACACTCCATTAGAAAAGAGGAACAAGGGATACGGCAAGTACCAAGAGGTTTAGTGATAAGATAGATATTGAAACCCCTCCGATTAAAACTAGATAGAGAAGGAATAAGATTGATATAATTTGGGCAGCACTCCGACTGATAGATAAAGGAAAACTTGATAAGATGAAAAGAACTTGAAGAGAAGACACAACACTCCGGTTAAATGGATAAGTAGGAAAAACATGATCCTCACAATTCAAGATGATGAGTGAAGAGAGCAACATCACCATGCCTCCGGAAGAAAGAATAGAAGATAGATCATTGGAATAAAAGAATGGAGAAGAAAATGCCAACTTATGCCACAAATGATCTTGGAAAGCACCCTTCCAAGAAGGTTATAACAGAGTTGTGGGGAAACCAACAACGAAACAAATAAGCTTGTAGTGGGCTTATTGAAACATTTCAACACTTGAGGTGAAATTCTGCCACTAACAAAAAACAATTGCTTGTTTGAGATCAAAGAAGAGATGAAAACTTCTTTCGCCGAGACGATAGGAGAAAACTCGGATCATTGATAGCACCATAATTAGCAATATTCCTTAGGGAAGGCTTTAGGTGAAATCTGACACAAGATAACTCCAACAAAGAGATTGATGGATTTAAAATACCTCATTCCTGAAAACAATATGAATCATGAACCATGAAGGAAATTGTCAAGAGTGACATAACACCACCTCAAAAGATAAGGTAGAAAGAGTTGCACTTCGAAATGCAAGAAGAAGAATACTTGAACGCCTCAAAACAAAACATGTGTTGAGCACCATGTTTAATTTTGAGTATAGCTTGGCGGATCATAGCTTCGAGAGAAATCTTGAAGAACAATTGAAGAATGAAAAGAATCCTTGACGAACCATCATGTAGAGCCTCCATGAAGAACTCCGGTAATAAAAGGATGATAAAAAGAAAGAGAAGTTGAAAACACAAGGTGAAGCCTTGCAATAATTTAGGTGGAGCTTCATGATGAGATAAAGCGGAAAACTTGGAACTCCGGAAAAGAAAAGATGAAGCATCTCGAACCGAGAAATGTGACATGATGAATAACTCTGGAAAGAAGAAACTAGATCACTTGGATGAAACAATAATAAGAATTACGTTATGCATATCCTTCACCAATTTAAATTGATGACAAACATTGGATTTGGCATACTACTTATTCCCATAGAAAGGATGGATTAAGAGAGATATAGTGCAAACTTGAGAAGGTATAGATGGAACCACCGGTGGGATTGGAAACAACGAATGAAATGATACGGTAGCAAAGGAAGAGGAATCTTGAACGAACCACCGTAAGAATAGAAAATGGAAGTAGCAAAGACACAATTCACCGGGAAGAATTGAAAAACGAATGAAGATACTTGAGGGGATTTAGATACAAGAGAACAAAGAGATCATGAACTGGTTAGAGGATATTTGGACGATGCGTCGGAAGAATTCGAGAACGAGAGCTGAACGCTGAGAATGAATAATTATGAGGTGATGGGCTCCGCAGAATCAAACTGAAAAGGCTCCCGAATTGCTCTGGATGGATGAAAAGAATTCTCACAATCGAAAACAATTATGAGAGGATGGCATCAAGCTAGAACCATGAATCTTGAAGAGAATGGAGCAAGATTTAAGAGAAATCCTTCTTCGGTCTTCAAAATCCGAGAATGACAACGAGAACACCACCATGAATTGTTGAGACACTCCGGGAGAATGAAAAACAAAGAGGTTGAGCCAACAATGAAATAATTTAAAATCGATCTTGGAGAAGACATGTGACTGATGAAATTCATTCTTACGTCAAACTCTGAAAAGACATTGGAATAGCTCCAGAATAATTAGAAGAGTCGGGTAAGATCCTGTGAAAAGACCTGTGGGTTAGGGGCCACTCAAGAGAAACACCGTTGAAATGATTGCTTGAAACAGAGATTGCACCGGTAGAATTAAATAGCTTGAATGAGAGAAAAACCTTGAAATATATTGAATGGATTGAGAATGGAAACACAAGTCTTGTGAGATATCTTCAGCACTCCAGAACAAATAAATAGGAAGAAGTGAATAATTAAGAGGTGCATCAGCATGAGAAAGCATTAGAAACGAGGAAAGGAATATGATGAATATCGAAAACTTGAATTGGATCCACCGGAGAAGAAACAACAATGAAGGATGATGAACTTAACACTGTTGAGCATCTTCATGGAAAATCACCGGATAAGAACATTGAAAGAAACGAATGAAGAGACTTCTCACAAATAAAAGGATACATGATTAAGAAATCTGAGTCCTTGAAGTTAAAGGGTGGGAGGGCGGGAAAACAAAGGCAACTTGGGATGGAGGAAGAAACACCGTTGAGAAAACTTAGAATTGATCTTGCGAATGTTGAAATGATCGGATCCACTTGAAGAGAAGCACGCCGGTTGGAAAGAATTAACATGGCAATCTCGATGATCAAAAGGATTAGCACTCCCATAGAAATATGAGAAAACTGTTTAGAAAAGGTATGGAATCAACACTTGACATTGAAGCAACTCGAATACCACAAATAAAACAAAACAAAGGATTTGGCTTGCAGAATAAGCCAGAAACAAACATATGATAGGGATTTACCCAATCACATATCATGCATCTGTCGGAAAGATATTCTAAGAGCTACTTGAATTCCCACCTATAAAACTCCCAAAACTTTCTGGTTATGCAGTCTGCTGTTAGGGATACAGGGGAAGCAATATATCTCACCCAAACTAACAATACCTACATCCAAGCTGTATCCATCTGTTAACACATAACCAAGAAACCTTCGGAAATCGTGTACTCCCGAACTCCCGAACTATGGCAGTACTCCCGAACTCCCCAGTACTGGGTGGCGTCGAGGTTATCTCACCAACAACTGCATAAAAGAGATTTTTGATGTCAGCAAAACTCAGGTATTCCAAAACTGCAACGATAAAATTGTGACGACAACACCTCGGAGCTCAACTCCCCGGGTCACTGCCACATAAAAGACAGGAGGCACCAAGAACAATGTTCTCGTCACAAAACCATCAGAACGATTCCAAGATACCCGCGTGATCCTAAATTTTTTTTAGTGAAATTTGAGGAGAGTAAAGACAAAACATCTACGTCAGGAGTACTCACCAGAACAACGAAGGGGGCTGAGGAGTAAAAAGAATCCTACTCTCCGATATATATAATCCTAAGACTCAAAATAGTTTTCTTCTAGACTCAACAACGGCCAACAATCAAGGGGGCTCCTATGGTCGGTCAAGGCTCTGATTACCAACTTGTCACGCCCAAGATGCGACCCTATCCTAAAGGAACTCGAAGGTCCCACCAAGGATAGAAGTGCATCTTGAAGACGCTTTTGCAAGGTGGAGTTGAAAAAGTGATGAAACAAATTATGGGAAAAGTTGAGGCCAAGGGTTTAGATAGAAAGGCATGGGATTTGTTTGCAAGTGTGTTATGGTTAATTCCAAAACAATGGAATATTAGTTTTATAGCTCCCTAATAATATTGGGAGGATATATGTTATAAAGAGAAATCACCATGTGCATTTCCCTCGATTTAAATGGACCAAAGATCCATACGATTTTATTTAGATGAGTTTTAAAAAGGGTTGCATGATGACATGATGCAATGCAAATGATGCAAAGAGATGAGATGCATGACATGAACAAAATGCAAAACAAAAGACAAAAACCCAAACACGAAGGAAATAACATATCACATAGCCGGAAATGGCAAGAGTTGTAGTTACGAATATGGAAAGTTGTATCCGGGGCGTTACAAGAAGGTACCTTCATCAACCAAGCCAAATACACTCAAGACATGCTTAAGAGATTCGAGCTAAGTGATGTCAAGCCGGCCTCTACTCCAATGCCCACCAAGTGCCAACTTGACATTGATCCCAATGGTAAAGCGGTGGATCAAAAGGTATATCGCTATATGATTGGATCCTTGCTTTACCTTTGTGCATCTAGACCGGATATCATGTTGAGTGTGGGAATGTGTGCATGGTTTCAAGCCGCACCAAAGGAAAGCCACTATGTGGCGGTCAAGGGAATCTTTCGATATTTGGATCATACCCAAAACTTTGGCCTATGGTACCCAAGAGGAGAAAACTTAAAGCTTGAAGGATTTACGGATTCCGATTGGGCGGGAGACAAAGTGGATAGGAAGTCCACTTCCGGAGGGTGCCAATTTCTTGGTTGCTCTTTGGTGAGTTGGTCTTCCAAGAAGCAAAGTTGTGTGTCTCTCTCGTCCACCAAAGCGGAATATGTGGCGGCCGGTAGTTGTTGTGCACAACTCTTATGGATGAGGCAAACCTTAAAGGAGTACGGTGTCATGTGTGACAAAGTGCCTCTTTGGTGTGACAATGAAAGTGCCATCAAGATTTCTCTCAACCCGGTGCAACATTTCAAGACTAAGCATATTGAGATTCGGTATCACTTCATCCGGGATCACATTAGGCGAGGGGAGATCGAGCTCAAGTATGTCAACACTCATGATAACCTTGCAGATATTTTCACGAAGTCCTTGGAGGAAGCAAGATTTCGCGAGTTAAGAAATGAGCTAAATATCATTGATTCGAGCAATGTGACTTGAGCCCGTGCACACCCCACCTCACTCAACTTGTTGTCTAGTTTTGGTGTAGGCATGGACATAGGGGGAGTGTCGTTCTCTCAATGAACCCTCCCTCCCCCCATTATGCATAAATCGATCAACTCTTTCACATTAGCCATTTTTGATGGTGCTTGTGCTTCAAAGACGAGTTTTGGTCATGGGCCCAAGGATAATTCTTCGCAGTGCCATACCAATTGACTCAAACATAGGTGGCTCCGGCCACCGCCCTCTCCGTTTTGAGAGGTGGTGTCGCGTGGTTGTTTCTGGTTGTCGTTTGCCTTTCTGGCTGGGTGTTGTGTGTGCACGAAGTTTCCTTGCAAAGACCTCCTTTTTCGCGTGTTTGAAACATGCCTTTCTTGAGCTTACGGTACTACCGCAGCCTGCTACGATACTACCACGCGTGGAGAGCATGGCACTACCGCCCCAACACGGCAGTAATTTTTTACTGCTGCCTGGGAGAGCGGTACTACCGCGTTGGTGTAGTACTTCCGCCCATGCGGTACTACCGCGATGATATGCGGTACTACCGCACCGTCGCAGACGCGTGGGGATAAGGACGGGCAGGGGGAGTTCTAACTCCCCCATACCCATTCGTCCATTTCCCCACTTCGTCTCTCTCCCTCTCTCTCAAGAACAGGGCCGGAGTCCCTCGCCGGATCTCCACCTCCGGCTGCTCCCCCGCATTTCCGTCCGGTGGGATCGTTCCCCGCCACGTGCTCTTGCCATGGAACAAGGTCCTTCCCAAAATCCCTCTCTTTTTGGTTGTCTTCTTTGCTTCTAGGTTTTTGGGGAGTTGCACTTGTTCTTGAGACTTTAGACTAAGTCTATGCAAGAGTAGGATGTAGGAGAGTAGTATTGCATAGGGATTATACCTGATCTGTTGTCCTGTGTTAGAGTTGATCAACCGTAGTACCGCAGTGGTTTCGCGGTTCGTCTTAGATTCAAAATTTGGTGTTGGATCTGATGCGGTGCGGTACTACCGTGCCGCATGTGCGGTACTACCGCTCACACGGTACTACCATCCGTCCGGTGCGGTACTACCGCACGAGCTGCGGTACTAGAATCTTACTACCGCCCCTAGCCTCGGTACTACCGCGACCACAGTACTATCGCGACTAGGAGCGGTACTAAAATTTTAGTACCGCAACACCAGGCAGTACTACCGTTAGGCCCATTCTATCACATGGCAATTATCACGTATGTTTTCTTCGTGTTTCTTTCGCCTTGCCGTGGTCTTTTGCATTGATCCTTCCTGCTTGTCGTGGGTGTTTTGCGTTTTGTGACTCAGGTGGTGGCTCTCACCGTTCCAATCCCAGTCGTGACACTGGCTCCAAGCGTTTGTGCAATAAAGGTGAAGCAACAGAGGGCTCCAATGACCCCAAGCGCCATGTCAAGGCCACCGCTAGCAAGCACAAGGAACCCGCGAAGGGCATGGACGAGATACCCCAATCTGAGTACATCCGTCTCAGGCAGATCAACCCGTATGTGATTCCTCGTGCTACCGTCAGAGGTTGTGAGTTGTTTTGGAACAAGCAGCAGACTCTCACCTATCTGGATGTCATCAAGAACAAGCAAAATACCTATGTGTATGTCAAGTGGATAGACATGCATCACCTGAGGAAGGATAAGTATCGTGAGTACTTTGGAGAAGCTCTGGATTTGGTGGAGCAGTTTGATATTGAGCATGTGATCTCTTTCCATCTTGACTACGACCCTGAGCTTATCTGTCAGTTCTTTGCCTCAGTGTTCTTTCACTCTGGGGAGGAGCGGAGGATGACCTGGATGACCAATGGTTGTCAGTTGACTGCTACCTGGAAGGAGTTCATGGATCTGCTCCAGGTTCCTGATGACGGGCTCAACTCACTAGTGGGTGTTTGCCCCCATGCCAATTCTGAGTCTGTGAACAAGCACAAGCTTCAGCCGTTCTATGTTGAGAAGGTACTTGCCAATAGCAAGTCGACGTGGGTGCTCAACTCTTTTCTGGATATTATGTATCGCATCTTCCGCAACTCTCTCTCCCCTCGCATTGGTGACAAGGACAAGGTTCATGCCTATATGGTGGATATGATGCTCCTGTGCGAGGAGGCTCGCGTGTCTCAGACTCAGCCACTTGATGTCTCACACATCATGTGGTGTGAGCTTCAGTTTGCGGTGTTCAACCGCAAGGTGCCTATCTATGGACCATACCTGTTTCTGTTGATCTCCAAGACTTGGGCGAAGCAGTACCCTGGTGATGAGTTCCTTGCTCCTGACTGGATTCAGCATGATCCCATCAGTCTCCGTGTCAAGCCCAACTGGGCCAACACTACTACTCATGCTGAGGCGACTGCTGCTAGGAGGGCTGTTGATGAGGATGAGGCTGAAGCAGAGGATGTTGCTGATGACCGTGCTGCTGGGTCTTCCCATAGTTCCTCTATGCCCTCGTGGGCCAAGAAGCTGAAGGACAAGATGAAGACTCTTTTCTGCAAGCAAGCTAAGGGGCAGTACAGGACTCATGTGACATCCAAGGAGAGTCGCTGCCGCTACAAGAAGATTCTGAAGCTGTATGGAGAGGACGTGTCTGGCGGGTCTGAGGATCACATTACCCCAGAGGCTAAGTGGATGGAGAAACAAGGCTACAAGTGGACTGGTTCTGAGGAAGACGTCGAGGAGACCATTCTTGCCGCCGGGTCTGACGAGGATCATTGGGATGATTTCTCGTCTTGAGCCACCACTTGTGTGTAGGTGTCCTCTCTGTCTTTTTGGCGTCTTGATGCCAAAGGGGAAGAGAGTGTAGGGATTTGCGAGTCGTGCGTCGTGTTTCGTGTGTTTGCGTGTCTCGTTTGAACCTCGGTTCGGTTGTTTCGGTTGCTTTGGTTTAATTTGTCCCACATATGGTGTAAGACATATGCACTCTATCTATCTTAGTGAGCCAGTGTTATATTATGCTACCTTTGTTTATGCACTTACTTAGATTGTTAGTCTTACATGCCTTGTCTCTAAAATATAGGGGGAGTGTTGATCCTAGCTTGTGTGTTGTGCAGTCCAAAGCATCCATCTAGATTGCACACATCTAGGGGGAGCCCGTCTACATTTTGAGAGGAGGGGTTTGCCTATGCTCATTATTATTTCCCCTTGTGCAAATCCCGTATTGTCATCAATCCACCAAAAAGGGGGAGATTGTATGGGCATATTTATCCCTAAGTGTTTTGGTGATTGACGATAATGCTTTTGCGGACTAATCGTGTGCCTTGAGTTTCTCAGTTGCTTCATCGCTAGGCACAAGACGGTTCGGTGCCCCTCGAAGACTATTGAAGACGGCATTTTTCTATGTTTCTTCTTGGTGGATTTGAGTCATAGGAGATCCGTACTATTAAGAGGGGGTCCGCGTCGAAAAGGTTCAGGTGGAATCATCACGTACACGTTTCCTTCCTTGTCTCCTCCTTTCCCTTGCACTTTGGAGCATTCCACGTTTATCCTCTATGTGAGTGTCTGGACTACTGTTGCTGAGCTTGCGGTAGTACTGCTCCCTAGAGCGGTAGTACCGCAGGCACTTGCGGTAGTACCGTGCCCATGCGCGGTAGTACCGCGGGAGCCCACGGTAGTATCGCTCCTTCGGAGTCGTAGTACCGTGGCTCCCTGGCCAAGTACCGCTGCTTCGCGGTAGTAGGCGCGGATGTAATTTTTTACATCCGCGCACACACGGTAGTACCGCACGTCGAGGGCGGTAGTACCGCGGGTGCCCACGGTAGTACCACTCCCCTCGAGTAGTAGTACCGTGGTTCCCTGGCCTAGTGCCGTTGCTTCACGGTAGTAGGGGCGGATGTAATTTTTTACATCCGCACCCACACGGTAGTACCGCGCCTTGTGCACGGTAGTACCGTGACGGACGTTTGCATCGTCTCCTTGACCGTGGAAGTAGGCACGGATGTATTTTTATTCATCCGTGCCGTTTCCAGACTAGGACTTACCTGCCTCCCGATAATACCGCGGGTGGGAGCGGTAGTACCGCGCACGCAGTAGTGCTGCTTATGTTATAGTCTCTGCAGCTGCCGCGGTAGTACCGTGGTCACCCACGGTAGTACCGCGTGGCCTTGCGGTAGTACCGCGCTCCTGGAGCGGTAGTACCGCATGTCGCAGGCTGGTCTAAGTGGATAACGGTTGGATGTTGTCCTCCACTATAAAAGGTGTGTCTCCTACCTCTAGTTGACCACCTCTTCCATCCCTAAGCTCCATTGTTGCTCGAAGCTCCATTTTCGGCCGATCTCCCTCCCTAGCCAATCAAACTTGTTGATTTGCTCGGGATTGGGTGACAAGGCCCCGATCTACACTTCCACCAAGAGATATTCGATTCCCCCCACTAATCCCTAGCGGATCTTGTTACTCTTGGGTGTTTGAGCACCCTAGACGGTTGAGGTCACCTTGGAGCCATAGTCCATTGTGGTGAAGCTTCGTGGTGTCGTTGGGAGCCTCCAATTAAGTTGTGGAGATTGCCCCAACCTTGTTTGTAAAGGTTCGGTCGCCGCCTTCAAGGGAACCAATAGTGGAATCACGGCATCTCGCATTGTGTGAGGGCGTGAGGAGATTACGGTGGCCGTAGTGGCTTCTTGGGAAGCATTGTGCCTCTACACCGCTCTAACGGAGATGTACTTCCCCTTAAAAGGAAGGAACTTCGGTAACACATCCTCGTATCCACCGGCTCCACTCTTGGTTATTTCGTGCCTTTACTTTTGCATGATTAATTGTGTTGCATCCCTTGCTTGCTTATGTGCTAGTTGTTATTGCATCATATAGGTTGCTCACATAGTTGCATATCTAGACAACCTATTTTGTTGCAAAGTTTAAATTGGTAAAGAAAAGCTTAAAAATTGTTAGTTGCCTATTCACCCCCCCTCTAGTCAACTATATCGATCCTTTCACCACTCTTTATTCCATAGTCCATAAAATCTTTACCCAAAACTTGAAAACTTCACAACACAAAACTCAACAGGAAATCTCATAAGCTCCATTAGTGAAAGAAAACAAAACCACCACATAAGGTACTGTAATGAACTCATTCTTTATTTGTTTTGGTGTTAAACCTACTATATTCCAACTTCCTTATGGTTTATAAACTAATTTATTAGCCATAGATGCATTGAAATAAGCAAACAACACAGGAAAACAGAATCTGTCAAAAACAGAACAGTCTGTAGAAATCTGTAACTAACGCAAACTTCTGTAACTCTAAAAATCGTACCAAAATAGGACGTACTGGAAAATTTGTTTATTGATCAGCAGCAAAAAGAATCAATGCAAAATCTCTTTTCGGTGATTTATTGAATTGTTTCTCGTGAGCACAAAGTTTCTGCTTTTCAGCAGAATCAAATCAACCATCATCATAGTTTATCCTATAGGTTCTACTTGGCACAAACACTAAACAAAAGATAAAAACACATCTAAACAGAAAGTAGAAACAAAATTTAACACTAAACAGGAACAAAAACAAAGAACATAGAGAAAATTGGGTTGCCTCCCAACTAGTGCTATCGTTTAACGCCCCTAGCTAGGCATAAAAGCAAAGATAGATCTAACAAGTGCCATCTTTGGCACTTGATTCATAAGTAGCACGCATGATAGATTCATAAGATAATTTGACTTTCTTTCTTGGAAAGTGCTCCATGCCTTTCTTTAAGGGAAATTGGAATCTAATGTTCCCTTCTTTCATATCGATAATCGCACCAATCGTTCTAAGGAAAGGTCTACCAAGAATAATAGGGCAAGAAAGATTGCAATCTATATCAAGAACGATAAAATCTACGGGCACCAAATTTCTATTTGCAACAATAAGAAAATCATTGATCCTTCCCATAGGCTTTTTAATGGTGGAATCCGCAAGGTGCAAATTTAAAGAGCAATCATCAAGATCATGGAAACCTAGAATATCGCATAAAGTTTTCGGAATTGTGGAAACACTAGCGCCCAAATCACACAAAGAAAAACACTCAAAATCTTTAATGCTAATCTTTATAGTAGGTTCCCACTCATCATTAAGTTTTCTAGGTATAGAAACTTCCAAATTCAATTTTTCATCATAAGATTGCATCAAGGCATCAACAATGTGTTTGGTAAAAGCTTTGTTTTGACTATAAGCATGAGGAGAATTAACAACGGATTGCAACAAGGAAATACAACCTTTTAAAGAGCAATTATCATAATCAAATTCCTTGAAATCCGAGATAGTAGGTTCAACATTATTAGAATTTGAGTATTCTCCAATCTCTCTTTTACCAAATTTAGTATTAAGATCTAAAGACTCCGAATTCTTGGGACGCCTTCTAGGCAAACTTGATTCATCATCAGTCCCATAATCATCAAAATTCATATTGCAAAACATACATCTAATCGGAGACGCATCAATAACTTTAAGATCCTCATCATTATTTTCATGTAATTTTTCTGGTTTAGCGGCCATCTTATTGACTAAGGTGGCTTGCATGTCAGAAATTTTGGCTATAGCATTTAAGCCGGGTAATTTGAGCATTAACACCATAGAATTCTTTATTCATATCATCAAGCTCTTTGTTCATAAACCCCCAAAAACTTTTTTGTTCCTTAAGCTCTTTTCTAAAGAAATTATTATGCTCAAATTGCAAATTCATAAAGCTTCTAATACTCGATTCAATCTCATCCATCCTTCTGAGAAGGTGTTCAGGTCCCTTAGGCGCAGCCATAAGGTCAAACAAGCACACAAAAGGAGGCAAGTGAAAAAGAGAGGAGGAGATTGGGAAAGAGAGGGCGAATAAAACGGCAAGGGTGAAGTGGGGGGAGAGGAAAAAGAGAGGCAAATGGCAAATAATGTAAATGCGAGGGAGATGAGTTTTTGATGGGTACTTGGTATGTCTTGACTTGAGCGAAGACCTCCCCGGCAACGGCGCCAGAAATCCTTCTTGCTACGTCTTGAGCTAGCGTTGGTTTTCCCCGAAGAGGAGAGGGTGATGCAGCAATGTGTAGCGTAAGTATTTCCCTCAGTTTTTGAGAACCAAGGTATCAATCCAGTAGGAGGCTCCTCAAAAGTCCCACGCACCTACACAAACAAACTGAGAACTCGCAACCAACGCAATAAAGGGTTGTCAATCCCTTCACGGCCACTTGCGAAAGTGAGATCTAATAGAGATAGTATGATAAGATAAATATATTTTTGGTATTTTATGATATAGATGCAAGAAAGTAAAGATGCAAATAAAAGTAGATTGAAAGCAAATATGATAAGAGATAGACCCGGGGGCCATAGGTTTCACTAGAGGCTTCTCTCGAGAGCACAAGTATTATGGTGGGTGAACAAATTACTGTCAAGCAATTGATAGAAAAGCGAATAATTATGACGTTATCTAGGCATGATCATGTATATAGGCATCACATCCATAACAAGTAGACCGACTCCTGCCTGCATCTACTACTATTACTCCACACATCGACCGCTGTCCAGCATGCATCTAGAGTATTAAGTTCATAAGAACGGAGTAACGCATTAAGCAAGATGATATGATGTAGAGGGATAAACTCATGCAATATGATATAAACCCCATCTTGTTATCCTCGATGGCAACAATACAATACGTGTCTTGCAACCCTTTCTGTCACTGGGTAAGAACACCGCAAGATTGAACCCAAAGCTAAGCACTTCTCCCATGGCAAGAAAGATCAATCTAGTAGGCCAAACCAAACCCATAATTTGATGAGACTTGCAAAGATAACTCAATCATACATAAAAGAATTCAGAGAAGATTCAATTAATATCCATAGATAAATCTGAACATAAACCCACAATTCATCGGATCTTGACAAACACACCGCAAAAAGAGATTACATCGAATAGATCTCCACAAGAGAGGAAGAGATCATTGTATTGAGATCCAAAAAGAGAGAAGAAGCCATCTAGCTAATAACTATGGACCCGTAGGTTTGAAGTAAACTACTCACAACTCATAGGAGGGGCAAGGATGTTGATGTAGAGGCCCTCCATGGTCGATTCGCCCTTCGATAGAGTGCCGACGAAGGCTCCAAGATGGGATCTCGCGGATACAGAAGGTTATGATGGTGGAAATTGTGTTTCGTGGTGCCCCTGGATGTTTTCGGGGTCCGTAGGTATATATAGGAGGAAGAAGTACGTCGGTGGACGCCCGAGGGGCCCATGAGACAGGGGGGCGCGCCCTATAGCGGGGGGGGGGGGGGGGGGGCGCCCTCCTATCTCGTGGGGTCCTCGAAGCTTTCTTGAGTTGCACTCCAGGCTCTCCGGATCAGATTTGTTCCAAAAATAACGCTCCCGAAGGTTTCATTCCGTTTGGACTCCGTTTGATATTCCTTTTCTTCGAAATACTGAAATAGGCAAAAAAACAGCAATACGGGCTGGGCCTCCGGTTAGTAGGTTAGTCCCAAAAATGATAATAATGTATAAAATAAAGGCCATAAGCATCCAAAACAGGTAATATAATAGCATGGAACAATCAAAAAATATAGATATGTTGGAGACGTATCAGCGACAAGAACACAAAGTTCTTCCAGAGGCGAGCTAGCATGCGGAGAAGGAAGAACACAATCAAGAATCTACAGCGGCCTGACGGGTCGATGACGCACGAACCAGCAGAGATGGTGTAGCTTACAACTTCTTTCTATAAGAATCTTTATAGCTCAGAGGGCACATCCGGCATGCAACACGTTCTAAATGCAGTCCCGGTAATAGTGGCTCAGGAGATGAATGAAAATCTGTTAGCTCCATATAGCCCCGAGGAGGTGAAGAAGACCCTTTTCCAAATGTATCCAACCAAGGCCCCGGGTCTAGATGGGTACCTGGCTCATTTCTTCCAACGTCATTGGGATCTTTGTGGATCCAAGGTGACCAATGTTGTACTGCGCATACTGCGGGGGGAGGAGAACCTGGAGGCAATCAATGAGACTATTCTAGTATTGATCCCTAAGGTAAAGGACCCAATACAATTGTCTCAGTTTCGTCCTATCAGTTTATGAAATGTGCTATACAAGATTGCCTCCAAAGTGGTGTCAAACAGGTTGAAGCAAATCCTGCCTGATATTATTTCCGAAGAGCAGTTAGCTTTTGTCCCAGGGAGACTGATCACAGATAATATTACATCTTACGAGTGCCTGCATTTCATGAAGAGAAACAAGGCGAAGCGAAATAGATTTTGTGTTGTGAAACTAGACATGATGAAGGCATATGACTAGGTGGAATGGTCATATCTTGAGGCTATAATGAATAAGCTGGGTTTTGCTCCAAATTGGATCAATCTGGTTATGAGAATGGTAAAGTCTATTAAATTCTCGGTCCTTTTTAATGGTGGGAAATTGGAGGAGTTTATTCCATCTAGAGGGATCCGTCAGGGGGACCCTATATCTCCTTATCTGTTTTTGCTTGTAGAGGAGGGCCTCACATGCCTCTTAAAAACCCAAGATGAATCAACACACCTCAGTGGAATCCAAGTAGCTCCCTCGGCCTCGCCGTTAGCCACTTGCTCTTTGCGGATGATAACCTGTTGTTTGTCAAAGCCAGTTCTAAGGGAACTATGGAGTTATCTGCTCTGATGGATAGTTATTGTAATGCATCGGGCCAGAGAATTAACTTGTCCAAATCATCGGTGTTCTTTAGCAAGGGATGTCCAAATATTTTAAGAGAGGGAGTGAAGCAAGTACTAAATATCAAGTAATGAATCCCTTCTGAAAAATATCTTGGAATGCATTCTGATGTTGGAAATTGCAAAAATGGGGCTTTTAAGTTCCTAAAGGACAGAGTATGGAGCAAGATTAAAGGGTGGATGGAGAAACTTCTGTCATCTAGAGGGAAAGAAGTGTTGATCAAATAAGTTGCTCAGTCAGTACCGGTGTATTCCATGTCTTGCTTTAAGCTCCCACGAGGTCTTTGTGAACATATCAACTCTCTGATTCGGAAATTCTGGTGGGGTAGCAAGGAAGGCCAACAAAAACCGAGTTGGGTCTCATGGATCATCATGACATGTCCAAAATATTGCGGGGGACTAGGCTTCCGAGACATCAAGCTTTTTAACCTAGCCCTCCTAGCCAGGCAGGCGTGGCGTGTATTAATGCACCCTGAGTCACTAAGCGCACGTATTCTGAAGGCCGAGTATTTTGCTAATGGAGAGTTTTTGAATGCAGAACTCGGTTCTGCTCCCTCACAGATTTGGAGAGCAGTTCTGGATGGACGTGATGTTCTGGTCCACGGACTCATTCGTCGAATTGGAGATGGCCAGACCACACGTATTTGGCAGCCCAGCCAATATGCGACCAATAGTAAGCAGAGTGACCAGCCCGCCAGAACACGTGGAGGAGTTGATCTTGCCGGGGGCAGAGTGGGATCGACATACTATTGAGGCGGTGTTTCTTCCCAGAGATGCTAAAACCATCTTGGCAATCCCTTTGTGCACAACACAGATAGAGGACTTCTGGTCGTGGGTACATGAAAAAAACGGAATCTTCTCGGTCCGATCGGCCTACCGAATGCTCATTGATACAAAGTTGAGACGTGAGGCTTGGCTTGAGGGAAGATCTGGGTCGTCAAACACAGTAGACGAGCACAAGGCATGGACTAAAATTTGGAATATAGATATCCCATCGAAGGTCAAATTTTTTCTATGGAGGCCTGCTCAACAATCCATCCCGACGGCGGACCTTCTTCATGACAAAAACATGTCCACTACCACGTGTTGTGGACTCTGCGGGGCTGAAGATTCTTGGCAACCACTAGTAGAAAAACACCTAATAGTCCCGGTTCGTGAGGGCCTTTAGTCCCGGTTCATGAACCGGGACTAATGGGACGTTACTAATACCTCCACCCATTAGTCCCGGTTAAAACAAGAACCGGGACTAATGTGCCTCCACGTGGCTCTGTGCGCCGAGCCCAGTCAGGGGGCCTTTGGTCCCGGTTGGTGGCACCAACCGGGACCAAAAGTCCATGTTTTTTTTTTGAAGTGGCTGCTTTAGGGGTTTTGGGGGTTATTTTTAGGTTGTTATATTAGCTCGCTAATAGAGAGAAGTGTCCTCTCTTATATCTTCGTCCTTGGTTTACCAACGCTGCTGCTATATATGTTCATTTTACCCGCTGATATAATAACTCATGCATGCTCGCATACATCAGCATATATAATAACAAGTACTCGTCCTACTAATCATGCATCATCATAGAACTTCTACTTGTTATTAATAATAAGTCATATGATCATCATCCTCATAGTCATCGAACCCAACCCTACATAATTGTTCTTAACACATGATCATCAGTATCAGGCAGGACCTAAACACCCTTAAGGTAAAATAGCATAAAACAATATAGACCCTGACTCTCCATTATGAAGAATGGCGATCATCCTGTCTCCAATTTTTGCCCTTCACTGAATGTTGCTTCCAAGTAGCTCCTTACGACTGTCCATACATTTTTTCCATTCTTTGATTGTCATGTCTCCACTTCTTTTAGAAACCCGGTATGGACAGTTCAGATTCGTAGGAAGACCTGGTTGTATGTTCAAACCATGAAGGCTACCGTGTGTATACATCAGATGAGGCACACAATCATTCGGATTATCTGTTGAAAAACATAGTAATAACTTCGTAGTTAGCAATGATATGATGTACTAGTTTTAGAAGTGTGCAAAAAGATGCACGGATGTCGTAATAGTAAAAAATCTTACCAGGGTATCTCCATGGTAGTTACCGTAGTTCAACACGTGCACTAGTGGACACGTATTGACCATAATGTTGAGGAGTTCGATTGTAGACATTGTAATTCTCAAGATCAGTACAAAATGCGACCAGATGATTTTTCTCCTGATAAGTTAGTTCGGAGCCTTCGGTGTAGTAGGTTCTGTCTACCATCTTCCGCACATTCTTTGAAGAATGAAAATAAGCTGTCAATGGAGAATAAGTTGTCAACTATTTTGAAATAAACAATATAAATTACTTAATAACTATGTTAAGCTCACATGGGGGAAGAATTGGAGGTGTATCCACAAGGACGAAAATCGTAGGTCTCTCTTGCTCGATTGTAGGATCACCAAGATCCATGGTAACAAGCATACCCTCATCAAAACCATACATCTTGCAAAGTGCTTCCCAATTTTTGCAACCAAAATGGGTTACACTCTGAGCATTGTACAGCTTTACTTGAAAATCCACACCATGATGGGTACTTAGGATAATTTTTTTGGTTTCGAAACTTTCATGGTCTTCAAAACCCATCCTCTCCAAGACATAGCGTCTTGCAAAGCATGGGATAAGCTAGTCGAATTGAAAAGATGAAAAATATTGTCATGATTAAAATAGTTGAAGTCATGAGTAATTACGAAAAAAACTATTATCGTCGGTTGCGTACCGTATGAACATCGAAGGTCTCCTCGAGCTTAATGCTGAAGCGACATCTTCGTCCAGCTCAATGAACCTGTCGCAGATACCTCGGTCGTCGTGGCACCAGTCGCACTCCCCCGGCGGTTTTCGTCGTCCGATGAGTACGACATTTCCGGCCTACGTTCATAATTCAAATATTAAACTAGATCATTATTATTAATCACGGGTTGACTATCGATGATCGATGTACGTAGCTCCTCCTTTCATTCCCGAATGCATTATTATATCAAATTGTCTAGCACACGGGAATGAAGGAGAACTTATCCAATATGAGCATTCAATAAGCAAAACCAAATCATAAAATAAGCAAAACCAAATCATAAAATAAAGTATAGTATTAAAATTAGCATGCATTCAATAATTATAAGCAAAAGTACATCATCTCTTGGTGTCCGTACATCGTCGAATATTATCACTAATACAACTAGAACCGTAGCGCCCGACGGGTATCGACGCGGGTGGTGGACACCCAAAGATAAGGAACCATCACAGGATCATAGCTCCAGTGAGATCCCTGAAGAACCTACCGGGTATTGTTGAACCTGCCCTCCAATGCAACCATGTAGCGACGGACATGCTCGTCCTCCTCGCTGACACGGTGACGTACCACCTCCGCGGTGTCCGGATGCCTCACCACCATCACTGGCCCACGCCACCGCCACCAAACAAGGATCGGGTTAACAACGGGCTGCCTCCTCACCAACCTACGTCCCCCGAAAGGTAGCACCTCCCAATACCAGCCCGGCGGAGCCCAGTCCCGAACATGGCCTTGACCAAGCAGGCCTCCACCGCCGAGTCGACGACGACGAGGATGCGGGATAGGCATCGCCGATGTCGATGCGGGAACTACTTCTATATATAGTTAAATAGAAGTAGTTTTATTAATTAAATCAACTATCTAGTTCAACTACTAAGCACTTACTATAAATAAATAAGTAGTACTTACTAAAAACAAACTACTTCTATATATAGTAAAATAAATTAGTTTATTAAATCAACTACCTAGATCAACTATATATAAACTACTTCTTATTTTTTTTTCCTTTTTCTAAATACTATGAACAAAAGAATCATTAAAATTCGATGAACAAAATTAATTACTACACATCTAATCTAACAAAAAAAAATCTAATCTAACAAAAAAATCTATGAACTACATATCTAAATTACTACACATCTAATCTAACAAAAAAATCTAATTAATCTAACAAAAAAATCTAACATAATATAAACAAATTAATTACTACACATCTAATCTAACAAAAAAATCTATGAACTACATATCTAAATTACTACACATCTAATCTAACAAAAAAATCTATGAACTACATATCTAAATTACTACACATCTAATCTAACAAAAAAATTCTAATCTAACAAAAAAATCTATGAACTACATATCTAAATTACTACACATCTAACCTAACAAAAAATTTAATTAATCTAACAAAAAATGACGGTGGCCGGCGTACGGCCGGCGAAGGCGACGGCGAGGTGCTCACGTACGGCCAGCGACGGCGACGACGAGGTGCGGAGCGGGGCGGCGACGACGTCGAGGCGGCGTGGGCCGGGGCGGCGACGTCAATCGGGGCGCGCGGACGGCGACGACGCGGGGCGGGGCTGGGCGGGGCGGCGCGGGGCGGCGACGGCGTCGGGGCATGGCGGGGCGTGGCGGCGACGGCGTCGGGGCGGGGCGGCGACGGCGAGGTGGCGGCAGGGAGACGCGCGGCGACGAGAGTGGAGCAGGAGAGATCGAAGTCGCGCTAAGTGCTGTATATATAGCAATGGCTTTGGTCCTGGTTCGTGGCACCAACCGGGACCAATGCCCCCTTTAGTCCCGGTTGGTTCCACCAACCGGGACCAAAGGCCTCTTTTCAGCAGCCTAAAGGGCGGGAAACGAAGACCTTTGGTCCCGGTTGGTGGCTCCAACCTGGACTAAAGAGCGGCATTCGTCCCGGTTGATTCCACTAACCGGGACCAAAGAGCGGCATTGGTACCGGTTGATGCCACCAACCGGTACCAATGGACCCGTCTAACTACTTTTTTATTTTCTGCAGCTGTTTTTTTGTTGATTCTTCCTGCAGCTGTTTTTTTAGTCCAACCTCGCCAAGCGAGAGGCACTCGCAGCTGTTTATAAGCCCTGAGTGCAGAGACGATGACGAAGAGGCTCAATGCTCCTGCACGTTGGTTAGCTTCAAGCCTTGAGGAATACGGTAGACTGCACAGAGCTATGTGCTGTGCAGGTGACACTATTCCGAAAGGCTTGAAGCAAATTAACAAGCATTGCGCCTCTTTTTTATTTTTAATGACTTATTACACCTCAGAAATAAAAAGAAAAAAATAAATATAGCAGAAAAGAAAAAAAACTATATAGAAAACTACTCAAAAATGAATTGAAGCAAAAAATAGTTGTGATTAACTGTACTAAAACAAGAGCATAGATGCTTATTTTTAATGACTTATTACAACTCAGAAATAAAAAGAAAAAAATAAATATAGCAGAAAAGAAAAAAAACTATATAGAAAACTACTCAGAAATGAATTGAAGCAAAAAATAGTTGTGATTAACTGTACTAAAAAAGGAACATAGATGTTTATTTTTAATGACTTATTACAACTCAGAAATAAAAAGAAGAAAAAATAGTTGTGATTAACTTTACTAAAATATGAGCATAGATACTTATTTTTAATGACTTATTACAATTCAAAAATAAATAGAGCAAAAAATAGTTGTGATTAACTGTACTAAAAAAGGAGCATAGATGCTTATTTTTAATGACTTATTACAACTTAGAAATAAAAAGAAAAAAATAAATATAGCAGAAAAGAAAAGAAAAACTATATAGAAAACTACTCAGAAATGAATTGAAGCAAAAAATAGTTGTGATTAACTGTACTAAAAAAGGAGCATAGATGCTTATTTTTAATGACTTATTACAACTCAGAAATAAAAAGAAGAAAAAATAGTTGTAATTAACTTTACTAAAATATGAGCATAGATGCTTATTTTTAATGACTTATTACAATTCAAAAATAAATAGAAGAAAAATAGTTATGATTAACTTTACTAAAAAAATGAGCATAGATGCTTATTTTTAATGACTTATTACAACTCAGAAATAAAAAGAAAAAATAAATATAGCAGAAAAGAAAAAAAACTATATAAAAAGCTACTCAGAAATGAGCATAGATGCGCTTATAGAGGAAATTCAAATTAAATTCATAACAAATTTCAAGAGAAATTCGTATGAATTTAGGCTAAATTCCCTATATAAGGGCATCTATTTTCATTTTCAGATGAGCTCATTAAGGCAGAGAGGGAGGGGCTTATAAACCGGTCTGATTCTCCTTCGGTTGGCGAGGTGGGACTAAATTTTGGCCGCAACGAGGACCAACCCTTTAGTCCCGGTTGGTGGAATGGACCGGGACTAATGGTCGTCCTTTGGTCCCGGTTCAGGCCACCAACCGGGACCAATGGTGGTGGGCCAGGAGCGAGGGCCATTGGTCCCGGTTCGTCCCACCAACCGGGATCAATAGGTCCAGACGAACCGGGACCAATGGCCCACGTGGCCCGGCCGGCCCCTGGGGCTCACGAACTGTGTCCAATGCCCCCATTGGTCCCGGTTCTGGATTGAACCGGGACTAATGGGCTGGACCGGCCTGGACCATTGGCCCCTTTTCTACTAGTGAACACTCTTTACTCCATTGCAGCGTCGCAAGATGCGTCTGGGCTCTCCAAGATCATGAGCTGGTCGAGGCACTTAACAGTTCGGTGGAACCCGACGCAAAAAGATGGGTGTTTGCTCTGCATGACATGCTGTCAAGGGAGGAGTTCACTCAGACTGTTGTCACCCTTTGGTCAATCTCGTTCACAAAAAGACAGGCATTGCATGAGCACATATTTCAGAGCCCCCAAGCGACTCATAATTTCATCATGAAATATCTGAGAGAGTTGAAGGAGTGCAAACCCACCACATCTCCATCACGGTCAGGGCCTGTGCAGCACCAGCTTCGGCGCAAGGCATGGAGCTGACCGCCACCTGGCTGTGTGAAGATAAAAGTGGATGGGGCTGTGGCACGTCATGGAAGCGGCGGCGCGTTTACTGCAGTTTGCAGGGATTCAACTGGCTTGTTGCTTGGCGCTTCAGCCATACGTTGCAGAGGTATTTCTGGTCCGGCTATCCTTGAAGCTTTGGCGTGTCGTGAAGGTCTGGCTCTAGCCAATGATCTTGGTGCTACGCATGTGGTCATAGCATCTGATTGCAAGGGGGTCGTCCAGGATATCACGAACAATACCGGAGGAGAGTACGGTGCGGTCGTCAGGGAAATACGGGACATCTACGATGTTTCAGCTTTGTACCTTCGCTTTTGAAGGAAGAGAGACTAATATAGAGGCACGTAGCCTCGCTAGACATGCCTTGGGTCTGGATCATGGAGGCCATGTGTGGCTCATAAATCCACCAGACCTCAATTGTATCCCTATGAATTTATTGGCTGAATAAAGAAAAGCATGTTTAGACTTAGGAAAAAAAGAAGTCTCCCAATCATAATAAAATCCTGTTAAAAAATTGTTCGATTTGGAAACAAACTTTCCTTTTTTTTGAGAAATGAAACAAACTTTCCAAGTACTACTTCTGGCACCCATGTACTGTTTTCAGTTTGAAGGCTGTGCTTGCAGCAAAGTTACCTCACAACTTGGGCTGTGAGTTATTCGACCTCACAACTTCTTTGGAGTAGAGGTTTGAACGAAATTACTAGTTAAGGAGTACTCGTTGCGAAGATCACTTCAACTTCCTCAGGTTGCGACAAGTGGCGTCTTGCATGTGCGCCACTTGTTGCAACCTGAAAGTTTTTCTTTTTTTGTATATTTGTTTATTCAAAACGTTTTATATCTTAAACCGTGCGTCGAAATCTCGAACCGCTTTCGTCGTTGGATTCCTCGCGTCGAGATCTTCAGAACTAGATCCCATGCTGATAGTGTTTGACGAACTTTTTTTTCACAAAAAAACTGGATGAAAAAACCGGATGAAGAAACCGAACCGGGAGCACGGGTTTTTTCCCTCTTCGAAAGAGGCACGCCCGTGCCTCTGACGAAATCACAACCGTGCCTCTCGCGAAAGGAAAAAAAGAGAGAAAACACGTTTTTTTCCATTTCCAAGGGAGGCACGGCCGTGCCTCTCACGAAAGCACAACCGTGCCTCTCGCGGAAGCAAAACCGTGACTCTCGCGAAGAAAAAAAAAACAGAAAACACTTTTTTTCCTGTTTCCGAGAGGCACGGACGTGACTCTCACGAAAGCACAACCGTGCCTCTCACGGAAGCAAAACAGTGACTCGCGAAAGAAAAAAAACATTTTTTTTCGTTTCCGAGAGGCACGGCCGTGACTCTCGCGAAAGCAAAACCGTGCCTCTCGCGGAACCAAAACCGTGACTCTCGCGAAAAAAAACTAAAACGCGTTTTTTTACGCAAAAAAAAATTCAAATTTTTTTTTGTCGAAAAGCTAGGAAAGACCGGTGTTAAACCGAAACGTAAAAAAACAAAAAAAACCCGTTTAAAAAGCCAAAAACGCGTACTGAAAAATAATAAAAGAATTCAGAGGGAGCGTCCAAAGCGCAACACGTGGTGAATGGATAAGAGCGCGCCAAGTGACGCTGATCGTTGCGAGGCTCCCGAAGGAGCGGTTGTTAATTAGTTGCTCTCAGGTTTGAACCTGCCAAACGATAGCAGCAGACAGCGGAATAGCAGACAGGAGCAGCAAACGCCGAAACGAAGAATGCTATCAAAAAAGCCCAAACGAAGAAACAAACGTGCTGGCGTGATGACGGTGACGGGTACTTGAACTTCGTATGCTTGGATAGATGGAAGATTTGGTCTGACAGACAGCACATAGTACCTGCTTTTCTCACCTAGGAGATTGCGCAGAAAGGTGTTGTCATTTGACGGACATCACCAGGGCTCATTTCATCGAGATCCGAAGCTATATAGGTCAGGGTGAGCTTGTTGGCGAGCATCCAAACAACACGCCGAAGCAGCAAATGGCTGCTGCCATGAGCTTTTCCCACCAAATACACATCTTCATGCTCCTCTGCTACTTGATGTGGTCTCTGCACCTACCTCGTGCCACTGCTTGGTTTTCTTTCACATACAACTTCAACCATCCGCATGGCTACAACGCCCAAGACTTCAGTTACCAGGGCGACGCATACTTCAACACCGTGTCTCAGGCAATCCAGCTGACAAGAGCCGGTGGGAGTCCGAACATCCGGAACAGTGTAGGCCGGGCGCTGTTGGTGCAGCCCGTGCCGCTGTGGGATACCATCACCGGCGAGCTCACCCAATTCAACACCTCCTTCACCTTCCGAATCAATGTAAGCAGTGAGATCACGGGCCAGGGCTTTGCTTTCTTTATCGGGAGCTATCCTTGGACGAGCATGTCCGATCCCCTTGAAAACGGCCAAAACCTAGGCCTTTTCAAGGGAAACCTCAGCACGGTTGCCACCGGCGACAAACAAATCGTGGCGGTCGAGTTTGATACGTTCTTCAACGTTGGCGTTGACACCAGTGGCAGCCACATGGGCATTGACGTCAACTCCATCGTCTCCAAGGCGTACACCAACGTGACTGTGCCTGGCAAGAACCTAACGTCCGGCCTCCCGATGACTTGTAACATCACCTACAGCAACGAAACACAAACTCTAGCAGCTATTCTCAAGATCGGCGACGCGACATACAGTGTCAACACTAGTGTTGACCTGAGGCTCATGCCTAGTGTGGTGACCATTGGCTTCTCCGGTGCTACCGGCGCGGCAGACGAGTTATATCAAATAATGTCCTGGAAATTTCGCTCCACCTTCAACCCGCATGCACGGAAGAGCTATGAGAGTCCCCCTCCTGCACCAAAGATCCTGCTAATAGAGGTAATAACCGGACCAATTATTGGAGTTATTGCAATTGTGTGCATCTTTGTTGGTGTCCGTCGATGGCAACTATGCACGAGAAAGAAGCGTTACAGATCTCTCGCAGGGGGCATTGGACATATTGGTTATTGTAAGTTGGCGCTTGCAGCCAACAAATTCGCACAGGAAAACAAGCTAGGGCAAGGAGGCTCTGCCTCTGTTTATCGGGGCGAACTGGCAAATCCAAGTAGAGCAGTGGCAATAAAGAGATTCAAGCCGGCAACATCTAGCGAGGGGAGGAAGGCGTTCGAGGACGAACTCAGGATTGCCAGTCGCCTCAGGCATAGGAATCTTGTCGAATTGATAGGTTGGTGCTATTATGGCCAGAGAAACTTGGTTGAGTTTATATGCTGGTGGCGGGACGATAGGTATACACGTCTCTTCCTTGTGTACGAGCTTTTACCGCAAGGTAGCCTCGATCAACACTTACACGAGGGCAAGAGTTGGTTGCCATGGTCCAAGAGGTACGTATTGTAATTCCATCTCCAGAATACCTACATCGCTGCAAATTAATTTTTTCCTCGATACATAATGGTAACATGCATGCTTTCACAAACAGGTACGATATCATCCTGGACCTAGGATCTGCACTGCAATACCTCCATGTAGATTGCGAGCAACACAAGCAATGTGTCGTACATGGTGATATCAAATCAAGCAACATGCTGCTTGACCCTTCGTATGGTGCCAAGTTAGGTGACTTTGGATTGGCAAGGTCTGTTCACCAAGGAACTGGGGCACATACCACCGACGTTGTCCAGGGCACTTATGGATATATAGACCCTGTGTTTGTCAACACGAGCCAACGAAATAGGCAGTCAGACATCTACAGTTTCGGCATTGTCCTACTAGAGATGGTCTCTGGAAGGGACCCTACGGTGCGTCTCAATGATAGGCCTCCATTGACATCATGGGTAAAGAGTTTGTACCATGGGAATGCACTCCTCGAGGCCGCAGATGTCAGGCTGATAGGTGGCGAGTCCAGTGTTGGGCGACAACAGATGAAGCGTGCACTACTAGTTGGGCTCTTGTGCGTGCACCAGGATCCGAGCTGCCGGCCGTCCATCATCCACACCATGGATGCTCTGCGATCGGAGAGGCTGGAATTGGACATCACTCCCCTAGCGCCAATGATACCACTCTTGATGCCATAGCCTTGTAGTTCAGGCTTCTAGTCCGAAAAAATAGAAAAATATGTATTCAAGGGCCACATGTTGAGCCTAGATGTATCGCCTATAGGAATCTTGTACCAGGACGCCAAACGAAATACTCATTCTACAAAGGCCACGACGGTGGCAGCGACATAAAGTAATTCTCAGGTTGGTTCATCTAAATCAGTATGTTTTGGTAATCAAGATCAATGGAATATTGCCTTGACATTTGAGTATCTTCACCGGTGGCACCAGTCCAGCTAGGAAATTGCCATTCTCAAACTGGACTTTGAAAAAGCTTTTGAACTAAGTGAACGCAAGACTATCTTGGAAGTTCTGCCTGCTAGAGGTTTTGGATAGAGATGGATAAAAGACTAAGATGATATTTGGCTCCGGCACATATGTTGTGCTTCTGAATGGTATTCCTGGAAACAATTCCACTGCAGAAGTGGCTGAGACAGGGGATCCCCTGTTCCCTAATCTTTGACCTAGTTGTTGACTTCCTCCAATCTATTCTAAATGAAGCAATGCATGGTCAATTCATACAAGCTCCTTTGTTGGCGGAATCTTGCCCTAATTTTCTAGTAATACAACATGCTGATGATATAATTCGGGTTCTCCTTACATCCGAGCCTCAACTTCTCCAAATCAAGAACCTGTTGTTACATTTTTGCAGCCCATATTGTTCTCGAGGTAAAGTGTGAATGTATTAGGTTCTAGAATGCAAACTCTTATTGTATACTGGAGTACTGGGTTTACGTTTTTGGGCAGTAAGATATTTATATGCAAAAGTATACTGGCCTACTGCAGTAAGATATTTATATGCAAAAGTATTAAAAGCTGATATGCCAGAATGAACTATTAAAATGTGACTTTTGGGGCAGTCATATATGCTGCTTTCACTGGACAACACGGGAGGCTTAGTGCTTACCTAAGTACAATAAACACTTTTTTTTCTATATTCAGTAGTCGAATCCCAGTTATGTATGACAATATCCTTGTATTTTTGCTTGATGGTGTTAGTTTTATTCTCAGATTATAAAGTCAAACAGGACAAGTACAGAACGATCTGGAATGATGTTCTTGCCAATCCACTTAATTGGACTGATAACCGGGCTGAGAAGGCGAATGGATCTGTGAGCATCTTGTTTATACATATGTGTTTACTGCCTTAAAAGTAAGAGGCAAAGCTTGTGAACCACTAACACTTGCAGGCATTTTTATTTGAATTGGGCAGAAAAATATGAAGTATCCTGATTTTAAGAACAAGACAGCAGATGAGGCACTCTGGCTTGACTCAGCACCACATTATGTACTAGAGAAGTTGGATGGTATGACTTTAATAGTGGCTACAATGCGGCTAAAACATATAAGCATTTTAATTCTAGCATGGGGAAAGGTAAAACTTTATACGGATCTGGCATTTTAGTAGGAAGGTATGTATAAATTTGTTTTTATTTCATGTGTGTGCATTTTAGTAAGAAGTTAGTAGTTCTGACCCAATACGGATCTGGCTAGGAGACACCCCGCGTCGTCCTCCCCGGGGCGACTCGGGCGGCGGCGAATCCATGCCCGCTCAAGGCCTCCTCCCTCGTGCTCCCCCTCCCCTCGCCCCGCCCCATGGTCTTTGTCGGGCAAAGATAGCGCTGATCTGGCGACGGCGGGGCTCTGGCGTCGCGGGGTGACTGCCGTCAAGTTGGGGTCTTTCGCATCGGCTGACGGCACTGCGTTCCTGCGCGTAGGTCGCAAGAGCTTGGGGGCGGCGGGAGGACGGTGGTGGCTGCACGTGTGCTGCAGCGCGTGGAAGTGTCGATCCCCCCGATCTGATCTGGATCTAGGTAGGTTTGTGCTCGACTTATAGTTGTGGTCGGGCGACGGAGGGATGGATCGGGGCGGCGTGGGGGCCTGCTGCCATGATAATAAAGATGGCGGTCCTCGTGCTCCTCTTGCATCACGATAATATCCTGCATGATCGGTCCTCCTCGATCTGGTCATCGACGTGTTCCGAAACTGCTGTCGGAGATCTTGTCCAAGATATCTGGATCGGATAGAATTCAGTTGTGCACATCCATTTGAGCCTACGAGGTTCCATGAGGGCATGACGCGAAGCTCTGTTGTTAGTTGTCACCATAGGACATGTTGGCTTCTCGTTTCTATGGTGTAGACAACTGTGGTGAAGGTCATGGTGCCTGAGATCGGAGGATTAGTTAGATAGACAGGCCCTTCTAGGCGATGGAGTTAGCCAGGTATTTGAAAACTCTTGAGAGCAACAATGTCAAGCGAGGGCGGCAGCACTAGAGGAATTCATTTTTGGTGGTGCTCCTCAGGTGCCGATTTGGGACTTTTAGGGTGAGAACCTAAGGTCTGGCTTTCATTGGTTGTGCCTGGCAATTCCCTTGTTGAAGGAATTGTTTTGTGAGCTCTGACTTCTCTATGGTGAAAACTTAAGATCTTGGATCGGGCAACAACGACGCTTGTGCACTGTTTTATTTTTGGAGGCGTTGCTTTTGGAGATCTTTTATGTTTTCCGGGTGTTGTATTTGGTGGTGGTTTGTGTGCGGCTGATGGGAGGAGTCAATCACTGTGGCGGGACCTTTGTTTTTTTTCTTTCTTTTTTATTTTTTCCTTTGGGTATGTGCATCTTGGATGTCTTTGCGAGATATTGTAGGTGCAGAGTCTAGGTGTAATTGATATTTTCACCATATCAATAAATTGCTCTTCTTAAAAAATTGGCTTGTGGAATACATCATCTGTATCTCTACTCGTCATCTAAGCTTTTGTACCTGGTAGTTGCACAAGTGGCTTAAATACCATCTTTGTCTGCCTTTTTTTAGAACGAAGGCTCACGAAGAGCCCGGCTTTGAATTAATAAAGCCATCAACCGGCCAGGAGTTACAACAGACAACCCAACTTACAACGGTCAGAACGATACAACGGGGAATGCTGAAAAGCCTACTCACTACAACCTCCACAAGCCGCACATGAATCAGCTAGTAAAGGCCAAGCACTTCACACTAGGATCATATGCAGAAACGGAGCAGCACATCAGGACATAGCCGACCTTCGAGGATGGACCGTGCGCCAGGAGCACCTAGAGAAGAAAGGAACCAACATCTTCCCTCTCAATCACCGAAGAGGGACCCTTCCCCCTCACCATGGCTTGTAGGCGCCGCACCGTCGGGATTTCGAGAAGCTCACCCTAGAGCTGGAAGAATGTCTCCCTCGCCTCGCAAGGTGGACATGGGATGACCACATCGATTTGGGATATACCTCGCCGGCTGCTCCGCCACAGTCCATGCCCAACTAGTTGGACATAAGCTTCAAGGAATTGGACGCCGCAGAGGAGGTAGCTCAATCCCTCTCCTGCAGAACCTCTCGACCGAGCCCCGCACCCTTGACGACGCCTCCAGCAAGGTCACGACGCGCAAGGCGCCGCCGCCGCCAAATCCGCTGAGGATAAGGTTTTCACCCGGGCAGGGGGATCGGGGTGGAAAGCAGGGGACCTCGGCTGCACCCCCATGGAGGAAAGCAGCGCCCTTGGGTGTTGCCGCCGCCGGGCCGGCCGAACCGGCCAAGGTTTCCCCCGGTTCCCTAGCTGACCACCAACACGCACCAATGCCGGATCCAGAGAACTAGCCCACACCGGAGGCGAGAGAGAGGCATCAGGGAAAAGGGATTTCGCACCTCCAGATCTGACGAAGCAAATCACGCCGCGGCCGGATGCCACTAGCCACCTGCCGCCCACGCGGCCGGGCGCGCTGGCTAGCACCCCCTACGAACGCCGCCCACCGCCTGACGACGTCACCTCTCCGGCAAGGGCCGCTGCCCCAGGAACCACGGGCCTCCAAGAGGGGGAGGAGCGCCGAGATCCCCGCCGCCACCTTCACCGGCGCCCGCGCGGGCTTCCCGGCGGCCGTCTCTGGTAGCGGCGAGGGGGAGGAAGGGGGTGGAGGGGGGTGCCGGCGGCGGCGAACCCTAGTCGCCCCGAGTCGCCCCATCTTTGTCTGCCTTCGCAAAAGTGGCTTAAATAACATTGGAATTACAATGGGAAAGAATGATAATGATGTGCGTATTTTGGTGGGACGCTAAAACACATGGAGATCGATCTATTAAAGGTTTCTTCTAAGTGTGAACCGATGGCCGCATATGATGGTCCGCTTCTCTCCCACTTGTTTTGTGCGGTAACTGAGGTTGGACTAGATGACATAGGATCTGCGTCCATGTTTTGTGACTTCATTACGTCTTCGCATAAATCTAAATCCCGTTCCTCAAAAAAGAAACAAAACCCGCTCAAAAAGGCGAAGGTATCCACCCTGACCCGAGTTTTCACATGAGAGGAATGTTTTAGAATAGCAGAGGTCTTTCAGACTGGGCTAAACATAAATACGTCGGTGATTATGTGCACGAGCATGTGTTGGATTTTGTGGCTATTTTCAAGGCATGTAAATGTGACTTCCGTGCACATGTCTTTCACCATCTATCTGGTGGTTTTCACTACACATAGCATCGTTTACCACCACGTGGAAGGTGCAGAGGAATGTTACTTGGGATACAAACCACAACCATGGATTTGTTAACTTTTTCGGTTGGTGAATTTCACATCAAATTCCATCTCCGAAACGGAGCTGGTAATTTTATATTGAGTCTGGTCACGGTCTATGGGGCTGTCCAAGATGAGAATAAATCCGCTTTCCTTCTGGCATTGGTGAACCTGGCTAGGGATAACACCGCACCCAATGCTTATTGGAGGCGACTTCTATATCCTTAGGTATGAGGAAGAGAAAAATAACATCTGCTTTGACACTGATTGGCCTTTCTTATTCAACGGTGTTATTGTTAGTTTGAATCTTCAGGAAGCTAATATGTCGGGGTGACTGTTCACTTTGGTCGACAATCATCCAGTGCCAACATACGAGAAACTTGATTGGGTACTCATGGATACCGAATGAGAATTAAAATTCCCTCTGGTAACATTGCGTGCCCTAGAGCAGATTGAGACACTTTCGGACCATGCACCCATCATTCTTGAGTCTAACTCTGCTAGTCCTCACACGCTTGCCTCCCATTCAAATTTAAATTGGGATGGTTACAATGTGATGGCTTTGAGGATATAGTTAAGAATGTATGGAAGAGGCCCGCCATTGGTCGCACGCCAATCCAGAGATGGAACTTCAAAATTCGAGCCACAAGGCAGTTCCTAACTGGATGGGCGAAACACACCAGTGATGTATAAAAAAGAAAAGAAGTGTCTTTCCACCATTATTGATGACCTCGATAAAATTGCAGAGACTCACACTTTGTCTCAACATGAGATTGACATAAAAAATCAATTCAATGAGCAGATGGCATGTCTATTGCAAGAAGAGGAACTCAAGTGGTGCTGAAGATTCGGTGCCCAATTCATTTTGGAGGGAGATATCAATACATGTTCTTTCCAATTGGTCGCCAATGGGCGGCACCGGAAGAAGTGTATTTTTAGCCTCCAACAAGATGGGGGACAGATCAAATGTCAGGAAGAGCTCAAGCGTTATATAACAAAATATTACAAGTCTCTTTGTAGGGCTCTAGATGAAGGAAACTTCAGTCTTGATGAAACCCGAACAGATGATATTCCACAAGTCATGACAGAAGAGAATGATATCCTGACGACACCTTTCTCTGAAGAGGAGGTGCAAGCTGCAGTGTTCCAAATGGAACATAACAATGCTCCAAGGCCTGATGGCTTCCCCACAGTGTTTTATCAGAACTTCTGGGATGTCATCAAGACTGATCTAATGGAGTCATTCTATTTTCTTCATGCCGACTAACTTGACCTATCCAGGCTTAATTTTGGCGAGATTGTTTAGTTGCCCAAGACAAAGGAGGCTGAGTGGATCCAACAATACAGATCGATATGCCTCCTTAATGCCAGCTTCAAAATATTCACAAAAGTAGCGACTAATAGGCTCAACGCGATTGCTGACCATGTTGTTCAACCATCGCAAATGGCTTTTATGCAAGGAAGAAATATACTCGATGTAGTAGTTATCCTTCACGAGACCTTTCACGAGATGCATCGAAAGAACATGAGTGGGGTAGCATTAAAATTGACTTTGAAAAGACATATGATAGTCAAATGGTCTTTTCTCCAACAGACCCTGAGAATGAAAGGTTTCTCCGATAGATGGCGCGAGTGGATCCAAATTTCATTACTGGAGGCAGTGTGCCTATCAAAGTCAATGATGATGTAGGTCATTGCTTCCATCAGAAAAATGTATTACGTCAGAGTGACCCATTGTCTCCAATGTTATTTAACATTGCTGCTGGCATGCTGTCTACTTTGATCGAATGCGCCAAATAGGATGGTCAAATTGCAGGAGTAATGCCACATCTTATCGATGGGGGACTCTCTATCTTGCAATATTGCTACTTCTTGAGCTTGCGTTGGTTTTTCCCTGAAGAGGAAAGGGTGATGCAGCACAATAGAGATAAGTATTTCCATCAGTTAAGAACCAAGGTATCAATCCAGTAGGAGAAACGCGCAAGTACCCAATAGATACACCTACACAAACGATCAAACACTTGCACCCAACGCGATAAAGGGTTGTCAATCCCTCCATGGTCATTTGCAAAGGTGAGATCTGATAGAGATAGATAAAACCAAACAAAAGATAACTAAATATTTTTATCTATCTCTATCAAAATATTGTTCTATTAGTATGCTTGAAGTATTATTGCCTTATGTCAATATTAAACTTTTGTTTTGAATCTTATGGATCTGAACATTCATGCCACAATGAAGACAATTACATGGATAAATATGTTAGATGCATTCCACATCAAAAATTCTGTTTTTATCATTTACGTACTCGAGGACGAGCAGGAATTAAGCTTGGGGATACTTGATACAAAAGATTGCAAACAGTAGATCAGAAACAAATATGATGAAAAATAGACCCGAGGACCATAGGTTTCACTAGAGGCTTCTCTCATGAAGGCAAATAATACGGTGGGTGAACAAATTACTGTCGAGCAATTGATAGAAAAGTGCAAAGTTATGACGATATCCAAGGCAAAATGATTATGCATATATGCATCACGTCCGTGTCAAGTAGACCGACTCCTGCCTGCATCTACTACCATTACTCCACACATCGACCGCTATCCAGCATGCATCTAGAGTATTAAGTTCATAAAGAATGGAGTAATGCCTTAAGTATATGTCATGATGTAGAGGAATAAACTCAAGCAATATGATGAAAACCCCATCTTTTTTATCCTCGATGGCAACAATTCAATACATGTCTCACTAGCCCTACTTTGTCACTGGGTGAAATCATGCAAGATTGAACCCAAAGCGAAGCACCTCTCCCACTACAAGAAAAACCAATCTAGTTGGCCCAATCAAACCGATAGTTCGAAGAGAAATACAAAGATATCAAATCATGCATATAAGAATTCAGAGAAGATTCAAATAATATTCATAGATAAGCTGATCATAAACCCACAATTCATCGGATCTCGACAAACACATCGCAAAAGAAGATTACATCGGATAGATCTCCAAGAACATCAAGGAGAACATGGTATAGAATCAAAGAGAGAGAAGAAGCCTAGCTACTAGCTATAGACCCGTAGGTCTGTGGTAAACTACTCACGCTTCATCTAAAGGTCAATAGGGTTTATGTAGATGCCCTCTATGACTGAACCGCCCTCCGACACAATGCTGGAAAAGACTCCAAGATGGGATCTCACGGGAACAGAAGGTTGCGGAGATGGAAAAGTATTATCATGGACTCCCTAAGGGTTTTGGAATATGTGTGAATATAGGATGAAGATCTAGGTCAGGGAGTCACCAAGGGGCCCACAAGGTAGGGGGCGCGCCCTCCACCCTTGCGGCCGCCTCATGGCTCTTCTGACTTGGACTCCAAGTCCCCTGGGTGTCTTCTAGTCCAAGAAAAATCATCATGAAATTTCATTCCGTTTGGTATTCCTTTTATACGAAACTCAAAAACAAGGAAAAAACAAAAGCTAGCACTAAGCTCTAGATTAATAAGTTAGTCCCAAAAATAATATAAAATAGCATATTAATGCATATAAAACATCAAAAATAGATAATATAATAGCATGCAACAATCAAAAATTATAGATACGTTGGAGACGTATCAAATATGCCAATAATACGATTCTTTTTTATGAAATATGACCGTGGGAAAGAGAGACATCTGAAACTTTTTTCCATCTTTTGAGAAAATCTCAGGCTTGCAAATTAACTTCCATAAAAGTCAACTGTTCTGTTTTGGATAAGCCAAGGAGATGGTTGCACAATACTCTGACTTGTTTGGCTATGCACAATGCAGGGTGGCAACACATTGATGAGTGATTGGAGAAACAGTTGAGCAATTGTAAAGGCAAGTTGCTCTCCATTGCAAGACGACAAGTTTTGAACAATTTTCTCCTCACAAACATGGTTCTCTACTTGCTCTTATTTTTCCAACTTCCCAAAGGAGTTCTGCAAAGACTGGATTACTTCAGGTCCAGATTCTTTTGGTAAGGAGACAATGAAAAGAAAAAGTATAGGCCAACCCAATGGAGCGTCATTTGTCAACCGAAAGACCATGGATACTTAAGTTAGGTGTTGAGGACCTCCAGGTCAAGAATGATGCCTTACTTAGTAAATGTCTATTCAAGCTATTTACCGAGGATGGTGTTTGGCAACTCTGTTGTGCAACAAGTATTTAGGCCAAAAGGCATTGTCCCATACATATTGGAGCCCGGTGACTCGCATCTTTGGGATGGACTGATGGCGGTAAAAAAACATCTTTTCCACTTCGAATCTTTCGCCATAAAGGACTGCTCATATACGTTTCTGGGATGACAAGTGGCTAGGAAATGCCGTTCTCCGAGAATAGTACCCAGCCTTGTATCACATTGTAAGCGATAAGAATGATACTGTTGCGCATGTGATGAGCTTTTCCCCACCAGATATATCATTTAGGAGGGATATGATGGGCCCCCGCCTTGTGTCAAGGCAACATATTTTGTCCCATTTGGACTCGATTAACTTGATATAAGGGTGGGATGTGTTTCTCTCGAATCTTACTACATATGGTTCCTTCACAGTTGACTCTATGTACCTTGCACCCTCGCACAAAGAGATTTCAGTGGACAATAGTAAACACATCTATCTAATAACTATGGACCCAAAGGTCTATGGTAAACTACTCACAACTCATCAGGGAGGCCTTGGAGATGATGTAGAGGCCCTCCATGGTCGATTCCCCCTCCGGCGGAGCACCGGCGAAGGCTCCAAGATGGGATCTCGCGGATACAGAAGGTTGCGGTGGTCGAAATAGTTTTTCGTGGTGCTCCTGGATGTTTTCGAGGTACGTGGATATATATAGGAGGAAGAAGTATGTCGGTTGACGCTCGAGAGGCCCACGAGGGTGGGGGCGCATCGGGCACCCTCATGGCCGCCTCGTTCGCTTCTTGACGTCCACTCCAAGTCTCCTGGATTGCGTTTGTTCCAAAGAGATCTCTTCCGAAGGTTTCATTCCATTTGGACTCCGTTTGATATTCCTTTCCTTCGAAACACTAAAATAGGCAAAAGAACAACAATTCGGGCTGGGCCTTCGGTTAGTAGGTTAGTCCCAAAAATGATATAAAAGTGTAGAGTAAAGCCCATAAACATCCAAAACAAGTAATATAATAGCATGGAACAATAAAACATTATAGATATATTGGAGACGTATCAAGCATCCCCAAGCTTAATTCATGCTCGTCCTCGAGTAGGTAAATGATAAAAACAGAATTTTTAATGTGGAATGCTACCCAGCATATTTCTCAATGTAATTTTCTTTATTGTGTCATGATTGTTCAGATCCAAATGATTCAAGATAAAAGCTTATAAAACATAAAAATAATAATACTTGAAGCATACTAACAAATAATTATGTCTTATCAAAATAGCATAGCCAAAGAAAGCTTATCCCTACAAAATCATATAGTTTGGCCATGCTTCATTTTCATTACACAAAACTCCCATCATGCACAACCTTGATGACAAGCCGAGCAATTGGTTCATACTTTTTAACGCGCTTCAGCCTTTTTCACTCTTACACAATACATGAGCGCAAGCCATGGACATAGCACTATATGTGGTATATGGTGGTGATTGTGAAGACAAAAAAGGGAGAAGATAGTCTCACATCAACTAGGCGTATCAACGGGCTATGGAGATGCCCATTAATAGATATCAATGTGAGTGAGTAGGGATTACCATGCAACGGATGCACTAGAGCTATAAATATATGAAAGCTCAACAAAATAAACTAAGTGGGTGTGCATCCAACTTTCTTGCTCACGAAGACCTAGGGCGTTTTGAGGAAGCCCATCATTGGAATATACAAGCCAAGTACTATAATGAAAAATTCTCACTAGTATATGAAAGTGACAACATAGGAGACTATCTATCATGAAGATCATGGTGCTACTTTGAAGCACAAGTGTGGAAAAGAGATAGTAGCATTGTCCCTTCTCTCTTTTCTCTCATTTCATTTTTTATTTGGTGGGCTCTTTGGCCTCTTTTTTTATTCGGTGGGCTCTTTGGCCTTTTTTTGTAAAGACCAAAGTCTCATCCCGACTTGTGGGGGAATCATAGTCTTCATCATCCTTTCCTCACTTGGGACAATGCTCTAATAATGAATATCATCACACTTTTATTGATTTACAACACAAGAATTACAACTCAATGCTTAGAACAAAATATGACTCTATGTGAATGCCTCCGGTGGTGTACCGGGATATGCAATGAATCAAGAGTGATGTGTATGAAAAAAATATGAAGGTGGCCTTGCCACAAATACGATGTCAACTACATGATCATGCAAAGAGCAATATGACAATGATGAAACGTGTCATAATAAACGAAACGGTGGAAAGTTGCATGGCAATATATCTCGGAATGGCTATGGAAATGCCATAATAGGTAGGTATGGTGGCTGTTTTGAGGAAGGTAAATAATAGGTGCATGATACCGGCGAAGGTAGCGCGGCATAATAAAGGCTAGCAATGTGGAAGGTTAAGTGTGCGTATATCCATGGACTCACATTAGTCATAAAGAACTCATATACTTATTGCAAAAGTTTATTAGCCCTCGAAGCAAAGTACTACTACGCATGCCCCTAGAGGGATAGATTGGTAGGAAAAGACCATCGCTCGTCCCCGACCGCCACTCATAAGGAAGACAATTAAAAGAGCACCCCATGCAAAAAAATTGTCACACAACTTTTACCATACGTGCATACTACGGGACTTGCCAACTTCAACACAAGTATTTCTCAATTTCATAATTACCCAACTAGCATGACTCTAATGTTACCACCTTTATATCTCAAAACAATTATCAAGCATCAAATTGATCATAATTTTTAATGCACTTTCTATGATAGTTTTTATTATACCCAACTTGGATGCTCATCATTCTAGGACTAAATTTATAACCATAGCAAATACCACGCTGTTCTAAAAGACTCTCAAAATGATATAAGTGAGGCATAAGAGATCAACAATTTCTTCAAAATAAAGCCACCGCCGTGCTCTAGAATATATAAGTGAAGCACATAAAGCAAAACTATCTTGGGCTTTTGGTTACCGATAGACGAAGACGAAAGAGGGGATGCCTTCCGGGGCATCCCCAAGCTTAGTCTTTTGGTTATACTTGAATATCTTGGGGTGCCATGGGAATCCCCAAGCTTAGGCTCTTTCCACTCCTTATGCCATAGTCCATCAAATCTTTACCCAAAACTTGAAAACTTCACAACACAAAACTCAACAGGAAATCTCATAAGCTCCGTTAGTGCAAGAAAGAAAAACCACCACATAAGGTACTGTAATGAACTAATTCTTTTATTTATATTGGTGTTAAACCTACTGTATTCCAACTTCTCTATGGTTCATAACACCCGATACTATCCATAGATGCATCAAAATAAGCAAACAACACACAAAAACAGAATCTGTCAAAAACAGAACAGTCTGTAGCAATCTTTAACTTTCGAATACTGATGGAACTCTGAAAATCCTACCAAAATAGGAAGTCCTGCGAAATTTGTCCATTGATCTACAGCAAAAAGAATCAACACAAAAGCACGTTTATGTGAATTACTAAAGTTATTTTCGTGCGCACAAAGTTCCTGTTTTATGGCAGAATCAAAGTAACTATCACTGTAGGTTATCCTATAGATTCTACTTGGCACAAACACTAATTAAAACATGAAAACACATCTAAACAGAAGCTAGATGAAATATTTATTACTAAACAGAAACAAAAATCAAGAAACAAAAATAAAATTGGGTTGCCTCCCAACTAGCGCTATTGTTTAACACTCAATTCATAAGTAGCTTGCATGATAGATTCATAAGGTAATTTAACTTTCTAGTGTTCCATGCCTTTCCTTAATGGAAATTGGAATCTAATATTCCCTCCCTTCATATCAATAATTGCACCAATCATTCTAAGGAAAGGTCTACCAAGAATAATAGGACATGAAAGATTGCAATCTATATCAAGAACGATAAAATCTATGGGCACATAATTCCTATTTTCAACAATAAGAACATCATTGATCCTTCCCATAGGTTTCTTAATGGTGGAATCCGCAAGGTGCAAATTGAAAGAGCAATCATCAAGATCATGGAAACCTAGAATATCACATAAAGTTTTCGGAATCGTGGAAACACTAGCACCCAAATCACACAAAGCATAGCACTCGTGATCTTTAATTTTAATCTTTATAGTAGGTTCCCACTCATCATAAAGTTTTCTAGGTATAGAAACTTCCAAATTAAGTTTTTCCTCATAAGATTGCATCAAGGAAATACAATCTTTAATTTTAATCTTTATAGTAGGTTCCCACTCATCATAAAGATTCCTTAATTTTAATATGTTTGGTAAAAGCTTTATTTTGACTATACGCATGAGGAGAATTCAACACAGATTGCAACAAGGAAATACAATCTATTAAATAACAATTATCATAGTTAAATTCCTTGAAATCCAAGATAGTGGGTTCAGTGCTATTTAAAGTCTTGACCTCTCCAATCCCACTTTTACCAAATTTAGCATCAAGATCTAAAAACTCTGAATTATTGGGACGCCTTTGACTCATCTCCAGTTCCATCATTATCAAGATTCATATTGCAAAACAATGATTTAATAGGGGACACATCAATAACTTTTAGATCTTCATCATTATTTTCATGGAAACTAGAAGAACACACTTTTACAAAGCAATCTTTCTTAGCGCGCAACCTAGCGGTTCTTTCTTTGCACTCATCAATGGAAATTCTCATGGCTTTGAGACTCATTGATATCATGCTTAGGTGGAATAGATCTAAGTTTCAAAGAATCAACATCAAGCAAAAGCCTATCAACGTTCCTAGCCAAATCATCAGCTTTAAGCAATTTTTCTTCAAGCAAAGCATTAAAATTCTTTTGAGAGATCATAAATTTTTTAACACTATTCTCAAAATCAGAGGGCATCTTATTAAAATTTCCATAGGAGTTGTTGTAGTTATTACCGTAATTATTAGAGGAATTACTAGGGAATGGTCTACGATTAAAGTTTCCTCTATAAGCATTGTTACCAAAATTATTCCTAGCAACAAAATTCACATCCAAAGATTCATTATTATTCTCAATCAAGGTAGACAAAGGCATATCATTGGGATCAACAGGAGCACTCTTAGTAGCAAAAAATTTCATAAGTTCATCCATCTTTCCACTCAAAATATTTTTTGTTCTATAGCATGCACTTTTTTACTAGTAGATATTTCGGTGTGCCATTGAGAATAATTAGCCATAATGTTATCAAGGAGTTTAGTAGCTTCTCCTAAGGTGATTACCATAAAAGTGCCTCCCGCGGCCTAATCTAAAAGATTTCTAGAAGCAAAATTCAATCCGGCATAAATTTTTTGTATGATCATCCATAAGGTCAAACCATGAGTAGGGCAATTGTCAATCATTAATTTCATTCTTTCCCAAGATTGGGCAACACGCGCATGATCAAGTTGTTTAAAATTCATAATATCGTTCCTAAGAGAGATGATCTTAGCGGGAGGAAAATACCTAGAGATAAAAGCATTTTTGCACTTATTCCATGAATCAATACTATTCTTAGGCAAAGACAAAAACCAAGTTTTAGCACGATCTCAAAGTGAAAACAGAAATAACTTCAATTTAACAATATCATTATCCGTATCTTCCTTCTTTTGCATATCACACAAATCAACAAAGTTGTTTAGATGGGTAGCGGCATCTTCACTAGGAAGACCGGAGAATTGATCTTTCATAACAAGATTCAACAAAGCAGCATTGATTTCACAAGATTCAACATCACTAAGAGGAGCAATCGGAGTGCTAAGGTAATCATTATTATTGGTATTGGAAAAGTCACACAATTTGGTACTATCTTGCGCCATCGTGACAAACAATCCAACACACAAGCACACAAAAAGGCAAGCGAAAGAGAGAGGAGATTGGGAAAGAGAGGGCGAGTAAAACGGCAAGGGTGAAGTGGGGGAGAGGAAAACGAGAGGCAAATGGCAAATAATGTAATGCGAGGGAGATGAGTTTGTGATGGGTACTTGGTATGTCTTGACTTGAGCGAAGACCTCCCCGGCAACGGCGCCAGAAATCCTTCTTGCTAGGTCTTGAGCTTGCGTTGGTTTTACTTGAAGAGGAAAGGGTGATGCAGCAAAGTAGCATAAGTATTTCCCTCAGTTTTTGAGAACCAAGGTATCAACCCAGTAGGAAGCTCCTCAAAAGTGTCACGCATCTACACAAACAAATAAGAACCTCACAACCAATGCAATAAAGGGGTTGTCAATCCCTTCACGGCCACTTGCGAAAGTGAGATCTGATAGAGATAATATGATAAGCTAAATATTTTTGGTATTTTTTATGATATAGATTAGAAAATAAAAGATGCAAATAAAAGTAGATGGAAAACTTATATGATAAAAGATAGACCCAGGGGCCATAGGTTTCACTAGTGGCTTCTCTTAAGATAGCATAAGTATTATGGTGGGTGAACAAATTGCTGTCGAGCAATTGATAGAAAAGCGCATAGTTATGAGATTATCTAAGCAAGATCATGTATATAGGCATCACGTCCGTGACAAGTAGATCGAAACGATTCTGCATCTACTACTATTACTCCACACATCGACAGACTCCTGCCTGCATCTAGAGTATTAAGTTCATGAAGAACAGAGTAACACATTAAGAAAGATGACATGATGTAGAGGGATAAACTCATGCAATATGATATAAACCCCATCTTTTTATCCTCGATGGCAACAATACAATACGTGCCTTGCTGCCCCTGCTGTCACTCGGAAAGGACACCGCAAGATTGAACCCAAAGCTAAGCACTTCTCCCATTGCAAGAAAGATCAATCTAGTCGGCCAAACCAAACTGATAATTCGAAGAGACTTGCAAAGATAACTTAATCACACATAAAAGAATTGAGAGGAGATTCAAATAGAGAGAAGAAGCCATCTAGCTAATAACTATGGACCCGAAGGTCTGTGGTAAACTACTCACAACTCATCGAAGAGGCCTTGCAGATGATGTAGAGGCCCTCCGTGGTCGCTTCCCCCTCCGGCGGAGTGTCGGCGAAGGCTCCAAGATGGGATCTCGCGGATACAGAAGGTTGCGGCGGTGGAAATAGTTTTTCAAGGTGCTCCTAGATGTTTTCGGGGTACGTGGATATATATAGGAGGAAGAAGTATGTCGGTTGACGCTCGAGGGGCCCACGAGGGTGGGGGGCGCGCCCACCCCCAGGGGCGCGGGGGGCACCCTCGTGGCCCCCTCGTTCGCTTCTTGACGTCCACTCCAAGTCTCCTGGATTGCGTTTGTTCCAAAAAGATCTCTTACGAAGGTTTCATTCCGTTTGGACTCCCTTTGATATTCCTTTCCTTCGGAACACTGAAATAGGCAAAAAACACAACAATTTGGGCTGGGCCTCCGGTTAATAGGTTAGTCCCAAAAATGATATAAAAGTGTAGAGTAAAGCCAATAAACATCCAAAACAGGTATTATAATAGCATGGAACAATCAAAAATTATAGATACGTTGGAGACGTATCAAGCATCCCCAAGCTTAATTTGTGCTCGTCCTCGAGTAGGTAAATGATAAAAATAGAATTTTTGATGTGGAATGCTACCTAGCATATTTCTCAATGTAATTTTCTTTATTGTGGCATGAATGTTCAGATCCAAATGATTCAAAATAAAAGTCCATATTGACATAAGAGTAATAATACTTCAAGCATACTAACAAAGTAGTCATGTCTTCTCAAAATAACATGGCCAAAGAAAGTTATCCCTACAAAATCATATAGTCTGGCTATGCTCTATCTTCATCACACAAAATATTTAAATCATCCATAACCCCGATGACAAGCCAAGAAATTGTTTCATACTTTTTGATTTTCTCAAACTTTTTCAACTTCACGCAATACATGAGCGTGAGCCATGGACATAGCACTATAGGTGGAATAGAATGGTGGTTGTGGAGAAGACAAAAGGGAGGAGAAGATAGTCTCACATCAACTAGGCGTATCAACGGGCTATGGAGATGCCCATTAATAGATATCAATGTGAGTGAGTAGGGATTGCCATGCAACAGATGCACTAGAGCTATAAGTGTATGAAAGCTCAACAAAAGAAACTAAGTGGGTGTGCATCCAACTTGCTTGCTCACGAAGACCTAGGGCATTTCGAGGAAGCCCATCATTGGAATATACAAGACAAGTTCTATAATGAAAAATTCCCACTAGTATATGAAAGTGACAACATAGGAGACTCTTTATCATGAAGATCATAGTGGTACACTGAAGCACAAGTGTGGAAAAGGATAGTAACATTGTCCCTTCTCTCTTTCTCTCTCTCTCTCTCTTTTAGTTTTTGGTGGGATTCTTTGGCATCTTTTTTTTATCTGGGCTTCTTCGGCCTCTTTTATTTTTCATAAAGACTGAAGTCTCATCCCGACTTGTGGGGGAATCATAGTCTCGATCATCCTTTCCTCACTTGGGACAATGCTCTAATAATGAAGATCATCACGCTTCTATTTACTTACAACTCAAGAGTTACAACTCAATACTTAGAACAAAATATGACTCTATGTGGATGCCTCTGGCGGTGTACCGAGATATGCAATGAATTAAGAGTGACATGTATGAAAGAATTATAAAGGTGGCTTTGCTAGAAATACAATGTCAAGTACATGATCATGCAAATGCAATATGAGAATGATGGAGCCACTACTAGGAAAAGGCTAATTAGTGGTGCACCTGTTTTGGCCATTAATGGCACACTACAGGTGCTCCACTAGCATCACGCCACTAGTAATTAATACTAATGGCGCACCCCTGATGCGCCATTAGTATACCAGACAATAGTGGCACACCAGGGAGTGCGCCATTAGTATGTCAAATGGTGCGCCATTACTATGCCTACCAGGGGGGCATATTTACCTTGTGCTCTGGGTTACTAATGGCGCACTTCTAGATAATGCACCACTACTGTGCTTATTGCAGTGCGCCACTAAAGTGCAGTGTGGTGCGCCACTAGTATGAATATTAGGAATTTTTTTTCTTTTCTGGTATTTGCACAGGTTACAAAACATATTACTGCATAGAATATAGACAACACAACATATAAATAGCAGATTTATTGAATACAATAGAAGATTAGTCTTCGAATACAATTCATCATATTAGTCTCCGGATTCAAAATACCAAAAAAAGTTAGAACATTACAAGTCTCGAGACCGTGAGTAGCGAGTTTGTCTTCACATTACAAGTCGATATCGATCATCTAAACTACCATCACATAGAAGAGAGTTGCAGTCATCACGATGAGCATCATCCCGATGAAATTGGTCTTCATCCGGTTCCTCCAACGCTCCCTCCTCTCTCCGCTAGATAGCGCGTGTATCTATCTTCCGCCTCCGCCCTAGTGGTTTACCCTTTGTAACTGTTACCGCTGAAACGGTGAACCTGTCTCCGACACTCCTCCCAGTCGGCGTAGACTCCGGGAACCTTACCCTTGTACACGACATATGACGGCATCTCTACGCACTAGCCAAACAAAACGTTAGTAGCAATTCACAGACAATACATAAGCAATATATAAGTATGCAACAAAACAATCGGAAGAGAAAAGGAACACAGTAATAGCACGATTCATGGTCCTACTAATAAATAGTATCGATTACATATAAGTTGAACGACTGTCCACACCAAAGAGACATACAAGTTCATTAAAGTTTAATTACAAAATGAGCTAATCGATATTTCAGAACTACATAGCATCACTACTTTCGACTCGACTCAGGGACTGGAGCGTGGATGAGGCCGCCGTCTTTCGTGATGGTCATGAAATCGCGGGCATTGTCAGCCGGCATTTGTAGTGTTGTTTCTGTCTCACTATTGGACGGTTGATATCTGAGGTAGAACTGCCCCGAGGTACGAAGGACATCTTGATGGATGATTTTCGCAAACTCCGACTGGATGCGAAAGAATTCTTATCTGATATACGCGTCCTGGATTGCCGACAACCATGTGGCCCAATCTTTGAGATTATTTGGTAGCAGAAGGTGATTATGGTCCTGTATGATCGCCCACATGTGATGGAGGGCGTAGTAGGCATCCTTCTGACCGCCAGACGGCTGCTTAACGCAGGAGAACGTCGTATTGTGGATGAACACATGCTTGCCGTACCGACGAATTGGCCTGCTGAAGGTGCATCCAGATCTGGCGTAGCCGGGGAGAACATCATCAAGAACTTTCTTGATATTTGTGTAATCTTTCTTCGACTGATGGTCTGAGTCGAAATACGTGGCCATGGAATATTTCGGGCTTAAGAGGATGAGTGTGCAATATGTATCACTGCACAAAACACAAAATGTTAGGAAAAAAAAGAATGATCAAAATCTAAGAAATCATATGTTACGGGGCGGTGAGGGGATGACTTACTCGGGAAAGTAAGGCACGAGGAAGTTATCCTTATCTGGGTTTGCCAGAATGATGCCTTCAAGGTATGAACTCGCGACTTGCCGGTCGCCAGCGCTGCCCAAGATCTTGGCACGCATGTAGAAGGGGTCGACTATCACGATGTCCGGGGTCTTGTCTCTAATTAGCCGCATCTCCATACTTAGCGAAAATAGCCAAACGAAGGTGTAGTGCAGTGGATGAAGGTTAAACATAGCGAAGATGTCATTAAACCACATGACGATCATACCCCCGATGGCGCTATCCACAAAGCCCTTGCCCTCTGGCACCTTGGCCACGAAAACCGGGTATGCCACATCATTCTCAGAGAGACGCCGCCTCTCCAAAGAAAGAACACTGTCATGCAGACTCCGCATAGCACCGGTTGCAGCATTGAGCAGACTAGTCGGTAGCATCGGCCTACCCGCCACATGCACCCTCCTCGAGATATCCTTAGGTGAAGGTTGGCCGTCCTGAGCACGGATCGTACTCAGTGCCGGCTGGCTCGCACCCTTGTTATTCTTTCTTTTATGTCCCTTCTTCTTCTGTTGTAATGGGATCGAGTTCTGCTCAGAGACCGCCTTCTTGAGTGTGTTGGGGCTGATAATATTTCGCACCTCGGCTATCTGAGGCTCGGTGAAGGTGGCAGCTGGAGGCGTCTCCTGAGAACTGAACGCCAGACGACGCCTGTCGCAATTGGGTTTCTCTATGGTACCAGCTATATCGCGGTCGTCTTTTGTAGGGTTGGGTTCTTGAGAAGGAGGCCCCAAGAATTCCTCACCGTACCCATGTTCGGCAAAGTACTTACCGACGTTGGTAAATGTACAACCGTCGTCGTCGTTGTCGTCATACGGATCCTGTGCCATATGCATGTCCGGATCCTGTGCCATATGCATGTCCGGCATGTCCGGTAGCGTTGCGGCGGTCTTGCCATGGCTTGGTGTCGGCACGACTGGCGGTGTTATCTGTGGGGTGGTGTCCCCCGCCCCCAAACGAATCTAGCTCTTTGGCCAAAGCAGGGGCCAGCTTAAGCAGGCGCTGAGGGTCATCACATCATCTTCGTCGGCCCCAGCGGGTCGAAATAGAGGTAACAAGTCATCGTAGCCTGGCAGCACCCGAACCAGTTGAACCCTATACACGGTGGGTGGCATCGGATTACCGTGGAACACAGGGTTGCTCAGTTGAAAGATTCTTCCCTTGGTGACATCGATCAACTCGCCGCCCACGAAGTGCAGGAGAGTGCATGGAACGTTGGCAGCGCCCTGCGAAAACATGTAGGGAGTCAGGGATGCCCAGTCAAAGGCAAGGAGATGAAGTCATCGGCCGAGAGGCTTACTTACCGTGATGGCGTCGAGCTCGGCTAATGTCGAAGCACCGCCAACAGCGGGCGTGAAAGTGACGGAGGGTCCGCTTGCTGCCGAGGTGCCGACCGGCGTATTCTTCGCACACCCGGGTGCATTAAGCTCCAATGCCCGCGCCGGCGCCGGAGACACCAATACCGCCTCCACCGGAGACACGAATGGCGCCGCCTGTGCGTTGTGCGAGTTGCTGGCCGTGAAGCTAGGAACCGGGGGCGGCCCCTATTGACCGCCCGCAATCCACGCCTGCAGCCCCTCAATCAAGGTAGGCACAATGGCGGTGAGCGTCGTTCCCAGTTGGTGTTGCACTTGCTCTTGGACCATCTCCGGAATCCGCGCCACTTGTGCCTTGAGATCTTGAACCTCGCGCGACTGGCTTTCCACGCTGGTCTTTCTCTCATTTTGCCCACCAGCGTTATAGTATGACGACCATCTCGTGGACAAGCCTTTGCCGGCCACACGACCAGCTGACGATGGCTTACTGAACTTATCCTTGTTTTTCATTATGTTCAACACCCTATTTAAAGTGCTATCCCAAGGGAAGCTTTGAGATGACCCCGCACTACTGCTTTCAGTGTCCTGCGGAAGGAATGTGAACCATTTAGAAATTTGGCTTCATTAATTAGAATGCAACCATATGGAGCTAATTACGCGGGGGTGTATTCCTTACCAGAACAAGCTCAAGCGCCTTGGTCTTCGGATCCGTGGTAAGCTCCTTTATTACCGGGTCCACCTTGTACCGGGCCCTCACATAGTTCCTGGTCTGCTTGTCATGGTATTTCTCGAAGCGGGGCGATAGGCCTTGCTCGGCACGCTCCGCGTCCTCCTTGTCCCATATAGGTTCCGCCACTCTGTAACCGCCGGGACCGAGTTGGTGGACCCCTAAGTTCAAGCCCCGCATATCTTTCCCCCACTGACTTGATTCCACGGTTACGTTGCTCTCACACTTGATCTTGAACTCCTTGTAGTCATCTTCGCTGATCAAAGGATTTTTCTCCTTGATCTTCTCATAACTATCACCTTTTTCAATCATTCTCTTCAGCGCGCCTCTCCAAGTAGCCAGGGCCGTGCTCATCTCCGTGAGGACGGCACTGTTCACTTTATTCCCTAAGAGGCGTGTGTTTACGACGTCACCGGGGAACTTGTATCATTCGCGCAACTTCGTGAAGAGGAGGTTGCGCAAATTCCCTCGGTCACGATGCCTTAGGTTCTCGGTGTTGATCGAGACGGTGCTCCGGAGAATGCACCCGAGCTGAACTGCGTACCCCTTGACTAATTCTTTGGGCGCCGTTGGATGCCCCTCGGAGGACACTTCAGTAAATTCCTCCTTGACAGTGCCGAGCACGTTCGGGCGCCGGTCCTTTCATTGCCTCTTCGGTTGGCTGCCATCTGTGTGTGCGCCGCCATCATCAGTGGTGGCATCCTTGGCGGCACCATCAATGGTGTCATCCCCGACGCCACTAGGGGTTGTGTAGTTATGATCGGTGTCGTCCGTGGCATCCTCATAGTGGTGAGTTTCTTCCTCCATCTCCTGGGACAGCTCCCAGAATTGCTTGCCCGAACCGCCGGCCTCATCGTTGTGGGCCATGTTCGCTCTAAATAGGAAAAAAGTTTGGTCAAAAAGTTGGTTATTGTCAAGGAACAAGATCTCTAAGTTGACCAAATAACCTAATTTTCGAGGAATTCGCTTTTAGTGTGTTGTTGCTAAGGTCCAAGTCCCTTCCTAACCCCCTTCTTCTTGTCTCCTCTCACTATCTCGCTCACACACATGGAAAGCAAGGGTGTCTGAGCGTGTGAAAAATACTAAACTAATCCAAGGGCTGAAAATTGATCATCTGTTTCAGATTGCAGTTTTCTTTCTTTGGGCTTCGGTGTGCAGTACAAAATTGAATTTTGGAGATCTACAGAATGAACAAGCTAAGGGATAATCTTTCATCATTTAGGTTTTTATCGACACCGAGGCACCCTAAAAGCCAAGGTTTTATCATTTAGGGTTTGGATCCAACACACTATCCATTTCTTACCACTTAAGTTGGATCCTTCTTCTTCCTCTATCCATCCAAGATAGGTAGATAGATAGATACTAAGTAGCTAGAGTCAAAAATTGTTGGTGAATTTCTGAAACTCCTTTCAGAATCTTCAGTCAGAAAGAGTTATGCATATGTTAGTTGTGAAAGTTACATGTGTGTGTGTGTGTGTGTTTGTCCAGTGACATGTAGTATGGAAAAGTGGCAGCATCCACCCCAAATTTACAAGTTTGTTTCCATGCTTGTTGGAATTTCCAGCCTGTGAAGGTTCTGGATGGTGTTGATGGAGGCTGGTGTTGTGGGACTAGCAGTATGGCAGGTTGGAGATGATCCTGACCTCTTAATGTGCTGAAATGATGGTTTCGGTCGGTGGCTTGGTGCATGCCTGGTTGTTAATGATTAATATTTTGGGTGGTTCTATTCCCCTTTGGTGGCCTGGACCTGCCTTTTTTCTTGGTTGCTTTCCATACTACATACGGCTCTTATACTGATTATCAATTACTACTACAACAGTGCTAATCATGGTGCTAATACTCCTGCCAGTTGGTGTGTGTGCTTGTGATTACAAACTGTTGCTGCCACATGGTGTGCCTCTATATGTATTTCTGTGCTGTCTAGATGCCAGCCACAGGTCAATGGCCATGCCACCATACTGGTCGATGTCACTTGTCACTACTAGGGAAAAGCCTATACACAGAACTTTAGCAGTAGCGCATGTTAAAAAAGGCGCTACTGCTAGATAGCAGTAGCGCGCGCGAGAAAACCATGCTGCAGATACACATATAGCAGTAGCGCGTCCCGCCGTAAAAGCACTACTACAAAAATTCCCACCGCTAAGCCGACCGGCTACACATAGTAGCAGCACTCTTTTAGAAACAGCGCTACCGCTAACTTTGTTGTAGCAGCGCGTTTATGTGTAATGCGCTACTGCTAACGAAAATAAAATAAAATGAAAAACAAGTAGAAAAGTAAATGAAAATGAAAGAAATAGAAAAAGGAGAAAGGAAAAAAAATAAAATGTAAAGAAAAATAAATGAAAAAAGGGAAAAAAGAAGAAAGGAATAGCAGTAGCGAGTTTCAGGAAATGCGTTGTAGCTAACTTAGCTATAGTGCGTTTTCAGAAACGCGCTATCGTTAAGTTTTCACTTAAACAGCGCCCCCCCTCCGGGCCACCACTTCTTCCCCAAATCCCTTGCCTCGCCGTCGTCTCCCCAATTCACTGTTGCCCCACTTCGCCGTTGTCTCCTATCGGCGTGGACGCCCGCAACCTCACCATCTCCCCTCGAGGCCGCCGTCATCCTCACCGCCACCGCCCGAGGCCGCCCTCAGCCTCACCACCGGCGCCCGAGGCCACCCTCGACCTCACCATCGCTGCCCTCCACCTCGCCGCCGCCCGAGCCTGCCCAGGACCGCCGTTGCCCGTGCCCGAGCCTGCCCTCTCCGCCCCTGCCTCCGTCGCCGAGCACCTCCCCGCCACCGTCTTTCCCCTCTCTGTAAGTCCCCCCCCTCCCCCCCCCACTCCTCTCTCTCTGCATTTTAGAGCAAAAATTAGTAGAGCAAAAGTTTGTTTATAGCAAAAAAAAAATAGTTTAGAGCAAAGGATGTTAAGTAGTAGATGTTAGAGCAAAAATTAGTTTAGAGCAAAAAATTTGGTTTACAGCAAAAGTTAGATATGGCGGTAGGGTTTAATTAGGGTAGATGCTGCCTGTATAGTATATAGCAATACTAGTAGATGTTAATTAGGTTAGGGCAGTAGTGGTACTAGTAGATGTTAATTAGATGTTGTTCAGTTAGGGCAGTAGATTTTTGCTAGGTTAATTAGGTTAGTAGTGATGCTAGTAGTAGTGGTACAGTAGGTTAATTAGACGAAGTTAAATGAATAACCTAAATGAATGAAATTAGTAGTTAACTGAATTTTTTTTCTTTCATCATTATAGAGCACTAAAGTTAACTGAATTTTGTTCTATTAGTAGTTAAATAATTTTCTTCTACACTTTGTTTTTGAATTAGCTTGTGAAATTTGGACATGTGGTTGCTCGTGTATATTTGGACATGTGTTGCGGTGTCGAAGAGGGATATTTGAACACTATTTCCAGGGAATGAAGCTGAGTGGCCTATGTTTTGCCGGAATGTTGATTCATTTCTGTTCCGACAAATTTCAGGTTCTCGATTTGTCCACTTTTTGCAAAGGTCATGCCGAATTTTTCCGTGAATTTCGGCATGACTTGTGCTATAAACTAGGACATATCGAGTGCCCGAGATTTGCCGCACCAGGAAGGAGTCAACGTTCCTGCAAAACAATAGGCCTTTTTTATGTCATTATTCATTTTATCAGGTCTAGAATTAATTGACTAGATTTAATCGTAGGAAACATGGCTAGCAACTATGAAGGACAAGGTTCTGGTGATTGCGACGATGTCTACCGGGCGGCAGACGAATTTTTGAGCCTTGCTGACGATCAACCGATGTTGTTGCTGGGCCCACCAGTGGCATCGGGGACTAAGACCGACACGCAGACCGGTGCTCAGACTGAGACCGGCGCTGAGACTTAGACCAGCATCGAGACCGGCGCTGAGACTGAGACCGGCGCTGCCTCGAGGAGCGGAGCCGGTGTAGAACCGAAAGCATAGAGGCAACAACTTCCTAATAAACTCAGGACTACTAGACTGGTGGTCACGGAGGTGGACAACGGCAATTTTGAGCCAAAGGCACCCGAGGAATCGTGCAAGTGCTACGGCAATCAAAGTGGCTGCATCGTATGGACAACCGCCACCATCAACGATGAGAAACTACAGAAGATAGATAATATGAGGCCCTCCCTCCTAAAGAAGTTTCACCAGATATTCTTGTTCTCGGGCCAGAATGAAAAGGATTATGAAGATCCAGATAAGGACCCAGCAATGAAGAAGATAAATAAACACGGCATGACCAAGTTTAGCGACGCGTTGGCCGCCTGGAAAACAAGGGTGAAAGAAAGGATCATCGACAAGGAACCCTACTCCGAGATTGTAAAGGATAATCCGACAATCACGGTAGAGCAGTTTCAAAAATTCAAGGAGGCTTGCGAGGCCGAAGCTACCAAAAAAATTCTAAGTACATGAAGGGGCTTCAAGAGAGGAACATTGGGAGCCACCACCTCGGAAGCCGTGGTTACGGAGGAAAGAGGTCCAAATGGGCCAAGGAGGACGCGGAAGCCGCGAGGCTGGGCATCCCAGACCCCTTGGCGGAGTTCACCGTCCCACAGGAGCGTGACATCCTCAGGGCCCGGCACTGTTGGGACCCAGTGAAGAAGGTTTACGAGACAAACCCGGTCACAACGGAGTTCATGAGACTGCTGGTAATTTTAGTTTCTGATCAATTCGACTGCACATGTTAGTCATATTTGTAAATGATCCTTGTGCCTTTTGCAGAGAGAGGAACACAGGATTGCGGCCGAAAGCGACTCGCCGTTTGAGGCATTGGCGAGGCCCAAGTGGGACACTCCATTCAACCGGGCGTTGAACATATTGAAACGACTCCCAGTGGATACTCAACCGTCGTATGGACGCGTGCACGGTGTCGGAGATGGCGCCACGTGGAAGAAGTACTACCTTGAGACCAGAGAGGAGAGAAAGGAAAGATGGAGGTTAACTGAAGAAACCATCGACAAGAAGGTTGAGATTGCGGTTGATAAGAAATCATCTCAGACAGTCGCAACAGCGGTAGCTGCCGGAAAACAGGTGGTTGCAGATATATCTACTTCCTTGGTTCTAGCCGTTTTCACTTGGACGAAGCAAAATCCAGAAAAAATGCAGCGGACTTTCCCCTTGCTGACTTCTTGGGGAGCAGCTCGACTAGCGTTGCACCAGCACCTGCTCCCGCACCGGCTCCCGTACCGGCTCCGGCACCGGACGTGCTCGGCAGTGCTTCGTCTTTGGCTGACCTCGACGCCCTCACGGTTTCTATCACACCGGCCCCCTTTAATAAATATATAATCTCCCATTTTTGTTGCCTTTCGGATGTCTCACGTCGCAGACTTTTCTTTGCAGGCCGACGAAACCCCGTGCACCATATTGTACACCATCGGCGACCAGAAGGTGGAAGTGGGGAAGGCGACGATAATGGAGCCGAAGGAATCATTGTTCCACAGCCGGCCAATCCCCCCGAGCGTCTTCATGGTTTCCTTGGCCAGTGTCAAACCAGGCCACGAGAATTTGCCTCCTCTGATACTACTGGGGAATGACGACGAGACCCCGCGGCGGCTTGGTGATTGTTGCAATGGGTGGGTCCTGTTGTGGCCAAAGAGTCTGCTTCGTCTGGAGGCGGCCGGGAGCACACCCACGAGGACGCAGCCTCAGCATGGTATGAACATCAACACCCCACGTACCCAATTAGTGTCGGGTGTCGGGTTGGGTGATAGCGGAAGGGGTAAGGAGGAGGCTCTATTAGTCGCTGATGATGTCGCCATGGATGAGGATGAGGATGACGATGGCACTCAACAGTATGTCTATACTGGCGCCTACTCAGGGTTTGAGCATCATGAGTCGGTGCCTGAATTGCCGTCTTCGGAGGCTGAACGTATTATGGACGACCTTCCGATAGTAAAGAATTCTAGGAAGAGAGTGAGGAAAGGCAAAAAAGCTGATTCTATGATTCCGATAGTAAACTACTCACAACTCATCAGAGAGGCCTTGGAGATGATGTAGAGGCCCTCCATGGTCGATTCCCCCTCCGACGGAGCACCGGCGAAGGCTCCAAGATGGGATCTCGCGGATACAGAAGGTTGCGGTGGTCGAAATAGTTTTTCGTGGTGCTCCTGGATGTTTTCGGGGTACGTGGATATATATAGGAGGAAGAAGTATGTCGGTTGACGCTCGAGGGGCCCACGAGGGTGGGGGCGCATCGGGCACCCTCATGGCCGCCTCGTTCGCTTCTTGACGTCCACTCCAAGTCTCCTGGATTGTGTTTGTTCCAAAGAGATCTCTTCCGAAGGTTTCATTCCGTTTGGACTCCGTTTGATATTCCTTTCCTTCGAAACACTAAAATAGGCAAAAGAACAGCAATTCGGGCTGGGCCTTCGGTTAGTAGGTTAGTCCCAAAAATGATATAAAAGTGTAGAGTAAAGCCCATAAACATCCAAAACAAGTAATATAATAGCATGGAACAATAAAACATTATAGATATATTGGAGACGTATCAAGCATCCCCAAGCTTAATTCATGCTCGTCCTCGAGTAGGTAAATGATAAAAACAGAATTTTTAATGTGGAATGCTACCCAGCATATTTCTCAATGTAATTTTCTTTATTGTGTCATGATTGTTCAGATCCAAATGATTCAAGATAAAAGCTTATAAAACATAAAAATAATAATACTTGAAGCATACTAACAAATAATTATGTCTTATCAAAATAGCATAGCCAAAGAAAGCTTATCCCTACAAAATCATATAGTTTGGCCATGCTTCATTTTCATTACACAAAACTCCCATCATGCACAACCTTGATGACAAGCCGAGCAATTGGTTCGTACTTTTTAACGCGCTTCAGCCTTTTTCACTCTTACACAATACATGAGCGCAAGCCATGGACATAGCACTATATGTGGTATATGGTGGTGATTGTGAAGACAAAAAAGGGAGAAGATAGTCTCACATCAACTAGGCGTATCAACGGGCTATGGAGATGCCCATTAATAGATATCAATGTGAGTGAGTAGGGATTACCATGCAACGGATGCACTAGAGCTATAAATATATGAAAGCTCAACAAAATAAACTAAGTGGGTGTGCATCCAACTTGCTTGCTCACGAAGACCTAGGGCGTTTTGAGGAAGCCCATCATTGGAATATACAAGCCAAGTACTATAATGAAAAATTCTCACTAGTATATGAAAGTGACAACATAGGAGACTATCTATCATGAACATCATGGTGCTACTTTGAAGCACAAGTGTGGAAAAGAGATAGTAGCATTGTCCCTTCTCTCTTTTCTCTCATTTCATTTTTTATTTGGTGGGCTCTTTGGCCTCTTTTTTTATTCGGTGGGCTCTTTGGCCTTTTTTTTGTAAAGACCAAAGTCTCATCCCGACTTGTGGGGGAATCATAGTCTTCATCATCCTTTCCTCACTTGGGACAATGCTCTAATAATGAATATCATCACACTTTTATTGATTTACAACACAAGAATTACAACTCAATGCTTAGAACAAAATATGACTCTATGTGAATGCCTCCGGTGGTGTACCGGGATATGCAATGAATCAAGAGTGATATGTATGAAAAAAATATGAAGGTGGCCTTGCCACAAATACGATGTCAACTACATGATCATGCAAAGAGCAATATGACAATGATGAAACGTGTCATAATAAACGAAACGGTGGAAAGTTGCATGGCAATATATCTCGGAATGGCTATGGAAATGCCATAATAGGTAGGTATGGTGGCTGTTTTGAGGAAGGTAAATAATAGGTGCATGATACCGGCGAAGGTAGCGCGGCATAATAAAGGCTAGCAATGTGGAAGGTTAAGTGTGCGTATATCCATGGACTCACATTAGTCATAAAGAACTCATATACTTATTGCAAAAGTTTATTAGCCCTCGAAGCAAAGTACTACTACGCATGCCCCTAGAGGGATAGATTGGTAGGAAAAGACCATCGCTCGTCCCCGACCGCCACTCATAAGGAAGACAATTAAAAGAGCACCCCATGCAAAAAAATTGTCACACAACTTTTACCATACGTGCATACTACGGGACTTGCCAACTTCAACACAAGTATTTCTCAATTTCATAATTACCCAACTAGCATGACTCTAATGTTACCACCTTTATATCTCAAAACAATTATCAAGCATCAAATTGATCATAATTTTTAATGCACTTTCTATGATAGTTTTTATTATACCCAACTTGGATGCTCATCATTCTAGGACTAAATTTATAACCATAGCAAATACCACGCTGTTCTAAAAGACTCTCAAAATGATATAAGTGAGGCATAAGAGATCAACAATTTCTTCAAAATAAAGCCACCGCCGTGCTCTAGAATATATAAGTGAAGCACATAAAGCAAAACTATCTTGGGCTTTTGGTTACCGATAGACGAAGACGAAAGAGGGGATGCCTTCCGGGGCATCCCCAAGCTTAGTCTTTTGGTTATACTTGAATATCTTGGGGTGCCATGGGAATCCCCAAGCTTAGGCTCTTTCCACTCCTTATGCCATAGTCCATCAAATCTTTACCCAAAACTTGAAAACTTCACAACACAAAACTCAACAGGAAATCTCATAAGCTCCGTTAGTGCAAGAAAGAAAAACCACCACATAAGGTACTGTAATGAACTAATTCTTTTATTTATATTGGTGTTAAACCTACTATCCATAGATGCATCAAAATAAGCAAACAACACACAAAAACAGAATCTGTCAAAAACAGAACAGTCTGTAGCAATCTTTAACTTTCGAATACTGATGGAACTCTGAAAATCCTACCAAAATAGGAAGTCCTGCGAAATTTGTCCATTGATCTACAGCAAAAAGAATCAACACAAAAGCACGTTTATGTGAATTACTAAAGTTATTTTCGTGCGCACAAAGTTCCTGTTTTATGGCAGAATCAAAGTAACTATCACTGTAGGTTATCCTATAGATTCTACTTGGCACAAACACTAATTAAAACATGAAAACACATCTAAACAGAAGCTAGATGAAATATTTATTACTAAACAGAAGCAAAAATCAAGAAACAAAAATAAAATTGGGTTGCCTCCCAACTAGCGCTATTGTTTAACACTCAATTCATAAGTAGCTTGCATGATAGATTCATAAGGTAATTTAACTTTCTAGTGTTCCATGCCTTTCCTTAATGGAAATTGGAATCTAATATTCCCTCCCTTCATATCAATAATTGCACCAATCATTCTAAGGAAAGGTCTACCAAGAATAATAGGACATGAAAGATTGCAATCTATATCAAGAATGATAAAATCTATGGGCACATAATTCCTATTTTCAACAATAAGAACATCATTGATCCTTCGCATAGGTTTCTTAATGGTGGAATCCGCAAGGTGCAAATTTAAAGAGCAATCATCAAGATCATGGAAACCTAGAATATCACATAAAGTTTTCGGAATCGTGGAAACACTAGCACCCAAATCACACAAAGCATAGCACTCGTGATCTTTAATTTTAATCTTTATAGTAGGTTCCCACTCATCATAAAGTTTTCTAGGTATAGAAACTTCCAAATTAAGTTTTTCCTCATAAGATTGCATCAAGGCATCAACAATATGTTTGGTAAAAGCTTTATTTTGACTATACGCATGAGGAGAATTCAACACAGATTGCAACAAGGAAATACAATCTATTAAAGAACAATTATCATAGTTAAATTCCTTGAAATCCAAGATAGTGGGTTCAGTGCTATTTAAAGTCTTGACCTCTCCAATCCCACTTTTACCAAATTTAGCATCAAGATCTAAAAACTCCGAATTATTGGGACGCCTTTGACTCATCTCCAGTTCCATCATTATCAAGATTCATATTGCAAAACAATGATTTAATAGGGGACACATCAATAACTTTTAGATCTTCATCATTATTTTCATGGAAACTAGAAGAACACACTTTTACAAAGCAATCTTTCTTAGCGCGCAACCTAGCGGTTCTTTCTTTGCACTCATCAATGGAAATTCTCATGGCTTTGAGACTCATTGATATCATGCTTAGGTGGAATAGATCTAAGTTTCAAAGAATCAACATCAAGCGAAAGCCTATCAACGTTCCTAGCCAAATCATCAGCTTTAAGCAATTTTTCTTCAAGCAAAGCATTAAAATTCTTTTGAGAGATCATAAATTTTTTAACACTATTCTCAAAATCAGAGGGCATCTTATTAAAATTTCCATAGGAGTTGTTGTAGTTATTACCATAATTATTAGAGGAATTACTAGGGAATGGTCTACGATTAAAGTTTCCTCTATAAGCATTGTTACCAAAATTATTCCTACCAACAAAATTCACATCCAAAGATCCATTATTATTCTCAATCAAGGTAGACAAAGGCATATCATTGGGATCAACAGGAGCACTCTTAGTAGCAAAAAATTTCATAAGTTCATCCATCTTTCCACTCAAAATATTTTTTGTTCTATAGCATGCACTTTTTTACTAGTAGATATTTCGGTGTGCCATTGAGAATAATTAGCCATAATGTTATCAAGGAGTTTAGTAGCTTCTCCTAAGGTGATTACCATAAAAGTGCCTCCCGCGGCCTAATCTAAAAGATTTCTAGAAGCAAAATTCAATCCGGCATAAATTTTTTGTATGATCATCCATAAGGTCAAACCATGAGTAGGGCAATTGTCAATCATTAATTTCATTCTTTCCCAAGATTGGGCAACACGCGCATGATCAAGTTGTTTAAAATTCATAATATCGTTCCTAAGAGAGATGATCTTAGCGGGAGGAAAATACCTAGAGATAAAAGCATTTTTGCACTTATTCCATGAATCAATACTATTCTTAGGCAAAGACAAAAACCAAGTTTTAGCACGATCTCTAAGTGAAAACAGAAATAACTTCAATTTAACAATATCATTATCCGTATCTTCCTTCTTTTGCATATCACACAAATCAACAAAGTTGTTTAGATGGGTAGCGGCATCTTCACTAGGAAGACCGGAGAATTGATCTTTCATAACAAGATTCAACAAAGCAGCATTGATTTCACAAGATTCAACATCACTAAGAGGAGCAATCGGAGTGCTAAGGTAATCATTATTATTGGTATTGGAAAAGTCACACAATTTGGTACTATCTTGCGCCATCGTGACAAACAATCCAACACACAAGCACACAAAAAGGCAAGCGAAAGAGAGAGGAGATTGGGAAAGAGAGGGCGAGTAAAACGGCAAGGGTGAAGTGGGGGAGAGGAAAACGAGAGGCAAATGGCAAATAATGTAATGCGAGGGAGATGAGTTTGTGATGGGTACTTGGTATGTCTTGACTTGAGCGAAGACCTCCCCGGCAACGGCGCCAGAAATCCTTCTTGCTAGGTCTTGAGCTTGCGTTGGTTTTACTTGAAGAGGAAAGGGTGATGCAGCAAAGTAGCATAAGTATTTCCCTCAGTTTTTGAGAACCAACGTATCAACCCAGTAGGAAGCTCCTCAAAAGTGTCACGCATCTACACAAACAAATAAGAACCTCACAACCAATGCAATAAAGGGGTTGTCAATCCCTTCACGGCCACTTGCGAAAGTGAGATCTGATAGAGATAATATGATAAGCTAAATATTTTTGGTATTTTTTATGATATAGATTAGAAAATAAAAGATGCAAATAAAAGTCGATGGAAAACTTATATGATAAAAGATAGACCCAGGGGCCATAGGTTTCACTAGTGGCTTCTCTTAAGATAGCATAAGTATTATGGTGGGTGAACAAATTGCTGTCGAGCAATTGATAGAAAAGCGCATAGTTATGAGATTATCTAAGCAAGATCATGTATATAGGCATCACGTCCGTGACAAGTAGATCGAAACGATTCTGCATCTACTACTATTACTCCACACATCGACAGACTCCTGCCTGCATCTAGAGTATTAAGTTCATGAAGAACAGAGTAACACATTAAGAAAGATGACATGATGTAGAGGGATAAACTCATGCAATATGATATAAACCCCATCTTTTTATCCTCGATGGCAACAATACAATACGTGCCTTGCTGCCCCTGCTGTCACTCGGAAAGGACACCGCAAGATTGAACCCAAAGCTAAGCACTTCTCCCATTGCAAGAAAGATCAATCTAGTCGGCCAAACCAAACTGATAATTCGAAGAGACTTGCAAAGATAACTTAATCACACATAAAAGAAATGAGAGGAGATTCAAATAGAGAGAAGAAGCCATCTAGCTAATAACTATGGACCCGAAGGTCTGTGGTAAACTACTCACAACTCATCGGAGAGGCCTTGCAGATGATGTAGAGGCCCTCCATGGTCGCTTCCCCCTCCGGCGGAGTGTCGGCGAAGGCTCCAAGATGGGATCTCGCGGATACAGAAGGTTGCGGCGGTGGAAATAGTTTTTCAAGGTGCTCCTAGATGTTTTCGGGGTACGTGGATATATATAGGAGGAAGAAGTATGTCGGTTGACGCTCGAGGGGCCCACGAGGGTGGGGGGCGCGCCCACCCCCAGGGGCACGGGGGGCACCCTCGTGGCCGCCTCGTTCGCTTCTTGACGTCCACTCCAAGTCTCCTGGATTGCGTTTGTTCCAAAAAGATCTCTTACAAAGGTTTCATTCCGTTTGGACTCCCTTTGATATTCCTTTCCTTCGGAACACTGAAATAGGCAAAAAAACAACAATTTGGGCTGGGCCTCCGGTTAATAGGTTAGTCCCAAAAATGATATAAAAGTGTAGAGTAAAGCCCATAAACATCCAAAACAGGTATTATAATAGCATGGAACAATCAAAAATTATAGATACGTTGGAGACGTATCAAGCATCCCCAAGCTTAATTTGTGCTCGTCCTCGAGTAGGTAAATGATAAAAATAGAATTTTTGATGTGGAATGCTATCTAGCATATTTCTCAATGTAATTTTCTTTATTGTGGCATGAATGTTCAGATCCAAATGATTCAAAATAAAAGTCCATATTGACATAAGAGTAATAATACTTCAAGCATACTAACAAAGTAGTCATGTCTTCTCAAAATAACATGGCCAAAGAAAGTTATCCCTACAAAATCATATAGTCTGGCTATGCTCTATCTTCATCACACAAAATATTTAAATCATCCATAACCCCGATGACAAGCCAAGCAATTGTTTCATACTTTTTGATTTTCTCAAACTTTTTCAACTTCACGCAATACATGAGCGTGAGCCATGGACATAGCACTATAGGTGGAATAGAATGGTGGTTGTGGAGAAGACAAAAGGGAGGAGAAGATAGTCTCACATCAACTAGGCGTATCAACGGGCTATGGAGATGCCTATTAATAGATATCAATGTGAGTGAGTAGGGATTGCCATGCAACAGATGCACTAGAGCTATAAGTGTATGAAAGCTCAACAAAAGAAACTAAGTGGGTGTGCATCCAACTTGCTTGCTCACGAAGACCTAGGGCATTTCGAGGAAGCCCATCATTGGAATATACAAGACAAGTTCTATAATGAAAAATTCCCACTAGTATATGAAAGTGACAACATAGGAGACTCTTTATCATGAAGATCATAGTGGTACATTGAAGCACAAGTGTGGAAAAGGATAGTAACATTGTCCCTTATCTCTCTCTCTCTCTCTCTCTCTCTCTTTTAGTTTTTGGTGGGATTCTTTGGCATCTTTTTTTTATCTGGGCTTCTTCGGCCTCTTTTATTTTTCATAAAGACTGAAGTCTCATCCCGACTTGTGGGGGAATCATAGTCTCGATCATCCTTTCCTCACTTGGGACAATGCTCTAATAATGAAGATCATCACGCTTCTATTTACTTACAACTCAAGAGTTACAACTCAATACTTAGAACAAAATATGACTCTATGTGGATGCCTCTGGCGGTGTACCGAGATATGCAATGAATTAAGAGTGACATGTATGAAAGAATTATAAAGGTGGCTTTGCTAGAAATACAATGTCAAGTACATGATCATGCAAATGCAATATGAGAATGATGGAGCCACTACTAGGAAAAGGCTAATTAGTGGCGCACCTGTTTTGGCCATTAATGGCACACTACAGGTGCTCCACTAGCATCACGCCACTAGTAATTAATACTAATGGCGCACCCCTGATGCGCCATTAGTATACCAGACAATAGTGGCACACCAGGGAGTGCGCCATTAGTATGTCAAATGGTGCGCCATTACTATGCCTCCCAGGGGGGCATATTTACCTTGTGCTCTGGGTTACTAATGGCGCACTTCTAGATAATGCACCACTACTGTGCTTATTGCAGTGCGCCACTAAAGTGCAGTGTGGTGTGCCACTAGTATGAATATTAGGAATTTTTTTCTTTTCTGATATTTGCACAGGTTACAAAACATATTACTGCATAGAATATAGACAACACAACATATAAATAGCAGATTTATTGAATACAATAGAAGATTAGTCTTCGAATACAATTCATCATATTAGTCTCCGAATTCAAAATACCAAACAAAGTTAGAACATTACAAGTCTCGAGACCGTGAGTAGCGAGTTTGTCTTCACATTACAAGTCGATATCGATCATCTAAACTACCATCACATAGAAGAGAGTTGCAGTCATCACGATGAGCATCATCCCGATGAAATTGGTCTTCATCCGGTTCCTCCAACGCTCCCTCCTCTCTCCGCTAGATAGCGCGTGTATCTATCTTCCGCCTCCGCCCTAGTGGTTTACCCTTTGTAACTGTTACCGCTGAAACGGTGAACCTGTCTCCGACACTCCTCCCAGTCGGCGTAGACTCCGGGAACCTTACCCTTGTACACGACATGTGACGGCATCTCTATGCACTAGCCAAACAAAACGTTAGTAGCAATTCACAGACAATACATAAGCAATATATAAGTATGCAACAAAACGATCGGAAGAGAAAAGGAACACAGTAATAGCACGATTCATGGTCCTACTAATAAATAGTATCGATTACATATAAGTTGAACGACTGTCCACACCAAAGAGACATACAAGTTCATTAAAGTTTAATTACAACATGAGCTAATCGATATTTCAGAACTACATAGCATCACTACTTTCGACTCGACTCAGGGACTGGAGCATGGATGAGGCCGCCGTCTTTCGTGATGGTCATGAAATCGCGGGCATTGTCAGCCTGCATTTGTAGTGTTGTTTCTGTCTCACTATTGGACGGTTGATATCTGAGGTAGAACTGCCCCGAGGTACGAAGGACATCTTGATGGATGATTTTCGCAAACTCTGATTGGATGCGAAAGAATTCTTATCTGATATACGCGTCCTGGATTGCCGACAACCGTGTGGCCCAATCTTTGAGATTATTTGGTAGCAGAAGGTGATTATGGTCCCGTATGATCGCCCGCATGTGATGGAGGGCGTAGTAGGCATCCTTCTGCCCGCCAGACGGCTGCTTAACGCAGGAGAACGTCGTATTGTGGGTGAACACATGCTTGCCGTACCGACGAATTGGCCTGCTGAAGGTGCATCCAGATCTGGCGTAGCCGGGGAGAACATCATCAAGAACTTTCTTGATATTTGTGTAATCTTTCTTCGACTGATGGTCTGAGTCGAAATACGTGGCCATGGAATATTTCGGGCTTAAGAGGATGAGTGTGCAATGTGTATCACTGCACAAAACACAAAATGTTAGGAAAAAAAAGAATGATCAAAATCTAAGAAATCATATGTTACGGGGCGGTGAGGGGATGACTTACTCGGGAAAGTAAGGCACGAGGAAGTTATCCTTATCTGGGTTTGCCAGAATGATGCCTTCAAGGTATGAACTCGCGACTTGCCGGTCGCCAGCGCTGCCCAAGATCTTGGCACGCATGTAGAAGGGGTCAACTATCACGATGTCCGGGGTCTTGTCTCTAATTAGCCGCATCTCCATACTTAGCGAAAATAGCCAAACGAAGGTGTAGTGCAGTGGATGAAGGTTAAACATAGCGAAGATGTCATTAAACCACATGACGATCATACCCCCGATGGCGCTATCCACAAAGCCCTTGCCCTCTGGCACCTTGGCCACGAAAACCGGGTATGCCACATCATTCTCAGAGAGACGCCGCTTCTCCAAAGAAAGAACACTGTCATGCAGACTCCGCATAGCACCGGTTGCAGCATTGAGCAGACTAGTCGGTAGCATCGGCCTACCCGCCACATGCATCCTCCTCGAGATATCCTTAGGTGAAGGTGGTCCGTCCTGAGCATGGATCGTACTCAGTGCCGGCTGGCTCGCACCCTTGTTATTCTTTCTTTTATGTCCCTTCTTCTTCTGTTGTAATGGGATCGAGTTCTGCTCAGAGACCTCCTTCTTGAGTGTGTTGGGGCTGATAATATTTCGCACCTCGGCTATCTGAGGCTCGGTGAAGGCGGCAGCTGGAGGCGTCTCCTGAGAACTGAACGCCAGACGACGCCTGTCACAATTGGGTTTCTCTATGGTACCAGCTATATCGCGGTCGCCTTTTGTAGGGTTGGGTTCTTGAGAAGGAGGCCCCAAGAATTCCTCACCGTACCCATGTTCGGCAAAGTACTTACCGACGTTGGTAAATGTACAACCGTCGTCGTCGTTGTCGTCGTACGGATCCTGTGCCATATGCATGTCCGGATCCTGTGCCATATGCATGTCCGGCATGTCCGGTAGCGTTGCGGCGGTCTTGCCATGGCTTGGTGTCGGCACGACTGGTGGTGTTATCTGTGGGGTGGTGTTCCCCGCCCCCAAACGAATCTAGCTCTTTGGCCAAAGCAGGGGCCAGCTTAAGCAGGCGCTGAGGGTCATCACATCATCTTCGTCGGCCCCAGCGGGTCGAAATAGAGGTAACAAGTCATCGTAGCCTGGCAGCACCCGAACCAGTTGAACCCTATACACGGTGGGTGGCATCGGATTACCGTGGAACACAGGGTTGCTCAGTTGAAAGATTCTTCCCTTGGTGACATCGATCAACTCGCCGCCCACGAAGTGCAGGAGAGTGCATGGAACATTGGCAGCGCCCTACGAAAACATGTAGGGCGTCAGGGATGCCCAGTCAAATGCAAGGAGATGAAGTCATCGGCCGAGAGGCTTACTTACCGTGATGGCGTCGAGCTCGGCTAATGTCGAAGCACCGCCAACAGCGGGCGTGAAAGTGACGGAGGGTCCGCTTGCTGCCGAGGTGCCGACCGGCGTATTCTTCGCACACCCGGGTGCATTAAGCTCCAATGCCCGCGCCGGCGCCGGAGACACCAATACCGCCTCCACCGGAGACACGAATGGCGCCGCCTGTGCGTTGTGCGAGTTGCTGGCCGTGAAGCTAGGAACCGGGGGCGGCCCCTGTTGACCGCCCGCAATCCACGCCTGCAGCCCCTCAATCAAGGTAGGCAGAATGGCGGTGAGCGTCGTTCCCAGTTGGTGTTGCACTTGCCCTTGGACCATCTCCGGAATCCGCGCCACTTGTGCCTTGAGATCTTGAACCTCGCGCGACTGGCTTTCCACGCTGGTCTTTCTCTCATTTTGCCCACCAGCGTTATAGTATGACGACCATCTCGTGGACAAGCCTTTGCCGGCCACACGACCAGCTGACGATGGCTTACTGAACTTATCCTTGTTTTTCATTATGTTCAACACCCTATTTAAAGTGCTATCCCAAGGGAAGCTTTGAGATGACCCCGCACTACTGCTTTCAGTGACCTGCGGAAGGAATGTGAACCATTTAGAAATTTGGCTTCATTAATTAGAATGCAACCATATGGAGCTAATTACGCGGGGGTGTATTCCTTACCAGAACAAGCTCAAGCGCCTTGGTCTTCGGATCCGTGGTAAGCTCCTTTATTACCGGGTCCACCTTGTACCGGGCCCTCACATAGTTCCTGGTCTGCTTGTCATGGTATTTCTCGAAGCGGGGCGATAGGCCTTGCTCGGCACGCTCCGCGTCCTCCTTGTCCCATATAGGTTCCGCCACTCTGTAACCGCCGGGACCGAGTTGGTGGACCCCTAAGTTCAAGTCCCGCATATCTTTCCCCCACTGACTTGATTCCACGGTTACGTTGCTCTCACACTTGATCTTGAACTCCTTGTAGTCATCTTCGCTGATCGAAGGATTTTTCTCCTTGATCTTCTCATAACTATCACCTTTTTCAATCATTCTCTTCACCGCGCCTCTCCAAGTAGCCAGGGCCGTGCTCATCTCCGTGAGGGCGGCACTGTTCACTTTATTCCCTGAGAGGCGTGTGTTTGCGACGTCACCGGGGAACTTGTATCGTTCGCGCAACTTCGTGAAGAGGAGGTTGCGCAAATTCCCTCGGTCACGATGCCTTAGGTTCTCAGTGTTGATCGAGACGGTGCTCCGGAGAATGCACCCGAGCTGAACTGCGTACCCCTTGACTAATTCTTTGGGCGCCGTTGGATGCCCCTCGGAGGACACTTCAGTAAATTCCTCCTTGACAGTGCCGAGCACGTCCGGGCGCCGGTCCTTTCATTGCCTCTTCGGTTGGCTGCCATCTGTGTGTGCGCCGCCATCATCAGTGGTGGCATCCTTGGCGGCACCATCAGTGGTGTCATCCCCGACGCCACTAGGGGTTGTGTAGTTATGATCGGTGTCGTCCGTGGCGTCCTCATAGTGGTGAGTTTCTTCCTCCATCTCCTGGGACAGCTCCCAGAATTGCTTGCCCGAACCGCCGGCCTCATCGTTGTGGGCCATGTTCGCTCTAAATAGGAAAAAAGTTTGGTCAAAAAGTTGGTTATTGTCAAGGAACAAGACCTCTAAGTTGACCAAATAACCTAATTTTCGAGGAATTCGCTTTTAGTGTGTTGTTGCTAAGGTCCAAGTCCCTTCCTAACCCCCTTCTTCTTGTCTCCTCTCACTATCTCGCTCACACACATGGAAAGCAAGGGTGTCTGAGCGTGTGAAAAAATACTAAACTAATCCAAGGGCTGAAAATTGATCATCTGTTTCAGATTGCAGTTTTCTTTCTTTGGGCTTCGGTGTGCAGTACAAAATTGAATTTTGGAGATCTACAGAATGAACAATCTAAGGGATAATCTTTCATCATTTAGGTTTTTATCGACACCGAGGCACCCTAAAAGCCAAGGTTTTATCATTTAGGGTTTGGATCCAACACACTATCCATTGCTTACCACTTAAGTTGGATCCTTCTTCTTCCTCTATCCATCCAAGAGAGGTAGATAGATAGATACTAAGTAGCTAGAGTCAAAAATTGTTGGTGAATTTCTGAAACTCCTTTCAGAATCTTCAGTCAAAAAGAGTTATGCATATGTTAGTTGTGAAAGTTACATGTGTGTGTGTGTGTGTGTTTCTCCAGTGACATGTAGTATGGCAAAGTGGCAGCATCCACCCCAAATTGACAAGTTTGTTTCCATGCTTGTTGGAATTTCCAGCCTGTGAAGGTTCTGGATGGTGTTGATGGAGGCTGGTGTTGTGGGACTAGCAGTATGGCAGGTTGGAGATGATCCTGACCTCTTAATGTGCTGAAATGATGGTTTCGGTCGGTGGCTTGGTGCATGCCTGGTTGTTAATGATTAATATTTTGGGTGGTTCTATTCCCCTTTGGTGGCCTGGACCTGCCTTTTTTCTTTGTTGCTTTCCATACTACATACGGCTCTTATACTGATTATCAATTACTACTACAACAGTGCTAATCATGGTGCTAATACTCCTGCCAGTTGGTGTGTGTGCTTGTGATTACAAACTGTTGCTGCCACATGGTGTGCCTCTATATGTATTTCTGTGCTGTCTAGATGCCAGCCACAGGTCAATGGCCATGCCACCATACTGGTCGATGTCACTTGTCACTACTAGGGAAAAGCCTATACACAGAACTTTAGCAGTAGCGCATGTTAAAAAAGGGCGCTACTGCTAGATAGCAGTAGCGCGCGCGAGAAAACCGTGCTGCAGATACACATATAGCAGTAGCGCGTCCCGCCGTAAAAGCACTACTACAAAAATTCCCACCGCTAAGCCGACCGGCTACACATAGTAGCAGCACTCTTTTAGAAACAGCGCTACCGCTAACTTTGTTGTAGCAGCGCGTTTATGTGTAATGCGCTACTGCTAACGAAAATAAAATAAAATGAAAAACAAGTAGGAAAGTAAATGAAAATGAAAGAAATAGAAAAAGGAGAAAGGAAAAAAAAATAAAATGTAAAGAAAATAAATGAAAAAAGGGAAAAAAGAAGAAAGGAATAGCAGTAGCGAGTTTCAGGAAACGCGTTGTAGCTAACTTAGCTATAGTGCGTTTTCAGAAACGCGCTATCGTTAAGTTTTCACTTAAACAGCGCCCCCCTCCGGGCCACCACTTCTTCCCCAAATCCCTTGCCCTCGCCGTCGTCTCCCCAATTCACTGTTGCCCCACTTCGCCGCTGTCTCCTATCGGCGTGGACGCCCGCAACCTCACCATCTCCCCTCGAGGCCGCCGTCATCCTCACCGCCACCGCCCGAGGCCGCCCTCAGCCTCACCACCGGCGCCCGAGGCCACCCTCGACCTCACCGTCGCTGCCCTCCACCTCGCCGCCGCCCGAGCCTGCCCAGGACCGCCGTTGCCCGTGCCCGAGCCTGCCCTCTCCGCCCCTGCCTCCGTCGCCGAGCACCTCCCCGCCACCGTCTTTCCCCTCTCTGTAAGTCCCCCCCCCTCCCCCCCCCACTCCTCTCTCTCTGCATTTTAGAGCAAAAATTAGTAGAGCAAAAGTTTGTTTATAGCAAAAAAAAATAGTTTAGAGCAAAGGATGTTAAGTAGTAGATGTTAGAGCAAAAATTAGTTTAGAGCAAAAAATTTGGTTTACAGCAAAAGTTAGATAGGGCGGTAGGGTTTAATTAGGGTAGATGTTGCCTGTATAGTATATAGCAATACTAGTAGATGTTAATTAGGTTAGGGCAGTAGTGGTACTAGTAGATGTTAATTAGATGTTGTTCAGTTAGGGCAGTAGATTTTTGCTAGGTTAATTAGGTTAGTAGTGATGCTAGTAGTAGTGGTACAGTAGGTTAATTAGACGAAGTTAAATGAATAACCTAAATGAATGAAATTAGTAGTTAACTGAATTTTTTTTCTTTCATCATTATAGAGCACTAAAGTTAACTGAATTTTGTTCTATTAGTAGTTAAATAATTTTCTTCTACACTTTGTTTTTGAATTAGCTTGTGAAATTTGGACATGTGGTTGCTCGTGTATATTTGGACATGTGTTGCGGTGTCGAAGAGGGATATTTGAACACTATTTCCAGGGAATGAAGCTGAGTGGCCTATGTTTTGCCGGAATGTTGATTCATTTCTGTTCCGGCAAATTTCAGGTTCTCGATTTGTCCACTTTTTGCAAAGGTCATGCCGAATTTTTCCGTGAATTTCGGCATGACTTGTGCTATAAACTAGGACATATCGAGTGCCCGAGATTTGCCGCACCAGGAAGGAGTCAACGTTCCTGCAAAACAATAGGCCTTTTTTATGTCATTATTCATTTTATCAGGTCTAGAATTAATTGACTAGATTTAATCGTAGGAAACATGGCTAGCAACTATGAAGGACAAGGTTCTGGTGATTGCGACGATGTCTACCGGGCGGCAGACGAATTTTTGAGCCTTGCTGACGATCAACCGATGTTGTTGCTGGGCCCACCAGTGGCATCGGGGACTAAGACCGACACGCAGACCGGTGCTCAGACTGAGACCGGCGCTGAGACTGAGACCGGCGCTGCCTCGAGGAGCGAAGCCGGTGTAGAACCGAAAGCATAGAGGCAACAACTTCCTAATAAACTCAGGACTACTAGACTGGTGGTCACGGAGGTGGACGACGGCAATTTTGAGCCAAAGGCACCCGAGGAAGCGTTCAAGTGCTACGGCAATCAAAGTGGCTGCATCGTATGGACAACCGCCACCATCAACGATGAGAAACTACAGAAGATAGATAATATGAGGCCCTCCCTCCTAAAGAAGTTTCACCAGATATTCTTATTCCCGGGCCAGAATGAAAAGGATTATGAAGATCCAGATAAGGACCCGGCAATGAAGAAGATAAACAAACACGCCATGACCAAGTTTAGCAACGCGTTGGCCGCCTGGAAAACAAGGGTGAAAGAAAGGATCATCGACAAGGAACCCTACTCCGAGATTGTAAAGGATAATCCGACAATCACGGTAGAGCAGTTTCAAAAATTCAAGGAGGCTTGCGAGGCCGAAGCTACCAAAAAAATTCTAAGTACATGAAGGGGCTTCAAGAGAGGAACATTGGGAGCCACCACCTCGGAAGCCGTGGTTACGGAGGAAAGAGGTCCAAATGGGCCAAGGAGGACGCGGAAGCCGCGAGTCTGGGCATCCCAGACCCCTTGGCGGAGTTCACCGTCCCGCAGGAGCGTGACATCCTCAGGGCCTGGCACTGTTGGGACCCAGTGAAGAAGGTTTACGAGACAAACCCGGTCACGACGGAGTTCATGAGACTGCTGGTAATTTTAGTTTCTGATCAATTTGACTGCACATGTTAGTCATATTTGTAAATGATCCTTGTGCCTTTTGCAGAGAGAGGAACACAGGATTGCGGCCGAAAGCGACTCGCCGTTTGAGGCATTGGCGAGGCCCAAGTGGGACACTCCATTCAACCGGGCATTGAACATATTGAAACGACTCCCAGTGGATACTCAACCGTCGTATGGACGCGTGCACGGTGTCGGAGACGGCGCCACGTGGAAGAAGTACTACCTTGAGACCACAGAGGAGAGAAAGGAAAGATGGAGGTTAACTGAAGAAACCATCAACAAGAAGGTTGAGATTGCGGTTGATAAGAAATCATCTCAGACAGTCGCAACAGCGGTAGCTACCGCAAAACAGGTGGTTGCAGATATATCTACTTCCTTGGTTCTGGCCGTTTTGACTTGGATGAAGCAAAATCCAGAAAAAATGCAGCGGACTTTCCCCTTGCTGACTTCTTGGGGAGCAGCTCGACTAGAGTTGCACCAGCACCTGCTCCCGCACCGGCTCCCGTACCGGCTCCCGTACCGGCTCCGGCACTGGACGTGCTCGGCGGTGCTTCGTCTTTGGCTGACCCCGATGCCCTCACGGTTTCTATCACACCGGCCCCCTTCAATAAATATATAATCTCCCATTTTTGTTGCCTTTCGGATGTCTCACGTCGCAGACTTTTCTTTGCAGGCCGACGAAACCCCGTGCACCATATTGTACACCATCGGCGACCAGAAGGTGGAAGTGGGGAAGGCGACGATAATGGAGCCGAAGGAATCATTGTTCCACAGCCGGCCAATCCCCCCGAACGTCTTCATGGTTTCCGTGGCCAGTGTCAAACCAGGCCACGAGAATTTGCCTCCTCTGATACTACTGGGGAATGACGACGAGACCCCGCGGCGGCTTGGTGATTGTTGCAATGGGTGGGTCCTGTTGTGGCCAAAGAGTCTGCTTCGTCTGGAGGCGGCCGGGAGCACACCCACGAGGACGCAGCCTCAGCATGGTATGAACATCAACACCCCACGTACCCAATTAGTGTCGGGTGTCGGGTTGGGTGATAGCGGAAGGGGTAAGGAGGAGGCTCTATTAGTCGTTGATGATGTCGCCATGGATGAGGATGAGGATGACGATGGCACTCAACAGTATGTCTATACTGGCGCCTACTCAGGGTTTGAGCATCATGAGTCGGTGCCTGAATTGCCGTCTTCGGAGGCTGAACGTATTATGGACGACCTTCCGATAGTAAAGAAGTCTAGGAAGAGAGTGAGGAAAGGCAAAAAAGCTGATTCTATGATCCAGCGGCCTCAGCAACCTCGGCTTCAGGACTGTATAGATAACCTTGATGCGGATAAATGGCATATCCCCGGTCAACCAATCCTACCTGCAACAGCACTATGCGCCAGATTCGGCGATCTAAGGAGACTTCATGATGATGTGTTGCGGATAGTGAAAGGCCTCATCGGCTCGAAAGATCCAGGATACCCACTCTACGTGGTTAATGTTCCGCGGCAAATGTCGTACGTTGACTGCTTCCCCGTGGATAAGTTCTTCCTTCGATTCGATTACATATTCGACATGTTTCACATGAAGAAGCTGGATTTTACGTTTGTCCGCCTTTATGCCTTGCACATGAACTACATCATCGTGGTTGAGCAGATACCTCATATCTGTCTCGCTGACCCGTACTACATGCACGAGGGCTTCTTGGGAGTCTGCGCAAAGCACTGTGAATACGCGAGGGAATACATCGTCAGTTTCATGCTCGCCAATAATGACAAGGAGGCGATTCTCGTGCCTTATCATCCCGTATAAGTCATCCGCGCTGCTATCCTTCCTTCAATTTCAATCATTTATTTGCACGGTGGAGGCTAATTAATTTGAGGTGTACTTATTTTGCGCAGCGGCGGGCGCACCGTCCTCATCATCCTCTACCCTCGATTCTCCCACTCTCTTTACTTGGACTCGTCGAAGAACATTAACAAAAAGGATTACACCCACATCAAGTCTGTTCTGGACAGTGCTATCTTTTACTATGGCAAACGGGGTGGAGAGGTCAAGGACAAGAAGTACAGGGACGGCAGGCCCGCCTGCAGCCATAAGACCGACTTCTGTTGCATCCAACAACCGAGTAATTCTCTTAATGATGGATTCTATGTCCTACACCACATGCTGGAGTACAGACGGGATCACCAGAAGCTTCACATGTCACCTAGATCCGGCAATGCCCATATTCTGCAATGGGCAAAGGACATAGGAGATATCGAGGATCATCGACTTCGAGTTGAGTTCTATAACATCCAGCGCGAACTTGCCCAAATCATCATGAAGGAGGTCGTCGGAAAAACAGGGATGTTCTACGGAGAAGGACAAATGTCGCGGGAAGACGTCCGAACGTGGGTAGCCTCTCAGCGTCTCGAAATGAAGCCTTTCACTAAGCTCGGGGACTATCTCCCTGACATGGATGGATGGCACGACATGGTGGAGTAATTGTCGATATATGACAATGTGTCCATTTAGTCCATACTTTCTGTATGACAAAACTTTGAGTTATGCACGGCGAAACTTTATTTGTGATGTATTTAAACCGTCATCCTCCTCGACTAGCGAAGATCTCTCTAGTTAGGGCATTTTTGGTACGATGAACTTTGTTATTTATGCTTATGATATGTTGTTTCTATTTTTGCCAAGTCTGTCTCTTTCTGTTGCTCAACTATATATGTTGCATATCATCGACTCATGTGGCGATGTAGGTGCATAGATCATCAATGGTGAAGAAGTGCTACGCCAGGTGTATATATACGACGAGTGGCCACAGTGTCAGGCCCAGGTGTACCGGTTTCCGATTTCCGAGCGACAGGCAGTAGTTAGTTTAGGTTCCCGCTAACGCGAGAGAGGGATACGAACTCATGTACTGCATAGTTCCACTCTCACTCAAAGTGATAGGTCTTCTCGCATATATCATTGTTTAGATGGATGATGATGTATTTGCAAGTAATTGAGACTTGTATCGCTATTTTCGAGATAATGATGAGAGACCACTTTGTGTTGGATGATGATTATGATGATGACATGATTTGATGAGACTAGTTGTATGTATATGCTATGATTACATTTGTATGTGTATGATATGCTAAAGATTATTGTATAAAGCATATTCAAATACAAAACAAATATGTAGGAAAAAACTAATAAAACTAGTAGTAGCGAGGGGAAAACATTTAGCAGTAGCGCCGCCTTACCAGTAGCGCTTCCCTGTAAAAAGCGCTATAGATAATATCAGCAGCGCTCTTCTCTAAAGCGCGCTACAGCTATCCATGTATAGCAGTAGCGTGGGACGACAGGCGCTACTGCTATACGTTAGCTGTAGCGCCTTATCAGTAATGCATCATCCCGTGCTACTGATAGGCCTAAAACCTGCGTTGCTGCTAGGCTTTTCCCTAGTAGTGTGTGCTATTCCCAAGCATGGCATGGCCATATTTTATTCTGGCGGAAAAGGGAAGGCTAAGTTGGGCCTAATCAGTTGGCTCTATTGCCACCTATGGCAGCTGCATATTAGGTGTGCAAAAAAATTTAAGAGCGGGCAATAATGAATAATATTTAATGGGATACCTCAAAAAGCTAATCTAGTATCTCCATTTAACAGTTTTCAACTAGAAAGTGCACAAAGTGCAACAAACAGATTATTTCAACCCCCCAAACAATAATGATAACATTCTTTTCCTGAACTATAAATGACTCATGGTTTCGTCTGTCCACACATGAATTCAGCATATGTGTTTAATGCAGCAAGAATAAAGGGGCAGTTGATCCTACTTAATTAAGTACTAAGATACCCCGGCCCATGCATTAGTCGCAAGTACCCCATATGTCCTATTTTTAGCAAAGTCATGCTAAAATTCACGGAAAATTTCAGGATGACCTTTGCTAAAAATAGGACATATGGAGTACCCGAATTTGCCGGAACAAAAGTTAATCGACATTCCAGCAAACTCAAGGGCCTCTCGGGGTACCTGCAAAATCATCACGACACGATGGTTGCAGACAAAACCCAGCAAACTAGCAAAGTTACTGACGTGTTTACAGAAATTGTTTTCTGTAAAAGATTATCATCATCTTTACAAGTCTTTCTCAATGTCTACAACTATCAGACCATCACAAGTATCAATAAGAACATGTCTACAACTATCACACCATCACAAGTACCATCATTCAGGCCATCACAAGCATAAGAGAGCAATGGTGTTTTCTTCAGTTACCTTTGATCTGGCTGCTCAGAATCCACTGACCTTCAGATCCGCTGACCAATCCACTAACCTGCTATAAACCGTACATCATTGTAAAAACACAGTTCATTTCAATTTATTTGTAAATAAATGCAATTTGTAACAAATTGTTATACAGGAATATACCTTCTAGCCATGAAACCCTACCCTGATTCTCCTTTCTTCCTCTTGCCGAAGAGAAGTTGGCTGTAGAGGATGGTCCAACTCAAATCAGCAGCGGATTTGAGGAGAATCGCAGCCCTTTTCAAACCCAAAGCCCGAATCCCATCTTGCAGGAGAAGGATTTGCCCATGAACCCCCATGAACTATTAAACAATGGGATCTGAATGGCGTTCTGCACCCAAGCATGCATGTTTTGTAGCTAGTTTTTCAATATCCAAAGAAAAAGATGGCACCGAGCCTCCTCTCCTGGTGGACATGAGGCAGAGCATGGGCGTAGGGCTACTGGCCAGGTGAGGCGGGGCTCGCGGCCAGGGACTTCAGAGGCGCGGCCGGGCGCGGCACGTGTGCAGCAGGACGGGGTAGCATAAGGAAGCCCGGGGTGCGGAGAGGCCGTATGCCGTGCAGCAGCAGTAAGCAGGGTTCGGGCATGATGGAGTCGGCGTCCTACGGCATCTAAATCGAAGGGGGAAAGGGGGGCGAGGGAGGAGCTCACCACGGGTCTTGTGGACACCTCGGTTGCCGCGGGGATGAGCCGAAGTAGCGGTGGCGACGGCGAGATGGGGTCGGTCGGAGGAAGAAGAAGTGCTCGGGCCAACTCCCCTGGTGGACGCGGGCCTCCTCCTCCTAGTGCTCCGGCGGCGGAGCGGGCGCGGGGGTAGTCGGGTGCGGGGGAGGCGACGAGGGCACAGGGGCGGCGGCGGCGCAGTGGGTCAGGGTAGTGGCGGTGGCACAGTGGGTCGGGTCGACGCAGTGGGGGGGTGAGAGAGATGTGAGATTGGGGCGTAGGGGATTGGGGATTTTAGTGGGGGGGGGGGGGGGTTAGCAATGGTGCACCTCCTAGCGGTGCGCCATAGTAACTTTTTTTGGATAGCAATTGCGCTCCACCTAGCGGTGCGCCATTAGTAACTTTTTTTGATAGCAATGGCGCACCTCCTACCGGTGCGCCATTAGTATTTTTTTTTGGATTTTTAGTTGCATTCATTTGTGAATTGGTAAAACATTTAGGAAGTATTACACTTATGATTGCTTCGTTAGTATTTGGTTCAGTTGGACTCCCAAATAAAAGAAGGATTAATATTAACTAAATAAATTATTACATTTAAGTACTTATCATTTCAGTAAACTTCGGCGGTATAATTTTTATTTTTTCATATGTATCATTCATTTAATAGTTCACATACAAAAAATTTATATGAATGTGCCATTACTAACTATTTTTTTATTTTTAGTTGCATCTAATAATTTTTGAAAACATTTATGAATGTGGAAAAATATTTATGTAAAAGATCATCAGATTTAAAAACATTTATGAAAAAATATGAATATTAAAACATTTATGAATATGAAAAAATATCATCAAATTTGTTATTTGATTTTTTTTGGATTTTTAGTTGCATCTAAGAATTTTTTAGAAAACTTTTATTAATATGAAAAAATATCATCAGATTTCAAAATATTCATGAATTCAAAACATGCCGCCCATTTCCATATCTCGAAATACAATCGAGAAATGAAGGCTACAATTTAAATACAATCGATCTTAGCTAGCTATCTGTTCACAATCTTCTTGCCCTTATTTTTTGCAAATGGAGTTCTTCCCTTGAACGGACGTCCTTTAGGTAGGGTGGTCCTACTTCTTCTTGTGGTGTATGCTGGTACTTCATCGTCGTTGTCATGTTCCATCTTCGGGTCGTCGTACTTGTCGAAGTCTTGCTCATTGGCGACTCCATCCATTCCGATGATCTTCCTTTTGCCTCTCCTCACGACAACACGACTGGTCTTTGACGGGTCGGTAATGAAGAAGCATTGGTCCACTTGGGAAGCCAGTACCCATGGCTCATTTTTCGCGGTGATGTTTGCGCCCGCGGTCTTGGATTTGGCTTCGGCTATAACCATGATGGTGAAATACCGGTCTTCTTTTAGGATGCTCTTGGCCCATATGACACGGAACTTCGGGACCTTCTCTCCAGCGTAGCTCAGCTCCCAGATCTTCTCGATCCTTCCATAGTATCTGTCGTTGTCGTTACCGGTGTAGGATTCCATCGTTACCCCGGAGTTCTGATAAGCATCACTCTTCATGTCCTATCTCTCGGTGTAGAATGTGTAGCCATTGCTATTGTACGCCTCATACGTCATCAGGTTGTGCTCGGCGCCCTGTGACAAGGCGAATATGTGTTTTTCTTCCGCGGAAGAATCCTCATGTAAAGGGTATGACAGAATCTTCTCCTTGAACCAATGCGTGAAACATGAGTTGTGCTCTTTGATTATATCTCCGTCCGTCCTCTCTTGGCCTCGCTCATTGTACGTCTTCTCAATAAAGGTTTTGTGCTCTACCACCCAAGGATCGACCATGTCTATATGTTGTAGCGCGACTAGGTTTGCTCTTTCAAAGTCGGCGAGTCGACCCTCGAAGTTGACATGCATTTCGCGGCGACCCTCACGGTGACCCCATCCAGCGAGCCTGCCGAGGTGCCTATTGACGGGCAGACCAACGGGGTTCTCGATGCCTAGATAATTCGTGCAGGAGGAGATGCAATCTTCGGTTAGAAAGTCCCTGGCTATGCTTCCCTCTGGATGTGACATGTTGCGAACGTATCCTTTGATGACACCATTCATCCTTTCGAACGGCATCATGCTGTGCAGGAATGTCGGCCCCGAGTTGGATGATATCCTCCATGATATGGACCAGCAGATGCACCATAACATCAGTCAATGCGGGCGAGAAGTACATCTCAAGCTCGCATAGTATCACCACGATCTCTTCTTGTAGCCTTCTGAGTTGCCTCATGCCAACCGACTTCCGAGAGATGACGTTGAAAAAGTTGCATAGGCCAAATAGCTTTTCACGGACGTGCGCGTCCATGATCCCACGGATTGCAACTGGAAGTATCTGCGTCATCAGCACATGACATTTGTGAGACTTCATCCCGCTGAAGTTCTGCTTCGCTGATTCTAGGTATATTCTTATCTTCCCTGTGTAACCGTAAGGAAGTTTTACTCCTACGAGGCAGGTGAAAAACTGCTTGATCTCCTCCTGACTTAGAGTGAAGCACGCGGGAGGGTAGTCATTTCCGATCTTCTTGGCCTTTTTGCCTTTGCGACGACTTTCCGTGTCCTGCTCCGCCTCATCATCATCATCATTAGCGTGAAGCTCCTCCCTGATGCCCATTGATTTCAAGTCTGCCTTGCTTTTGGCCCATCTTTGGTCCTCTCTGCCATGTTGAGTAGGGTACCAAGCAGACTCTATCACACGTTCTTCGTGATATGCATGACATCAAGGCTGTAAGGCACACGATGGATCTTCTAGTAAGGCAAGTTCCAGAAAACAGACCTCGTTTTCCATACCTTTAGCAGCGTCTCTGGTGCCTTTCGCTTCTTTCCTGGCTCTGGCGCCTTTCCCGGCGGTGGGCACTCTTTCCAATTTTTCAACAGCTCGTCTATTTCCTCGCTGCTCCTCATACGCGGGCGTCTTCGGGGTTCGGTTTCAACATCGAAAAGATCCTTGTGTTTTCTCCATGACTCATCGTCACGAAGCCACCTTCGATGTACCATGAACACGGTTTTCGAAGACCCGGGATCTCTATCTAGCTGGCGATACGTTGTGTCATCCATGCACCTGACGCATCCAGAAAATCCGTGGACCACCTGCCTCGCGACATATCCGTAACCGAGATAGTTGTGCACCGTCGTGAGCAGTGTGGCTCTCATAGGGAAATATTCTTTCTCTGCGGCGTCCCACGTATTGGCTGGCATTTTCCACAGCGTGTCTAGCTCCTCTTTCAGCAGCCCCAGATACAGACTGATGTCGTTACCTAGTTTTTTCGGCCCTTCAATTAGCATACTCATGTGAATGTACTTCCTCTTCATGCACAACCAGGGGGGAAGGTTGTACATCCACACAAACACAGGCCAGGTGCTATGTGTGCTTCTCTGGCTGCCAAACGTATTGACTCTATCGGTGCTCGCACCCATCACGATGTTCCTTGGATCGTCTCCAAATTCTGGGTATTCGAAGTTCAACGGTTGCCACTGGCTCGCATCCTTAGGGTGACTCGGCATCTTGTCTTTTTTATTTATCTCCGGATCATTTCCGTCATCTTCTCGCTTCTTCTCCTCCCTATCCGTGTGCCAACGCAGGAGCTTTGCTACCTTAGGGTCCGCAAAATATCACTGCAGACGAGGAGTGATCGGAAAGTACCACACCACTTTTCGAGGAGCTTTCTTCCTCTTCTTGTATCGAGTGACGCCGCACACTGGACATATGGTAGAATCCACGTGCTCGTACCGATAAATGATGCAATTTTTCATGCACACATGGTATTTCACGTGTGGTAAATCCAGAGGACACACAATTTTCTTCGCCTCCTCGAAACTGGTCGGGCACGGAAGACGTTCGTGCTAGAATGACATGTTCTCGTCAAAGCATGCGTCGGTCATTTTTGTGTTTTACCTTCATCTCCAGAGCCATGAGCGTTACTTTCAGGCGTGTATCCTCAGGCCTGCATCTTTCATACAATGGAGTAACCGCATCTATCGCCAGTTGATCCAGCTTGGCTTTCTCTCGAGCGACAGCTCTTGCGTTATCCGTCTGCTTGAGAAGCAGCTCTTGAATATGAGGGTCCTGCACCCAGCCCATCGATGGTCCATCGTGGTCTGCTCTAGCATCTTCATCTTCATGATTGTGCCCTTCGTCTGCTCTGGCATCTTCCTCATCATCATGTCCAGCATCTTCTACATGATGACTATGTATTGGATCTACTTCGTGATCATGTCCTGGAGATTCTTCGTCTTCTCGCCCGCCCTCGCCGCGGTTGTCTTGCTGCCCTTCCTCATTTCTTGCCCAACCCCCATGGACGACTTCATAATCATGTTCATCACCTTGCCACCGATAGCCATCCATGAAACCACGCAAGAGCAGGTGGTCCCGCTACTGTACGGAATCCGGGTCCATAAGGCTCCTTAGCTTGCATCTTTGACACGGATAACTTATCTCCGTCTCGTTGTTTTGAAGCATCTCGGCCTTCGCGGAGCTCAAAAACCTATTCACGATGCCTTCGGTCATCATGCAGACCATGGTCGCATGCGGGGTAGAGCAAAAGGATATTTTAGAACCAAGAAAAAATTTGCCATGACTTTGCCTAAAAATAGGACCAAAAAGAATGCATAGTACCAACTTCTCGCCGAAACGGAAATGAATCAACATTCCGGCAAAATATTGCAACTATCGCATTTCAAATACCGGTACCTGCAAACACAAACATATATGCAACACCACAAACATACGTAGATCTAGCTAGGCCATAAAAAGTGCATGTGCACGTTGTTGGAGGGATAAAAAGTAGATCTACAACATAAAGAAAGCTTTCCCCTTACTTACCTATAAAAAAGGTAATTTAACCACTTAATTTCGGTGAATCTATGGTGCAAATAAGGTGAGGAGGAGGAGGCAGCCGAGACAAGCTTGGAGGAGGAGGTGGAGAGAATGAAGTGGGGAAAGTGAGTGTGGTAGGTGGCTGTCCAAAATATCTAGCTGGTCTCAGGTTACTAATGGCGCACCACCTCTAAATGCGCCTTTAGTAACCCTAGTTACTAATGGCGCACCTGTTAAGTGGTGCCCCATTACTAGTTTTGCAAAAAAAATGTTAGTAGTGGCGCACCGTCGATGTGGTGCGCCATTACTAGTTTGAACTAGTAATGGCGCACTACGCTCTGGTGCGCCATTACTAGTTTTGAAAAAAAGTAAAAACAATTTGTTAGTGGTGGCGTACGGAGTGTGTGGTGCGCCATTACTAGTTAAAACTAGTAATGGCGCACTATGCCCTGGTGCGCCATTACTAGTTTTGAAAAAAAAAATGTTAGTAGTGGCGCACCGTGGGTGTGGTGCGCCATTAGTGTGATGGACACTAATGGCGTACCAACACATGGTGCACCACTGCTATATAGCAGTGGCGCACCACATGTGTGGTGCATCATTAATGTCCATATTATCTATAGCCCTTTTCCTAGTAGTGAGCGTGTCAAGATAAACAGAGCGGTGAAAAGTTGCATAGCAATATATCTTGGAATCGCTATGGAAATACCATAATAGGTAGGTATGGTGGATGTTTTGAGGAAGATATCTGGTGGGTGTATGGTACCGGCGAAAATTGCGCGACACATGAGAGGCTAGCAATGGTGGAAGGGTGAGAGTGTGTATAATCCATGGACTCAACATTAGTCATAAAGAACTCACATACTTATTGTAAAAAAAGTATTAGTTATCGAAAGGAAGTACTACGCGCATGCTCCTAGGGGGGATAGATTGGTAGGAAAAGACCATCGCTCGTCCCTGACCGCCACTCATAAGGAAGACAATCAATAAATAAATCATGCTCCAACTTCATCACATAACGGTTCACCATACGTGCATGCTACTGGAATCACAAACTTTTAACACAAGTATTCCTCAAATTCACAACTACCCAACTAGCATGAATCTAATATTACCAACCTCATATCTCAAAACAATTATCAAGCATCAAATTGATCATAGTATTCAATGCACTTTATATGATAGTTTTTATTATACTCAACTTGGATGCCCATCATTCTAGGACCAATTTTATAACCATAGCAAATACAATGCTGTTCTAAAAGACTCTCAAAATAATATAAGTGAAGCATGATAGATCAATAGTTTCTACAAAATAAAACCATCGCCGTGCTCTAAAAAATATAAGTGAAGCACGTTGAGCAGAACTGTCAAGCTCAAAAGATATAAGTGAAGCACATAGAGTATTCTAATAAATTCCGAATCGTTTGTGTCTCTCGCAAAAGGTGTGTACAGCAAGGATGATTGTGGAAAACTAAAAAGCAAATACTCATATCATACAAGACGCTCCAAGCAAAACACATATCATGTGGTGAATAAAAATATAGCTCCAAGTAAACTTACCGATAGACGAAGATGAAAGAGGGGATGCCTTCCGGGGTACCCCGAAGCTTAGGCTTTTGGTTGTCCTTGAATTATCTTGGGGTGCCATGGGCACCCCCAAGTTTAGTCTCTTGCCACTCCTTATTCCATAGTCCATCAAATCTTTACCCAAAACTTGAAAACTTCACAACACAAAACTCAACAGGAAATCTCCTGAGCTCCGTTAGTGCAAGAAAGAAAAACCACCACTTAAGTTACTGTAATGAAATCATTATTTATTTATATTGGTGTTAAAACTACTGTATTCCAACTTCTCTATGGTTCATACCCCCCGATACTAGCCATCGATTCATCAAAATAAGCAAACAACACACGAAAAACAGAATCTGTCAAAAACAGAACAGTCTGTAGAAATCTGTAACTTTCGAATACTTCTGGAACTCTAAAACTCCTACCAAAATAGGAAGTCCTAGGAAATTTTTCTATTGATCCACTTCAAAAAGAATCAACTCAAAAGCACGTTTCTGTGATTTATTAACATTATTCTCGTACGGGCAAAAGTTTCTGTTTTTCAGCAAGATCAAATTAACTATCACCCAAGATGATCCTATAGGCTCTAATTGGCACAAACACTAATTAAAACATAAAACCACATCTAAACAGAGGCTAGATAAATTATTTATTACTAAATAGGAACAAAAATCAAGGAAACAAAATAAAATTGGGTTGCCTCCCAACAAGCGCTATCGTTTAACGCCCCTAGCTAGGCATAAAAGCGAGAATAGATCTAGGTATTGCCATCTTTGGTATTCAATTCATAAGTGGCCCTCATAATAGATTCATAAGGAAATTTCATTTTATTTCTAGGAAACTTTTCCATGCCTTTCCTTAATGTAAACTGGAATCTACTATTTCCTTCCTTCATATCAATAATTGCACCGATCGTTCTAAGGAAAGGTCTACCAAGAATAATAGGACATGAAAGGTTGCAATCTATATCAAGAACAATAAAATCTATGGGCAAATAATTCCTATTTGCAACAATAAGAACATCATTAATCCTTCCCATAGGTTTCTTAATAGTGGAATCCGCAAGGTGTAAGTTTAAAGAGCAATCATCAAATTCACAGAAACCAAGCACATCACATAAAGTTTTTGGAATCGTGGAAACACTAGCACCCAAATCACACAAAGCATAGCATTCATGATATTTAATTTTAATTTTAATAGTAGGTTCCCACTCATCATAAATTTTTCTAGGGATAGAAACTTCTAATTCAAGTTTTTCTTCATAAGATTGCATCAAAGCATCAATGATATGTTTAGTAAAAGCTTTATTTTGGCTATAAGCATGAGGAGAATTCAACACGGACTGCAACAAGGAAATACAATCTATTAAAGAACAATTATCATAATTAAATTCCTTGAAATCCAAAATAGTGGGTTCATTGCTATGTAAAGTTTTTACCTCTCCAATCCCACTTTTACCAATTTTAGCATCAAGATCTAAAAACTCCGAATCATTGGGACGCCTTTTAACTAAAGTTGACTCATCTCCAGTCCCATCATTATCAACATTCATCTTGCAAAACAAAGATTTCATAGGAGAAACATCAATCACTTTTAGATCTTCATCATTATTTTTTTCTAACCCTTCTGGTTTGGTGGCCATCTTATTAACTAAGGTGGCTCGCATATCAGAAATTTGGGCAATTGATTTTTCAAGACGAGTAAACTGACAATCCAAACCATAAAATTCCTTAGACTTATCATCAAGCTCTTTATTCATGTATTCCACAAAGCTTTTTTGTTCTTTAAGCTCGTTTCTAAAAAAATATTATGCTCAAATTGTAAAGCCATAAAGCCTCTCAGGATGATTTCGATCTCTTCCAACCTTCTAAGGTGAAGATCGGCATTTTTAGGCAAGGCCATTAGGGCAAACAGGTGCACAAGAGGCAAGCGAAAAAGAGGCAAACAGAAAAGAGAGGGAGAACAAAACGGCAAGGGGTGAAGTGGGGGAGAGGAAAACGAGAGGCAAATGGCAAATAATGTAATGCGAGGGAGATGAGTTTGTGATGGGTACTTGGTATGTCTTGACTTGAGCGAAGACATCCCCGGCAACGGCGCCAGAAATCCTTATTGCTACCTCTTGAGCACTGCGTTGGTTTTCCCTTGAAGAGGAAAGGGTGATGCAGCAAAGTAGCGTAAGTATTTCCCTTAGTTTTTGAGAACCAAGGTATCAATCCAGTAGGAGGCTCCACGCAAGTCCCTCGTACCTACACAAACAAACAAGAACCTCGCAACCAACGCAATAAAGGGGTTGTCAATCCCTTCACGGCAACTTGCGAAAGTGAGATCTGGTAGAGGTAATAAGATAAGATAAGTATTTTTGGTATTTTTATGATATAGATTGAAAAGTAAAGATTGCAAAATAAAATAGATTGGAAACTTCTATGATGGAAAATAGACCCGAGGGCCATAGGTTTCACTAGTGGCTTCTCACAAGATAGCTTAAGTATTACGGTGGGTGAACAAATTACTGTCGAGTAATTGATAGAAAAGTGCATAGTTATGAGAATATCTAGGCATGATCATGTATAGGCATCACGTCCGCAACAAGTAGACCGACTCATGCCTGCATCTACTACTATTACTCCACAAATCGACCGCTATCCAACATGCATCTAGAGTATTAAGTTCATAAGAACAGAGTAACGCATTAAGCAAGATGACATGATGTAGAGGGATAAACTCAAGCAATATGATATAAACCCCATCTTTTTTTCCTCGATGGAAACAATACAATATGTGCCTTGTTTCCCCTGCTGTCACCGGGAAAGGACACCGCAAGATTGAACCCAAAGTTAAGCACTTCCCCCATTGCACGAAAGATCAATCTAGTATGCCAAACCAAACTGATAATTCGAAGAGACTTGCAAAGATAACCAATCATACATAAAATAATTTAGAGGAGATTCAAATATTTCTCATAGATAAACTTGATCATAAACCCACAATTCATCGGATCTCGAGAAACACACCGCAAAAAGAGTTACATCGAATAGATTTCCAAGAAGATTGAGGAGAACATTGTATTGAGATTCAAAGAGAGAGAAGAAGCCATCTAGCTAATAATTATGGACTGGAAGGTCTGTGGTAAACTACTCACAACTCACCCGAAGACCATGGTGTTGATGTAGAAGCCCTCCGTGATCGATTCCCCCTCCGGCGGAGCGCCGGAAAAGGCTCCAAGATGGGATCTCACGGGTACAGAAGGTTGCAGCAGTGGATATAGAGTTTCCTGGTGCTCTTGGATGTTTTCAGAGTACGTAGATATATAGGTGAAGGAGGTCGGTCAGGGGAGCCATGACGGACCCACGAGTCGGGGGGCGTGGCCTGCACCCTCGTAGCCGCCTCGGCTGCTTCTTGACGTCCACTCCAAGTCTCCTGGATTGCGTTTGTTCCAAAAAGATCGCTCTCGAAGGTCTCATTCCGTTTGGACTCCATTTGATATTCCTTTTCTTCGAAACACTGAAATAGGCAAAAAAACAGCAATTTGGGTTGGGCCTCCGGTTAGTAGGTTAGTCCCAAAAAATGATATAAAAGTTTATAGTAAGGCCCATAAACATCCAAAACGGGTAATATAATAGCATGGAACAATCAAAAATTATAGATACGTTGGAGACATATCAGTGACCCATTGTCTCCAATGTTATTTAACATTGCCGCTGGCATGCTGGTTACTTTGATCGAATGCGCCAAATAGGACGGTCAAATTGCAGGAGTAATGCCACATCTTATCGATGGGGGACTCTCTATCTTGCAACATTGGTACTTCTTGAGGTTGCGTTGGTTTTTCCCTGAAGAGGAAACGGTGATGCAGCACAATAGAGATAAGTATTTCTCCCAGTTAAGAACCAGGGTACCAATCCAGTAGGAGAAACGTGCAAGTACCCAATAGATACACCTACACAAACGATCAAACACTTGCACCCAACGCGATAAAGGGGTTGTCAATCCCTCCACGGTCACTTGCAAACGTGAGATCTGATAGAGATATATAAAACCAGACAAAAGATAACTAAATATTTTTATCTATCTCTATCAAAATATTGTTTTCTTAGATGCTTGAATTATTATTGCCTTATCTCAATATTAAAATTTTGTTTTGAATCTTATGGATCTGAACATTCATGCCACAATGAAGACAATTACATGGATAAATATGTAGATGCATTCCACATCAAAAATTATGTTTGTATCATTTACCTACTCAACTACGAGCAGGAATTAATCTTGGGGATGCTTGGTACAAATAAAAGATTGTAAAATAGTAGATTGGAAACAAATATGATGGAAAATAGACACGGGGGGCATAGGTTTCACTAGAGGCTTCTCTCATGAAGGCAAATAATACAGTGGGTGAACAAATCACTGTCGAGCAATTGATAGAAAAGCGCAAAGTTATAACAATATCCAAGGCAATGATTATGCATATAGGCATCACGTCCGTGTCAAGTAGACCCACTCCTGCCTACATCTACTACTATTACTCCACACATCAACCGCTATTCAGCATGCATCTAGAGTATTAAGTTCATAAAGAACTGAGTAATACCTTAAGTAAGATGACATGATGTAGAGGAACAAACTCAAGCAATATGATGAAAACCCCATCTTTTTTATCCTCGATGGCAACAATTCAATACATGTCTCGCTACCCCTACTTTGTCACTCCGTGAAATCACGCAAGATTGAACCCAAAGCTAAGCACCTCTCCCACTACAAGAAAAACCAATCTAGTTGGCCAAACCAAACCGATAGTTCGAAGAGAAATACAAAGATATCAAATCATGCATATAAGAATTCAGAGAAGATTCAAATAATATTCATAGATAAGTTGATCATAAACCCACAATTCATCGGATCTCAACAAACACACCGCAAAAGAAATTACATCGGATAGATCTCCAAGAACATCAAGGAGAAGATGGTAATGAGAATCAAAGAGATAGAAGAAGCCATCTAGCTACTAGCTATGGACCTGTAGGTCTGTGGTAAACTACTCACGCTTCATCGAAACGTCAATAGGGTTTATGTAGATGCCCTCTGTGACCGAATCTCCCTCTGACATGATGCTGGAATAGACCCCAAGATGGGATCTCATGGGAACAGAAGGTTGTGGCGGCATAAAAATATTTTCGTGGACTCTCTAAGGGTTTTGAAATATATGTGAGTATATAGGATGAAGAGCTAGGTTAGGGAGTCACCGAGGGGCCCACAAGGTTGGGGGCACGCCCTCCACCCTTGCGGCTGCCTCATGGCTCTTCTGACTTGGACTCCAAGTCCCCTGGGTGTCTTCTGGTCCAAGAAAAATCATCATGAAGTTTCATTCCATTTGGACTCTGTTTGGTATTCCTTTTCTACGAAACTCAAAAACAAGGAAAAAACAGAAACTGGCACTGAGCTCCAGATTAATAAGTTAGTCCCAAAAATAACATAAAATAGCATATTAATGCATATAAAATATCAAAAATGGGTAATATAATAGCATGGAACAATAAAAAATTATAGATACGTTGGAGACGTATCAAATATGCCAACAATACGATTCTTTTTATGAAATATGCATGACCGTGGGAAGGAGTGAAATCTGAAACTTTTTTCCAGCTTTTGCGAAAATCTCAGGCTTGCATATTAACTTCCATAAAAGTGAATTGTTCTCTTTTGGAGAAGCCAAGGAGACGGCTGCACAATACTCTGACTTGTTTGGCTATGCACAATGCAGAGTGGCAACATATTGAGGAGTGATTGGAGAAACGGTTGAGCAATTGGAAAGGAAAGTTGCTCTCTATTGTAGGACGACAAGTTTTTATCAATTCTCTCCTCACAAACATGGTTCTCTACTTGCTCTCATTTTCCCAACTTCCCAAAGGGGTTCTGCAAAGACTGGATTACCTCAGGTCCAGATTCTTTTGGTAAGGAGATAATGAAAAGAAAAAGTATAGGCCAACCAAATGGAGCGTCATTTGTCAACCGAAAGACCATGGATGCTTAAATTACGTGTTGAGGACCTCCAGGTCAAGAATGATGTCTTACTTAGTAAATGCCTATTCAAGCTATTTACTGAGGATGGTGTTTGGCAACTCTGTTGTGCAACAAGTATTTACGCCTAAAGGCATTGTCCCATGCATCTTGGAAGCCCGGTGACTCACATTTTTGGGATGGACTGATGGTAGTAAAAAACATCTTTTCCGCTTTGGATCTTTCGCCATAAAGGACTGCTCAGATACGTTTCTGGGAGGAGAAGTGGCTAGGAAATGTCGTTCTCCGAGAATAGTACCCAACCTTGTATCACATTGTAAGCGATAAGAATGATACTCTTGCGCATGTGATGAGCTTTTCCCCACCAGATATATCATTTAGGAGGGATATGATTGGCCCCCGCCTTGTGTCATGGCAACATCTTTTGTCCCATTTGGACTCTATTAATTACTTGATATAAGGGTGGGATGTGTTTCACTCGAATCTTACTATATATGGTTCCTTCACAGTTGACTATGTACAGTGCACCCTCGCACAAAGAGATTTCAGTGGACAATAATAAACAAATCTAGAAATAGAATATGCCACTAAAAGTTAAGATTTTCATGTGGTATCTTTGGAGAGGAGTTGTACTAACTAAAGACAACCTCGCCCGATGTAATTGGAAAGGAAGCAAGAAGTGTAGTTTTTGTACTCATGATGAGACAATCAAACAACTCTTCTTTCAATGCAGGTTTATGTTTTCTACATGGTCAGTCATTCAAATAACGTCAAATTTGTATCCACCAATGTGACGCCCGGCTAATCAGACTACAGTAATTCTCTGTTAATGATGCCACGTCACCTCGATTACTGTTGCTAATCTTGCGTTAGTTCAAAAACGATTCAAATTCAAATTCAAAATCAAGCAAACAACAAAAGTTTTGAAACGCTAAAATAAAAATGTCCTAAATGTGTCGGATAAATCATAGGCAGTTGTGGTGGCGAAACCAAACTCTGAAGAAGTGTTTAAAGGATCTAAACTAATTATGACAGTAGCAAAAACAATTAATTACATACCTTTTACAATTAATAAAATACTAAATAGTTTTAGTTTGTCACCAAACATTTTGTGGCATAAGGGTATTTTGAAACACTAATTTGGGTACTACTTATAAATTTTATAAAAAAATACAAATAGAAAACTAATAAACAGAAAAGGAAGAACCCCCCCCCCCCGGGCCGAATGGCCCAGCTGGCCACTAGGTCACCAGCCCAAAAGGCCCAACCGACCACCCCACTCCCATATCCCCTGAGGCGACCCAAACCATAACCACCGACGCCCCCACTTCCCCCACCCACTCGCTCGCTTCCCCCTCCCCCCCTGATCCAATTCTGGATCGGGATCGGGCTTTGCCACCATGCGCCGTCACCGAGGACCGCTTCACCACTGCCACCGCACGAGGACCCGGAACGCCGCCTCGCTGGATGTCCTCCCCAACGTCCCCGTTGTCCAGTTCGGGTGCCCGCACCCGCAGTGCCCGCACCTGTTGGCGCCTGTGCCCGCTATGGCCCCTCCAGGCCTATGACAAACAGGGCCCACGCCCAAACAAAAAATAGGAAATTAAATTAAATAAATAAATAATAAGTAAATAAAAGTGTTAACTAATTTATCAATTAACTAACTAAAATAATTAACTTAATTAATCCTGTTTAATTAGACTAATTAAACATTAGTTACCTATTTAACTAATTAAACTAGTTAATAGGCTAATTAGGTTATTGTACCTATGACATGCGGGACCCACACGTCAGCAACCCAGTCAACACCTCTATTGACTGCTGACGTCATGCTGACGTCATGATGATGTCAGCATGCACCATTCTGGATAATGCTGAATTAAATTAATTAATTAAATTCTAAAAATGATTTAAATCTTTTAAAATTAATATAAAATAAACCGTAGCTCGGATGGAGAAACTTTGTACATGAAAGTTTCTCGGAACGACGAGGCAAATCCGAATAAGTAGCCCGTTCGTCCGCCACGCGTCCCTAGCATAGTGAACCCGCAACTTTTCCCCCTCCGGTTCACCTGTCCAAAAACGCGAAACACCGGGGATACTTTCTCGGAAGTTTCCCCCCTTCACCGGTATCCCCTCCTACTGCGTTATGCACACCTGACACCGTTACTTGTCATGTCATGCATCATTATGCATCTGTTTGCATTGTATTCATTGTTTCTTCCCCCTCTTCTCTCCGGTAGACTACGAGACCGACGTTGTTGCTGCCCAGTTCAACTACGGAGTTGACGACCCCTCCTTCTTGCCAGAGCAACCAGGTAAGCCCTCCCCCCCTTGATCACCAGATATAGCCTATTCTCCTCTATAATGCTTGCATTAAAGTAGTGTAGCATGTTACTGCTTTCCGTTAATCCTATTCTGATGCATAGCCTGACATTGTTGCTACATCTGTTGATACCTTACCTGCAATCCTAAATACCTAGTATAGGATGCTAGTTTATCATTTGTAGCCCTACATTCTTGTCAGTCTGCCTTACTATACTATCGGGCCGTGATCACTCGGGAGGTGATAACGGGTATATACTATACATACAAACTATACAGATGGTGACTAAAGTCGGGTTGGCTCGTTGAGTACCCGCGGTTGATTCACGAATTGGGGGCTGAAAGGACATACTTTCCCGATGGCCCTCTATGTGGTTCTTTGTGGCGGAGCGACAGGGCAGGTTGAGGCCACCTAGGAGAGAGGTGGGCCTGGCCCTGGTCGGCGTTCGCGGTTGCTTCATAATAACACGCTTAACGAGATCTTGGTATTTGATCTGAGTCTGGCCACTGGCCTATATGCACTAACCAACTACGCGGGAAAGATATGGGCACTCGATGTCGTCATATCAGCCGAAGCCTTCTAGACGTCACCGACGGAGCAACGCGCGCCGGGTTGGACTGAAATGCCTGTCCTTGTATAAGGAAGGCTAGGTCTGCTCATCGGCCGCGTACGCAACGTGCAGGTGTGCAACGGGCGATGGGCCCAGACCCCTGCGTAGGATTTAGACCGGCGTGCTGACCTCTCTGTTAGGCCTAGGTAGGGCTGCGACATGTTGATCTTCTGAGGCCAGGCATGACCCAGGAAAGTGTGTACGGCCAAATGGGATCGAGCGTGTTGGGTTATGTGGTGCACCCCTACAGTGAAGTTAATCTATCTGAATAGCCGTGTCCCTCGGTAAAAGGACGATCCAGAGTTGTACCTTGACCTTATGACAACTAGAACTGGATACTTAATAAAACACACCCAGACAAGTTCCAGAGATAACCCGGTGATCGCTTTCCCACAGGGTGACGAGGGGAGGATCGTCGGGTAGGATTATGCTATGTGATGCTACTTGGAGGACTTCACTCTACTCTCTTCTACATGCTGCAAAATGGGGGCTGCCAGAAGCGTAGTCTTCGATAGGACTAGCTATCCCCCTCTTATTCTGGCATTCTGCAGTTCAGTCCACCGATATTGCCTCTTTACACATATACCCATGCATATGTAGTGTAGATCCTTGCTTGCGAGTACTTTGGATGAGTACTCACGGTTGCTTTGCTCCCTATTTTCCCCCATTTTCCTCTTCTTCTCGGATGCCACAACCAGACGTTGGAGCCCAGGAGCCAGACGCCACCATCGACGACGACTACTACACTGGAGGTGCATATTACTACGTGCAGGTTGCTGACGACGACCAGGAGTAGTTAGGAGGATCACAGGCAGGAGGCATGCACCTCTTTTGATCTGTATCCCAGTTTGTGCTAGCCATCTTATGGCAACTTGTTAACTTATGTCCGTATTCAGATATTGTTGCTTACGCTGACTCGTCTATGATCAAGCACTTGTATTCGAGCCCTCGAGGCCCCTAGCTTGTATTATGAGGCTTGTATGACTTATTTTATTTGTAGAGTTGTGTTGTGATATCTTCCTGTGAGTCCCTGATCTTGATCATACACGTTTGCGTGTATGATTAGTGTATGATTGAATCGGGGGCATCACAAGTTGGTATCAGAGCCGACTGCCTGTAGGAATCTCCCTTCCACACTCCTTGGCCAAAGTTGAGTCTAGTCATTGCCGCCTCGAGTATTACCGCCTGGTATCTTGATATTATCTTGGAACAACATACATTCTTATGAGTTCTTCATCAAGTACTACATTCTCACTGATTACAATTTTTCATGGGCTCTGAGTTATTAAACACTCAAAGACACTGATAAGTGAATCAATTCCGCACTATGGTTCAATAACGCTAAGTAATCTTTGTTGCTAATGAGTTTATTAATCCTTCAAGTCATTCGTAGCCCGATCGGCTATATCATTATCGTGCTAAATTTTAACTATACTACCTGGTCCTTATTCCCGGAGCACAACTTTTGACGATGACCTCAGCTTATGTCGACCTTACTCGTCATAGCATTTCACCTTGAACAGCAAGCTTGATTTCGAGTATGTGCTAATCCTTGGTTCCAATAACCTTTCTCTTCATCATTCCTTTGACTTGATGTCATCGCCGACCGATTACATCTTCATGAAATCTCTCGAGAAATGTGTCGTCATCACCATCGGCATTCGGAGCTCTTCCTGTATATCAATTGAGTTCATGATGAGAAATACCATCCTTGCCCTCGATGATTTGTGTTGTCATCGACCCCTTATTGACTTCCCTCCATAACAAACTTGTTCGTGTTTTGTGTTATGCCTTGAGTTCCTTGCTATCCAACATCTATTACTCTTTACCTTGGAGTATTACCATCTTTTATGTCAAGAATGTCATGGGAATTTCACCACCTCTTAAGAATACTTGATATAGTAATACTTCTCACCATCTCTATTCATTTCTTGGTCCCCATGTTGTTTCTAATCGGAATACCGGAAATTGAACTTTGATGTGTGAGTTCAAAACTTCTAGCAACCCTATTGCTTTGAAGTGAATGGTCGATAGTTTCCTTCTAATTCTTTTGTTCATTAAGTCACCATTCTAACATTGATCGTGCAGCCCAGCCCATATTTTGGGTGCACCTTTCAATCAATGTTTAATTGTGTATGCTTTCCTCGAGCATACACCATTATATCATTTGGTCTGACAAATGTTATCTCCTTGTTCACATGATTGTGGAAATCCATCTTGTCGGAGATCTTGATGAATTGTCGCTGAGTCCCTCAGTCACCTCCTCGTCCTCTCCTTGGTTTGATGATGAACTCTTGTTTCGGAACTCGCTTTCATAGTTCAATTCCCGAGAATCTTACAATGTCATCTTGACAATTTGTGTTGCACTTTCTTCTCAGGCATCCTGAATCTGAGTTATCGTAACACTGATCAGATCTGAATCTTGGTCAGCTATGATGGTTGGAACATATTACCAAGAGTTATAACATCTTTACATGACCCGGTAAGGTGGTGTCTTTGCTTAGCACCCTTGGCCAGAGGACCTATTGTTATAGTTTCCTTTTTAGCAAGGTTAGCCTTTCTTCCATGAGGAAATTGTAAGACTTATTCTATAAGTTGTTCCTGATGGATCCTTCGTGTATCCAAAGTATGATCTTTACCCAATGACCATGTCAATGCTATCTCGAAAAATGTCTGTGATACTCCGATTTTCAACAAGAACATTTGAAGCCCAATGCTAAATGTTTCTTGTTCAGTTACCCTAACACCGTTGCATGGGTAATGTCATGAAATTTCTCTCACCTTATCTAAAGAGTTTTCTACATTATATCCTGACATGGATATCATGCTATGCTTGTCCTTGGGAAGGATATACCCTTGAAATATGTGTTTAAACACATTTTCCTTTCCATTGTTCTATTTAAATCCAATAATCATATTTTCCTTTCCATTGTTTGGTTTAACCTTTCTTGTGATCTATATGATCTAAGCAGTAATATTCTCCTGCTTTTGTAAACACCTCGGTGTACAATTCTGTCAGAAAGACCCTGTTGCTTTTGTTGATGACATTCCGGTAACCACTGATGGACGAGAACTTTGCCTACTGGTCCGCCTCATTCAACGAGTAGGAAGATGGTTCTCTTCGTCCCTCTCCCTTGGTACCGATGTTGTTACTGACATAATTGACAAACTATCCTCTGACATGCCTTGCTTACATGGTCGTGCAAGACGTCACCGCCCTTCCTACTTTTAACCCACATGGTGGGCCCATAACCCACAGTTCCACAGGATCGAAACCTGACTCTCCTATACACCCCCTGTTCCCAGAGTTATTCCTCACGTGTGGCCTCATACGTAATTCACGAGCCACCTTCTGATGAGATCATCAACTCTGGTATCAGATACAATACTTATTCCCGTTGCTACGAACCCCCTTTCACACCCTGTTACAGGCACCGAATGATTGGTCGCCCGCTCGAAACTTCTCATGATACCTTCTTACTTTGCTCTCGCTATTTTCAAAGGGTTCAATACGAGAGTTACTTTCCGCCTCCTTCCCCAATGTTATCTACTAGATAGTCAACCTTGCAAGGGTCCGTCTCCCGGAGTTCCCTTCTTATCCTTTCGTAAGTACGGTGAAGATCCTGAAGGAAGGACGACAACTTCATCATGATGCATTGATGCATAGGAATGTTGACATCAACGGTATGGATCGACCTCTTCGAGAAGAGCAACCAAGACCGAGAAGATTCGTTAGAATTTTGTAATTAGAACTTTCCCCCTAACTCCCCTCTTAAATCTCAGGACGAGATTTCTTGTAGTGGAGGAGAATTGTGACGCCCGGATAATAAGACTACATTAATTCTCTATTAATGATGCCACGTCACCTCAATTACAGTTGCTAATCTCGCGTTAGTTCGAAAACAATTCAAATTCAAATTCAAAATCAAGCAAACAACAAAAGTTTTGAAACACTAAAACAAAAATGTCCTAAATGTGTCGGATAAATCATAGGTAATTGTGGTGGCGAAACCAAACTCTAAAGAAGTGTTCAAAGGCTCTAAAATAATTATGAAAGTACCAAAAACAATTAATTACATACCTTTTACAATTAATAAAATACTAAACAGTTTTAGTTTGTCACCAAACTTTTTATGGCATCAGGGCATTTTGAAACACTAATTTGGGTCCTACTTATATATTTTATAAAACAAATATAAATAGAGAATAAAATAGAAAACTAATAAACAGAAAATAAATAAAAACAAAAACTTAAACAAAAGAGAAAAGGAAGACCCCCCCCCCCGGGCCGAATGGCCCAGCTGGCCAGCAGGCCACCAGCCCAAAAGGCCCAACCGGCCACCCCGCTCCCTTATCCCCTGAGGCGACCCAAACCCTAACCACCGACGCCCCCACTTCCCCCACCCACTCGCTCGCTTCCCCCTCCCCCCCGATCCAATTCTGGATCTGGATCGGGCTATGCCGCCACGCACCGTTGCTGAGGACCGCTTCACCACTGCCACCGCACGAGGACCCAGAACGCCGCCTCGCCGGACGTCCTCCCCAATGTCGCCGTTGTCCCCAACCTCCATCAAGCCCATTGCCCCGACCCCAGCTCCGCACGGTGAGGCCACGGCCTCCCTCTCCTCCTCCCCCTGCCATGCTTGCGCACACGGCCGTGGCCTCCTTCCCGAGAGGCCGCGCTCGCCCGCGCCCGCCGTCGCGCCCCGGCGCCCCTGATGCTGCTCCTCGTGTCGTCCCGCGGTTGTTCACGCGCCGCCCGGTGCTCGTGCTTGCGGTGAGCACGCGTGCACCCGCGCACTAGCCTCGCTTATCAACCGCGCCGTCGTCCGCCTCGGCGCGCTCTGCGCTCGGCTGCGCTGTGCCTCACGCCCGCGGCCACCTCCGGCGCTCCGGCGCCCGCCTTGCTCCTCCATTTTGCCCCGCCGTGGCGTCGCCGCTGCCACGCCGGCGCGGCGCTGTCGTGTTCCCCCTTGCCGTGGCCCCGACTGGCCGCGTCCAGTTCGGGTGCCCGCACCCGCAGCGCCCGCCCCTGCGCCCGTTGGCGCCCGTGCCTGCTATGGTCCCTCCAGGCCTATGACAAACGAGGCCCACGCCCTGACAAAAAATAGGAAATTGAAAATTAATAAATAAATAATAAGTAAATAAAAGTGTTAACTAATTAATCACTTACCTAACTAAATTAATTAACTTAATTAATCATGTTTAATTAGACTAATTAAACATTACTTAGCTATTTAACTAATTAAACTAGTTAATAGGATAATTAGGTTATTGTACCTATGACATGCGGGACCCACACATCAGCGACCCAGTCAACACCTCTGTTGACTGCTGACGTCATGCTGACATCGTGATGATGTCAGCATGCACTATTCTGGATAATGCTGAATTAAATTAATTAAGTAAATTCTAAAAATGATTTAAATCTTTTAAAATTAATATAAAATAAACCGTAGCTCGGATGGAAAAACTTTGTACATGAAAGTTGCTCAGAACGATGAGGTGAATCCAAATACGTAGCACGTTCATCCGCCATGCATCCCTAGCATAGTGAACCCGCAACTTTCCCCCCTCCGGTTCACGTGTCTGAAAATGCGAAACACTGGGGATACTTTCCCGGATGTTTCCCCCCTTCACCGGTATCACCTCCTACTGCGTTAGGGCACACCTGGCACCGTTACTTGTCATGTCATGCATAGTTATGCATCTGTTTGCATTGTATTCATTGTTTCTTCCCCCTCTTCTCTCCGGTAGACTACGAGACCGACGCTGCTGCTGCCCAGTTTGACTACGGAGTTGACGACCCCTCCTTCTTGCCAGAGAAACCAGGCAAGCCCCCCCCCCCCTTCATCACCAGATATCTTCTATTCTCCTCTATACTGCTTGCATTAGAGTACTGTAGCATGTTACTTCTTTCCGTTAATCCTATTCTGATGCATAGCCTGACATTGTTGCTACATCTGTTGATACCTTACCTGCAATCCTAAATACTTAGTATAGGATGCTAGTTTATCATTTGTGGCCCTACATTCTTGTCAGTCTGCCTTGCTATACTATCGGGTCGTGATCACTCGGGAGGTGATCACGGGTATATACTATACATACATACTATATAGATGGTGACTATAGTCAGGTTGGCTCGTTGAGTACCCGCGGTTGATTCACGAATTGGGGGCTGAAAGGACAAACTTTCCCGACGGCCCTCTTTGTGGATCTTTGTGGCGGAGCGACAGGGCAGGTTGAGGCCACCTAGGAGAGAGGTGGGCCTGTCCCTGGTCGGCATTCGCGGTTGCTTCATAATAACACACTTAACGAGATCTTGGTATTTGATCTGAGTCTGGCCACTAGCCTATATGCGCTAACCAACTACGCGGGAAAGATATGGGCACTCGACATCGTGGTATCAGCCGAAGCCTTCTAGACGTCAGCGACGGATCGGCGCGCGCCGGGTTGGACTGGAACGCATGTCCTTGTATAAGGAAGGCTAGGTCTGCTCATCGGTCGTGTACGCAACATGCTGGTGTGCAATGGGCGATGGGCCCAAACCCCTGCGCGCATAGGATTTAGACCGGCGTGCTGACCTCTCTGTTAGGCCTAGGTGGGGCTGCGACGTGTTGATCTTTCGAGGCCGGGTAAGGGAGTCCCGGACTAGGGGGTGTCCAGATAGCCGAACTATCATCATCGGCCGGACTCCAAGACTATGAAGATACAAGATTGAAGACTTCATCCCGTGTCCGGATGGGACTTTCCTTGGCGTGGAAGGCAAGCTTGGCGATATGGATATGTAGATCTCCTACCATTGTAACCGACTCTGTGTAACCCTAGCCCTCTCCGGTGTCTATATAAACCGGATGGCCTTAGTCCATAGGACGAACAACAATCATACCATAGGCTAGCTTCTAGGGTTTAGCCTCCTTGATCTCGTGGTAGATCTACTCTTGTAACCCACATCATCAATATTAATCAAGCAGGACGTAGGGTTTTACCTCCATCAAGAGGGCCCGAACCAGGGTAAAAACATCGTGTCCCTCGTCTCCTGTTACCATCCGCCTAGATGCGCAGTTGGGGACCCCCTACCCGAGATCCGCCGGTTTTGACACCGACATTGGTGCTTTCATTGAGAGTTCCTCTGTGTCGTCACCGATAGGCTCGATGGCTTCTTCGATCATCAACGACGATGCAGTCCAGGGTGAGACCTTCCTCCCCGGACAGATCTTCGTATTCGGCGGCTTTGCACTGCGGGCCAATTCGCTTGGCCAGCTGGAGCAGATCGAAAGCTACGCCCCTGGCCGCCAGGTCAGATTTGGAAGTTTGAACTTCATGGCTGACATCCGCGGGGACTTGATCCTCGACGGATTCGAGCCACAGCCGAGCGTGCCGTACTGTCACGATGGGCATGATTTAGCTCTGCAACCGGACAGTACCCTGGAGGCCGCACTCGAACCCGCTCCGATCTTCGACTCGAAGCCGGCTGCGTAGACCAAGGATGGATGGCTAGACACCACCTCGGGGGCTGCAACCTCTACGGCGATAGAGCCGAACACCGATCTTGTCCCCCATGCAGCTCGTGACTCCGAGGTGCCGGACTCCTTGCCGGACTCCGGACCTCCCGTGCCCCCTCCAGTCGAATCCGATTGGGCGCCGATCATGGAGTTCACCGCAGCGGACGTCTTTCAACACTCACTTTTCGGCGACATCTTGAGTTCGCTAAAATATCTCTCGTTATCAGGAGAGCCCTGGCCGGACTGCGGCCAGGACGGTTGGGATGCGGACGACGAAGAAGTTCAGAGCCCACCCACCACCCACTTGGTAGCCACTGTCGACGATCTAACCGACATGCTAGATTACGACTCTGAGGACATCGACGGTATGGACGACGATGCCGGAGACGACCAAGAACCAGCGCCCACCGGGCACTGGAAAGCCACCTCTTCATACGACATATACATGGTGGATATCCCGAAGGATGGGAACGGCGAAGGAATAGCGGAGGATGACCCCTCCAAGAAACAGCCCAGGCGCCAGCGTCAGCGGCGCCGCTCTAAATCCCGCCATAGCAATAATGAAGATTCCGGCACCGGAGACAATAATACACCGGATAGCGCCAAAGACAACCCACTCCAGCAAGAGCGTTTCAAACGCAGGCTTATGGCCACGGCAAACAGCCTCAAGAAAAAGTAGCAGCAACTTAGAGCTGATCAAGATCTGCTAGCCGACAGATGGACCGAAGTCCTCGCGGCCGAAGAGCATGAACTCGAACGCCCCTCCAAAAGCTACCCCAAACGTAAGCTGCTCCCCCGATTAGAGGTGGAGGCATATGATCCCGCTTCACCAAGAGACAACACGGCTGATCGACCACCCCGTGGTCGCGACAGAGAGGCCTCAAGGCCCTTCACTAGATCCGTACCCCGGCATCGCTCGAAAAGCACAAGGCCACAGGGGAACACTCCGGACCTGCGAGACATATTGGAGGATAAGGCAAGACAATCAAGATCGATCTATGGATCACGTGGGCGCCCCACGATACGTGACGATCATCGTCACCCCGGACACAGTAAGTCCGGCCGGGCCAAACACAACAGACAAAGCTCTTTTGAGCTCCGTCGCGATATTGCCCAGTACAGAGGCGCCGCACACCCACTGTGCTTCACAGATGAGGTAATGGATCATCAAATCCCAGAAGGGTTTAAACCCGTCAATATTGAATCTTATGATGGCACAACAGACCCCGCGGTCTGGATCGAGGACTATCTCCTCCACATCCACATGGCCCGTGGAGACGATCTCCACACCATCAAATATCTCCCACTCAAACTTAAAGGACCAGCTCGGCACTGGCTTAACAGCTTGCCAGTTGAGTCAATCGGGAGTTGGGAGGACCTGGAAGCCGCATTCCTCGATAACTTCCAGGGCACGTACGTGCGACCACCAGATGCAGATGACCTAAGCCACATAATTCAGCAGCCAGACGAATCGGCCAGACAATTCTGGACACGGTTCTTAACCAAGAAAAACCAAATCGTCGACTGTCCGGATGCCGAGGCCCTCGCGGCCTTCAAGCATAACATCCGCGACGATTGGCTTGCCCGGCACCTGGGACAGGAAAAGCCGAAATCCATGGCAGCCCTTACATCACTCATGACCCGCTTCTGTGCGGGAGAGGACAGCTGGCTAGCACGCAGCAACAACCTCAACAAAAATTCTGGCAGTCCGGATATCAAGGACCGTAGTGGTAGGTCGCGTCGCTACAAAAACAAACACCGCATTAACAGCGATAATAGTGAGGATACGGCAGTCAATGCCGGATTCAGAGGCTCTAAACCCGGTCAACGGAAAAAGCCATTCAAAAGAACAACTCAGGGTCCGTCCAATTTGGACCGAATTCTTGACCGCTTGTGCCAGATACATGGCACCCCTGAAAAGCCAGCTAACCACACCAATTGGGACTGTTGGGTGTTCAAGCAGGCAGGCAAGTTAATTGCCGAAAACAGCGACAAGGGGCTACATAGCAACGACAAGGAAGAGACCCGACCGCCGAACAATAGAGGACAGAAGGGTTTCCCCCCGCAGGTGCGGACGGTGAACATGATATATGCCATGCACATACCCAAAAGGGAGCGGAAGCGTGCACTCAGGGATGTATACGCGATGGAGCCAGTTGCCCCGAAGTTCAATCCATGGTCCTCTTGCCCGATCACCTTTGACCGAAGGGACCACCCCACCAGCATTCGCCATGGTGGGTTCGCCGCATTGGTTCTAGACCCAATCGTCAATGGATTTCATCTCACCAGAGTCCCGATGGACGGCGGCAGCAGCCTAAACCTGCTTTATCAGGACACGGTGCGCAAAATGGACATAGACCCCTCAAGGATTAAACCTACCAAGATGACCTTTAAAGGCGTCATACCAGGTGTAGAAGCCAAATGTACAGGCTCAGTTACACTGGAAGTGGTCTTCGGATCCCCGGATAACTTCCAAAGCGAGGAGTTAATCTTCGACATAGTCCCATTCCGCAGCGGCTATCATGCCTTGCTCGGACGTACCGCGTTCGCAAAGTTCAACGCGGTGCTGCACTACGCATACCTCAAGCTCAAGATGCCAGGCCCTAGAGGAGTCATCACAGTCAACAGAAACACTGAACGCTCCCTCCGAACGGAGGAACATACAGCGGCTCTCGCAGCAGAAGTACAAAGCAGCCTTTTAAGGCAATTCTCGAGTCCGGCTGCTAAGCGGCCGGACACAGCTAAGCGTGCCCGAGTAACCTACAACACGACCACCTGGCACGTTCCGAGCACGCGTAGCAGTGCGGCCCCAACCGCAGCCCCTGTAAAACATTAAGACAGACCCCTCGCGTACTCCATTACGCTCTGAAGATACCATGGCCATGGGGCAAGGGGCTCGACCACGATAAGCCCAAACTGCGGCTCAACCGCACCAGGGGCTCTTAAGTGCGTCGTTTCTTTTTCTTTTCCTTTTATTTTTTACCCACAGGACTCCGTTCGTCAGAGGCCCTGTCCGGCAGCAGACATGCCGAACCCACGATACAACAGCCAGGGAAGGAGAAAGGCTACAACGAAAATCCAGGTGGTCTCCATTATGAGCATTAAATCTGTTTTATGCATTATTCCGTAGCCTACCCCTAGAGGGGGACATGTTAAACAGTCCCATCCCTTGCTTACCGCACCACTTGTATCGTCCTGCACTTACAACAGTTTTTATTTGAATAAAGGAATGCAGCATATTTTTGCTTCTAATTGCATTTCTTTCTTACACATATGTTCATCTATGACATGTTGCATCCGTATGTTTTGATACGGCCAAATACACCAGGGGCTTATGTTTCCTGCGTTATGGTGTGATAAGTCCGAATACTTTCACAAGTGCGGCACCCCGAACTTATAGCATTATATGCATCGGCTCCGAATCATGTTCTTGGGTCAATAGTTGGGTTTGCCCGGCTCCCATGTTTTGGTACCTTACGTTCCATTTTATCGGCTAAGGTAGCACTGGGAGAACCACTGCGATTGCGCCCCAGTTGAGCTGGGTTAACGCCTCAGTGGAGAAAGCTAAAACTGACCGTCATGATGAGGCGAGAGCTGGTCGCTGTTCGAGAGCTTCTTTGCGAGTCCCTAAAGACTTATGCCGCTTCGAGCGAGGAGCCGGATTCTGTCCGGTCAAGGCGTGGATAGCGCCCCAATTCGGCCTTTCGAAAACTAGGGGCTTCGCCAAAATTTAAAATTATAGAATTCTATGGATAAGTGAGAGTGTTCAAGCATTATAAGTCCGGTTGCCTTGTTCGTTGTGTTGAGCGCCTCCCTAGATGGACCCAAAAATGGGAACAAGAGCGCTCAAGTTTATCCCGAACACCCCAGCACTCGTGGCATGGGGGCTGAAGCCGACGACTTGCCATCTCTCAGATTTGATAAACAGCCGCACAGAAGGTAATATTTTAAATTAACAATCGTTGCTTAGCGCATATGAACGAAGTTTTCAGCGCACAGGATAACAAAATGCGAGTCTACTCAAATATTACATCTTTGGAGCACTCACCCGCAATAGTGCGGGCGCCCTTCAGCACACTCCTATAATACATCTCGGGCGTGCGATGCTCCTTGCCCTCTGGTGGGGGGTCCGTCACAAGCTTCTGGGCATCCATCTTGCCCCAGTGCACCTTTGCGCGGGCAAGGGCCCGACGCGCACCCTCGATACAGGTGGATTGCTTGATAACGTCAACCCACGGGCACGCGTCCACCAGCCGCCGCACCAGGCCGAAGTAGCTCCCAGGCATAGCCTCCTTAGGCCACAGCCGAACTATGAGGCCCTTCATGGCCTGTTCGGCCGCCTTGTGGAGCTCGACCAGCTGCTTCAGCTGGTCGCTAAGGGGCACCGGATGTCCGGCCTCAGCGTACTGAGACCAGAAGACCTTCTCCGTTGAGCTCCCCTCCTCAGCCCGGTAGAATGCGGCAGCATCGGACATGCTGCGGGGAAGATCTGCGAACGCTCCTGGAGAGCTCTGAATTCGGGTAAGCAACAGGTAATTAACACTCACATGCTTACTTTGCATGAAAAATGCCTTACCCGCTGCTATTTTCTTCACCGCCTCTATCTCCTGGAAGGCCTTGTAGGCTTCGGCCTTAGCGTCTTTGGCACTCTCAAGAGCCGTTGCAAGCTCAGACTCTCGAGTCTTCGAGTCACGCTCCAGGATCTCGTGTTTCTTCACGAGATCCTGGAGCTCTTGCTGTACCTCCGCCACCCGCGCCTCCTGTTTCTCTCGCTCGGTGCGCTCCGCCGCCGTATTGCATTCGGCCGCGGCCACCGCCTCTTTCAGGGTCGCCACCTCGTTCGTGGCCCCTGCAATACCCCAGTTATCCTTGTCATTTTTCTTGCAACCAAATCCTTTTCTGTAAGATACAATTTTCATAAGGTATTACTCACCTTCTTTTTCCTCGAGCTGCTTCTTGGCATGGCCGAGCTCGTTCTCGGACCGCTCGAGGTTTTCCTTCAAAGTATTGACCTCCGCAGTCAGTGCGGCAGAGGTCTGCAGCACAGCCTGCAATCCCATATTGACATATTTTCATGACTCCTGCGTTTATCTTTCTAAAGATCCTCAGTCCGGCTTTTCTTTCTGAACACCGAACCGAGCATCAGGGGCTACTGTCTATGCGGTAGCATTTTACATATATTGAAATTCTTACCTCAAAGCCTGTTAGAAGGCTGCTGCAGGCTTCGGTCAGCCCGCTCTTGGCAAGCTGAACCTTCTGAATCACCGCACTCATAACAGTGCGGTGTTCCTCTTTGATGGAGGCGCCGTTGAGCGCCTCCAGCAAATTATCTGGCACCTCCGGTTGGACGGAGGCAGCCGGCGTCGCGGTCTTGCCCTTCTTACGAAGGGGTCGCCCGCCGGACTCCGGAGCCACTCTGGGTTCCGGGGCTGAGTCCGGTGGAAAGTCTGGGAGGTTGTCCTGTGACACCTTCGGGGCCCTCTCCTCCTGGTGGGTCCCTTCCTGGGATCCCACCTCGGCATCGTCCACATCACGGGGGGTGGAGGCAGTCGGAAGAGAATCCATATCCGACGCCCCTAAGGACCCGCTCAACGAAGTGGGGAGATCATCCTTAGGCGGACTGCAGGGTTGTATGCGGCATTAGAAAGACATAATGTGGCAGAAAACGAAAACCTTGAAGTTATTCGGGAGTCCGGATACTTACGATCTCGCCAGAGGCTTGGCCCTTGGAGGCCAGTCCTTGTCGTCGTCACTGGCGTTGGCGGACCAGTCCGGGGGTAGAGTTTTTCCCCTCTTGGGCCCTTCGGCCTCCCTTGTTGGGGAGGCCTTCCTTTTATTCCCTCCCCCCGCTGGGGGAGAGGCTTTCTTCTTCTCCTCCTCGCCTTGGTGGGAGGAGTCGACCTTGGATTCATCATCCGATAGCACCTGAAAACGGGACCTCTTCCGAGTCCCCGTGGCCTTCTTCTTGGCCTTCTTCTCCGGCACCACGTGGGGTGCCGGAGCCAGCAGCCCCGTTAGGCGGGCGTCAGCTGGGTCCTCTAGCAATGGGGCCGGACAGATAGCCTGTGCGGCCTTCTTCAGCCAGTCCTATTAAAGGAAAGGGAGTTTAAATCCCGCATAGAGTCAAACTATGAATAACAAGCGTCCCATAAAGGACAATATCACTTACCTCGTCACCTGGACGCTGCAAGCTGAATCCGCGATCCTCGGTAGCGGATGCGGGAGCCTCGGCGCCCTTGAACAGCACCTTCCAGACCTCTTCGTACGTAGTGTCGAAGAGCCCATTCAAAGTCTGGTGCTGCGCCAGATCGAACTCCCACATACTGAAGCCCCATCGTTGGCACGGGAGAATCTGGCGGATGAGCATGACCTGGACTACGTTGACAAGCTTGAGCTTCTTGTCCACCAGCTTTTGGACGCAGGCTTGGAGTCCGGTCAGCTCCTCCAGATCGCCCCAAATCCGGCCGCTCTCTTTCCAGGAGGTGAGCCGTGTGGGGATGCCGGATCTGAATTCGGGGGCCGCTGCCCATTCGGGATCACGCGGCTCAGTGATGTAGAACCACCCCAATTGCCACCCCTTGATGGTTTCCACATAGGTGCCCTCCAGCCACATAACGTGGGACATCCTGCCCACCATGGTGCCTCCGCACTCTGCTTGGCTGCCCTTCACAACCTTCGGCTTGACACTGAAGGTCTTGAGCCACAAGCCGAAGTGGGACTGGATGCAGAGGAAGGCCTCGCACACGACGATAAACGCCGAGATGTTGAGGATAAAATTCGGGGCCAGATCATGGAAATCTAGGCCGTAGTAGAACATGAGCCCCCGAACGAAGGGATGAAGTGGGAAGCCCAGTCCGCGGAGGAAATGGGGAAGGAATACTACCCTCTCATGGGGCCTAGGGGTGGGGATGAGCTCTCCCTCATCGGGGAGCCGATGCGCGATGTCACTGGACAAGTATCCGGCGCTGCGCAGCTTCTGGATATGCCCCTCCGTGACGGAGGAGGCCATCCACTTGCCTCCCGCTCCGGACATGTTTGGAGAAGGTTGAGGTGAGATGTGCGGGCTTGGGCGCTAGAGCTCGAGTTCGCAGAGATGGATAAGCCAAGGAGGAAGAAGGCGCAGGTAAAAAGGTTGGATCTTTATCCCCTTGTATGGGCGGACAGAAACACGCGTCCCTACCGGCCTGGTAAAACTCGCTTATCCCCCAAGCGTCGCGATTGATGGCGCGGTTGGGTTACCCACGTCCGTATTGATGGGAATCCCGGAATAAGGGGAACACGATCTCTACTTCGACAAGATGTGCCAAGGAAACCGCTTTGCTAAACGCGCTGAAGTGGTACAATAAAAACGTTTCAAATAAAGGCTTGGTTGTGGTGTGACGTCACGCCACGGAATACGTCAGCAGATTGAACTTGTGTGAATATTATTCTCTCTATGGTGGTATGTGGAAATTATTTTGCAGAGCCGGACACTATCTTGGTGTTCACAATCTTCTATAAATTATTCGGAGGAGGAACCCGCCTTGCAATGCCGAAGACAATATGCGCGCCGGACTCGTCGTCATTAAAGCCTGGTTCAGGGGCTACTAAGGGAGTCCCGGACTAGGGGGTGTCCGGATAGCCGAACTATCATCATCGGCCGGACTCCAAGACTATGAAGATACAAGATTGAAGACTTCGTCCCGTGTCCGGATGGGACTTTCCTTGGCGTGGAAGGCAAGCTTGGCGATACGGATATGTAGATCTCCTACCATTGTAACCGACTCTGTGTAACCCTAGCCCTCTCCGGTGTCTATATAAACTGGATGTCCTTAGTCCATAGGACGAACAACAATCATACCATAGGCTAGCTTCTACGGTTTAGCCTCCTTGATCTCGTGGTAGATCTACTCTTGTAACCCACATCATCAATATTAATCAAGCAGGACGTAGGGTTCTACCTCCATCAAGAGGGCCCGAACCTGGGTAAAAGCATCGTGTCCCTCGTCTCCTGTTACCATCCGCCTAGACGCACAGTTCGGGACCCCCTACTCGAGATCCGCCGGTTTTGACACCGACACCGGGCATGACCCAGGAAAGTGTGTCCAGCCAAATGGGATCGAGCATGTTGGGTTATGTGGTGCACCCCTGCAGGGAAGTTAATCTATTCGAATAGTCGTGTCCCTCGGTAAAAGGACAACCCGGAGTTGCACCTTGACCTTATGACAACTAGAACTGGAAACTTAATAAAACACACCCAAACAAGTTCCAGAGACAACCCGGTGATCGCTTTCCCACAAGGCGACGAGGGGAGGATCGTCGGGTAGGATTATGCTATGTGATGCTACTTGGAGGACTTCACTCTACTCTCTTCTACATGCTGCAAGATGGAGGCTGCTAGAAGCGTAGTCTTTGATAGGACTAGCTATCCCCCTCTTATTCTGGCATTCTGCAGTTCAGTCCATCGATATTGCCTCTTTACACATATACCCATGCATATGTAGTGTAGATCCTTGCTTGCGAGTACTTTGGATGAGTACTCACGGTTGCTTTGCTCCCTCTTTTCTCCCGTTTTCCTCTTCTTCTCGGATGCCACAACCAGACGTTGGAGCCCAGGAGCCAGACGCCACCATCGACGACGACTACTACACTGGAGGTGCCTACTACTACGTGCAGGCTGCTGACGACGACCAGGAGTACTTAGGAGGATCCCAGGAAGGAGGCTTGCGCTTCTTTTGATCTGTATCCCAGTCTGTGCTAGCCATCTTATGGCAACTTGTTAACTTATGTTTGTACTCAGATATTGTTGCTTCCACTGACTCGTCTATGATCAAGCACTTGTATTCGAGCCCTAGAGGCCCCTGGCTTGTATTATGAGGCTTTTATGACTTATTTTATTTGTAGAGTGTGTTGTGATATCTTCCCATGAGTCCCTTATCTTGATCGTACACATTTGTGTGTATGATTGGTGTACTATTGAATCGCGGGCGTCATAACCAAAAAGTGTTGCCAATATATATGGCCACTGACTTGATGGAATACCAAACATGTTTAGTATGCTAATACTGATGAGAGCGTCTGACTTACTATGGTCACTTTGTCTATGTAGAAATGATTGTGTTTTAATGGCAAAATCGCTTCTCCTATGCAAGCTATTTACTATTATACACATTGGCTTTATATGTGGCCTACTCTGCATCGAACGGAGTACCAATTACTGTTCAAGGCGGTGTGTATGCGGTTGGAGCGGGTGGCCATTTAGTTTTTTACCCAACATGGGTGGCAACATAATCTCTGAATTCGTCCATCTTCTCCGTTGACATAGGCATAGTTTCGATCTCATATGACTTTACTGTTGCCACTTTGTCATTTTTTTATGTTCTTTGTCACACTATTCGTTTGATGGTTGTGTGCATCTTAGCTATGCAGATGCTGGGTGTTGCTCTTTATACTTGATATCCGCTTGATGCTACATTTGAGTTAATAAAAGCGCCCTTTATCAAAAAAAGTGGATTACATCCCATTATCTCTACTTGCTTAAATATGATCTTTGCCTGTTTGCCTTCCTTATTTTGCAATCTAATTATTCGTGCCTGAGGATCTAACTAACTTTTCTTCTATAAATCATGTCTTTGTGATCTATCATCTATAAATTGTAAATACCCTCATGCATCTCTTGGTTCTTTAACCACACACAGGTTTTCCAAAGTTTTTTTAAAGGATTTAATTTGTATACAAACTTTTCCTACAAGTCTGTTCGATTCATAGAATTGCAGGTAATAGGGATTTTCCTCGGCATTTATTTGCACTGGATTTACCAATATGTTGGAAATAGTCCTAAGTTTTTCCTATGAACAACCAAACATTTTTTGCAGGAACAATCAAACATCTTTTGATCATGCAGTATTTAAGATGATATGACACTCTAATCATTATTTTGGAAATCATGTGAATCAAGGAGGTTATATGGCTTACAGTGTCCATGTTTCTTGATGTTTCTTGGTCAATCTTTCTACCGAAACCTACATATTCTTCTAGTCGGTAGATTGCGCTTCACAACCCATGAGCATCTCTCTTTGCTGACGACTCCCATATTATTGCTTTTAGCAGAATTGTGGAAGAATCTGGTGGGCAGTCCTCAAAGCTGGTGGGACAACCGAGCAGACAAGGTGAGTCTTGGAACATTTTGTCTTGATTTATCTTTTTGTCCCCAGCTACTCCTAATAGTTATTCTGTGTGTTTGGAATTCAGAGGTCACCTAAAGCCCCTGATTTCAAGCACAAGGACACCGACGAGGCTCTTTGGTTGAGCCTCAATACACAAAGTTGGGTTACAGATGCACTGCCACTGGTGAAAGGAGGTCACCTGTCTTGTACAACATAGTAGTGGACATGTTGATGATTCTGATAGGAAGAGCTAAAGAAAATGGCCAAGTAGGTGGTCTCGTCCCGCATCTAGTGGATGGTGGAGTGTCCATTCTACAGTACGCCGATGATACTATCATCTTCATGGAGATGGATCTGGCAAAAGCAAGAAATATGAAGCTTGTGTTATGCTTATTTGAGCAGTTGTCGGGGTTAACGAATAACTTCCATAAAAGTGATTTGTTCTGCTTTAGGAGAGCTAAAGAGGAACAAGAAGCTTACAAACAACTATTTGTATGTGGGTTGGGTTCATTGCCTTTTACATATTTGGGCATACCGATTCACCATTGCAAGCTCTCTAACAAAGAATGGAAGTGCATTGAAGATCGATTTGAAAGAAACTAGGTTGATGGAAGGGCAAACTTATGTCATATGGAGGCCTACTAATTCTCATCAATTCGGTGCTCACGAGTATGCCAATGTTTCTCTTGTCCTTCTTCGAGGTACCAGTAGTAGGGGTACAGAAAAGACTGGACTTCTATCGATCGCCTTTTTTTGGCAGATTGATGAGTTAGAACAAAAATACAGACTTGCCAAATGGGATATTATTTGTAGGCCAAAAGACCAAGGTGGTCTTGGCATTGAAAATTTAGAGGCGAAGAACAGATGCCTTCTCAACAAGTGGCTATACAAGCTATCTGTAGAGATCGATGCCACATGGGCCCAGATCCTGCGTAATAAGTACCTTCACTCTAAAACCTTATCCCAGGTGATGGTCAGACTAACGGATTCGCCGTTTTGGACAGGACTGATGAGAGTGAAATCAGAATTCTTCCATAAGACAAAATTTATCGTTGCTATGGTACTTCCACGAGATTCTGGGAGGATACGTGGCTAGGGGAGACGCCTCTAGCTATCCAATATCCTTCTCTTTATAATATTGTTCAGCGTAGAGATGCTTACATTGCAACAGTATTACAGTCTAATCCTCTAAATATTCAATTCAGGAGGACTTTAGCGGGAAACCGTTCGGAAGCTTGGCTCCATCTTGTGAGAAGATTGATGGATGTTCACCTTTCTCAACAGCTAGATCAGCTGCACTGGAAACTAACCATGAATGGAGTGTTTTCGGTAAAACCCATGTATTTGGATATTATCAACTCTGGCTCTATACTTTGATCTGTGCATATTTGGAAAGTCAAAGTGCCCTTAAAAATTAAAGTGTTCATGTGGTTTGTCCACAAACAAGTCATTCTCACTAAGGACAATTTGGCAAAACATAACTGGACATGATCTCAAAGATGTAGCTTCCGTGATCATGATGAATCTCAAACACCTCTTTTTTGATTGCCCAATGGCAATTTTTTTATGGCGGTCCGTTCATATAGCGTTTAACATTACTCCTCCAAATAGCATCCACACGTTATTCGGGACATGGCTAAATGGAGTTGAGATAGAAATAGCAAAAGATATCCATGTAGGAGTATGTGCTTTATTATGGGCTATATGGAACTGCAGGAACGATTTGGTTTTTAATAGAACAACACATATTCATTTCTTGCATGTTATTTTCCGGGCCACTACGTTGATCCGTATGTGCTTGCTACTCACTCCAATGGACGCCAGGGAGCATATGGTTACTGGGTCTATCCGTTGGGAGACGGTAGCGCGGGCTATCTTCAACCAGTTTGGATGGCGGCCATGTAATAGGATAGGTGTTTAGTTTCCTATCTATCTTTATTCCGCCGGTTGTGGCTATCTCGTTTTCATATTTCTAGCTCTTTCTAAGCCCTTTTGCTTTTTGAGACTTGGAGACTTTGTTGAACTGTTTGCTTATTAATAAAATGGCCGTATGTATCCTTCTGATGCAGAGGCCAGGGGATAACCTCCTTTTCAAAAAAAACGTTGAAAGGAGGAGGTAGCAAAGGAGCTAGAAGGCCGGAGACCGAATAAGTTTTTTTACCCGGGTACCTACCGGTGTGACATCCACCGTTGACGTTGTTTTGGAGATTCGAGCCATTTTTTGATGTATAAGAGACATAATTGAAATACACAGAATACGTGTGGGTCCTTTGCATGCTATTGTCAGCTTTTGTCAGGAGAGAGAGAAAATATTCATAGAAGACCGGTTGCATGCATGTTAAAACATTCCCTATCTCCCCATCAAAAGACTTCCATTTAATTTCATTGTGAAATTTTGGATGATAGATATCTTTTGAATGAAAACTCCAATTTTGAATATTTTTATATATTTGAATTCATAGCGAGAATACCTTCAAAATAAGATCAATTATGGATACATTTGAACTAGTTTCAATTTCGCTGATTTCACAAAACATATTTCACTCAAATTGGAAAAAAAATTCACTCATCTCCAAAATCATTTCAGTCAATTCAAAATAACAATCCACTCATTTAAAAAAAATATGAACTCACTCATTTCAATTGACAGATTTCATGCATTTAAAACAGTTTATTTCACCCATATCTTTAAGCTGATTTCTTTCCTTCCAGAAACCGATTTACTTGTTTCATATAACATTCTCTGGTTTAAAAAAACAAGCATGTTTAAAAACTGATTTCATGCATTTTAAGAATATAATTTCACTCATTTAAAAATATAATTTCACTCAAAAACTAACTTCACTCGCTTCATTCATTTATGAATATAATTTCACTGATTCCAAAAACTTGCTTCAATCATTAAGAGACCGATTTCACTCGTTTTGCAAGGAAAATTATGTCAATCATTTGAAAATTTTGATTTCAATTAGTTCTAAAAAGCATTTGCTTCATTAAACAGATTGCACTCATCATAATAATAAGTTTCAAACATTGAAATAGAAAATTTCACACGACAATGGATATATTTCATTTTTTTTCAACTATCTCATTTCTCACATTCACTAATTTCAGAAAACGCATTTCACTCACTCAATTAAAATACCATATTCAACTTGTTTCAAAAATACTGATTAACCTAATTACAAAAGATATGTTTCACTCATTTCACTAGTTTCAGAAAAACACATTACAACCACTAAATTGAAATAACAATTTCACTTGTTTCAAAGATAGATTTCACTTATTTTTTAAACTGATTGCAAATAATCAACTTAATTTTTTTAAATAACTAGTTTCACATTTTTTAAATGACAAGTTTCACATATGTTGCATTGAAATATGTTTCATATACATGAAAAACAAAAAAAACATTTCAAAAAATTTGGTTTCACTCAATTCAGAGAACTTATTTCACTTTATTTCAGAAAACTAATTTCACTCATTTGAAATGTCGAAATTTAATCATGTTTAAATGTATTCAAGATTGATCTTGTTCTAAAGGTCTTGGCCATGAGTTTAAATATATACAATATTTCTAAACTGGGATTATAGTTTTAAAGATATGAATGAATGAAATTGCTAAAGAGAAAATAAAAGGCAGGATTAGAGTTGTGGGGAGAGACAGGAAAGTTACTGCATGCATGCGTTCTTTACACTGGGAATAGTTTTTAATCTATTATTGGCAGGGACCTACTTAGCTGACACAGATTGGACTATTAACAAAGATATATGAGATAACTACCACAATACAAAATGCTATACACATGCACTGAACCCCTAGTGCACGAATCACAAAGTAAATATAAGATGGATGGTGCACAGGTAGCTCCCGGCTCCGGTAAAAAGCACTTTGTGGCCCGGAGACCTGGAATTCCCTATTTGCTGCTCGCTGCGTCGAAATGTCGACGCAACGCACAGAGCTGGCGATCGAAGCGCTCACCTGGGCCGGCCCGTTACACTTTCCAGTTTTGGGAACCTTCTAGAGTTTCCTAGCCGGTTTTTTCTGGTTTTGGGAAACCTCAAGAAGGTTCCTTGAACCGCTTTTTTACTTTTGTCGATTTTTCTGTTTCTTTTTTTTCTCTTTTTTTCTTTCTTTTCTTTTCCTTTTCTATTTCTTTTTCTGTTTCCTTTACATTTCAAGTCCATTTGTTTTTAAAACAAATCAGCTTTCAAATTTTGTTCAGAAACTAAAAAAATGTTCATACTTTTAAAATATTTTCAATTTTGTAAAAGTTGCCGTGCTTTCAAAAATTGTTTATAAATTCAAATAGTGTTCGCATTTTCAAAAAAATGTTCGAGCATTTCAAAAATTGTTCTCATTTCCAAAAATTGTTCGGAATGTTTTTGTTCATTTTTTTGGAACTATTCAAATAATGACCGGGATTTAAAAAATGGTCATGTTTTCAAAAATTGTTCTTGTTTCCGAATTTTGTTCATGTATTGAAAAAATGTTCACGTTTTAAATTTGTTCGAGATTTTTAAAAATTGTTCTACGTTTCAAATTATGTTCTCAAGATTCAAAAAACGTTCGTACTTTAAAAATTGTTCGCGCTTCCAAGTTTGTTCAGTATTTTTCAAAATTGTTCTCCATCTCAAAATTTGTTCTCAAGATTCAAAATTTTTTTGGGAATTGAAAAAAATGTTCCAGCTTTCCAAATTTGTTCAAAAATTCAATAGTAGTTCATGTTTTTCAATCTTGTTCACAAATGCAAAGAATGTTCTGGAAGTTTTAAAAATTTAAACATTTTTAATTTTTTTCACAAATTCAAGAAATGTCCCCCTTTTCAAATTTGTTCACATCATCAATATTTTCCTGTTTTACAAAACAATGTATGAAAATTTGGAAAATGTTTTTATTTTGAAGAAAATATTCATAATTTCGAAAATTGAGTTGTAGGAGGTCGTCGGTACAACCCAATAAATGGACTGTAGTTTTTGGGATTTTTTACGAATTAATGTTTAAGTCTTGTTTTTGTCATATACGTCTTTAACTTTCGCGCTGCTAATTAAACATGAGAATGCCTAGGTCGCAGTGGTTTGCACGGCAGGCCCAGTAGTCTGAAGGGAACCTGCTGCCGCATGCCACTGTAAATGGGCCGGCCCACACTAGCCGCTCCTGTGCGGAAGTGTCGGCACTTTGCCGCAGCAAGCGACCTATAGGAGCTCCCCTGAGACCCTGCTCTCTTGTGCGACGTGCGTTGCCTCAGCTCTATTCTTTTGCTAAATACTTAGGCTGTCTTGGTCTGCTAACTTATGCGAGTCCGGTAGAGACCAGTAATAAAGATTAAAAAGAAAAGGGCGCTTATAGGCGCCGGCGCGCCGGCCGAACCGTTCGGCCGGTCCAGCCTGGACCGTTCAATCTGCCTAACACGGAGCCCCGCGGAACCGTTTGATCACGCTCGTATCACTATAGACTCGGTCGTCGTCTTCGTCGCCCTTGCGAATCCCCGCTCGCCCCCGCAAATCCCACGCACCTCCTCCCCCTGCCTGAATCACACCTCCTCCCCCGCCTGAATCACTATCCCACTCTAGTGCGCCCCCGCACCTCCTCCCCTGTCACCGGCTCACCGCTGCCTGCCGGAGGTCCAAAACATCCACCCCGCATCTTCTATGGCAACCATGGTTCCAACAAAAAATTGATGCGGTCCCAACAAAATTCACCGCCGGTTCCAGCAATTTTGTGGGAAGCGACCACCGGCAACCTATGGTTCCAGCAAAAAATTGCTACGGTTCCAGCATACCTCATAGCTGGTTGTAACACTGATTCCAGCAAGAAATCTCACAAACAACAAATCTCGGTCAAAAATCGATTGTAGCAAAAAACGCAGCCATTTCCAGCAACAAATTAATATGGTTCCAGCAAAAATCCTACAAACAACAAATGCAGCAAAATATCACCTCACCGCTGCAGCTCAGGAAGAGAATTTGTTTCTAGCAAAAAAATCATGGGGTTCTAGCAAATTAGGATCACGGTTGTAGCACCTAGCTCGCCGAGCCCCATTACAAGCTGAGGAAGAAGGCCGGTTCCAGCAAAAAAAATTGCTGCTTCCAGCAAAATGGATCGCTGGTTCCAGCATCGTGGGATTGTGCTCGCTTGCCGCACGACCGTGGTAGCACTCCTCGTCTCGGGTGGCAGCACGCCGTGCCGGTGGTTGCAGCTCCTCTGCGGCCGGTTGCAGCACGCCACATGGGGGGCGCGGTGTAGGGAGTCGCCGATTCCAGCTCGCCATGGCGCCGTTGCTGCATCCCACGGCGAGCGGCCCAGGACGCCGTTGCAGCTTGCCAGGACGCCGTTGCAGCAGCTTGCTTCGCCGGATTTTGTCACCAGGAGGCGGATCTGCAGCCTTGGGCTCGCGTGATGAGTAGAGAGGAGGGGGAAGGATCAACAGAGGAGTCACACCGACCGGGAATGGGGAGATGGAAGAGGAGGAAAGAAGTGTCTCGTGGAAGGAGAGAGGTTGAGCGGTCCACAGTGATGGGAAAGGATAAGGTTGACTGGTTGAACGGTCAAGCAGCACGCTGGTGGCTTAGTAGCGAGGGGCAGCGCGAGCAATCGAGCGGTGCGACCGGCCCAGCGTTCGGCCGGCACATCGACGTAAAACGTTTCCCAAAAGAAAATGCCTTAACCTCCAGAGCAGTCACTGATGGCCTTGTGTGTTGGGTTTGGTTGGCCTTCATAATGCTAATGCCAGGATGTAAATAGCATTTCCATGAAGTAGATGATATTTATGGAGTAGGGTATTTTAGAGACCGAGCTCCATGGAGCCCTTTTGTTTGACACGAGAAAAATATCTATGGACTGCGGGAAAATGGAAGGGGAGTGTATCTCTCTCATATGTCGGGGAAAGAAGAAAAGAAAAATGCGGGCGTGCCAGTGTACCGTAGTATATCAAAAGAAATTAGTCAGCGGGGTCATCCTCTCGTCGGGTGCCTGCTTGCCGTGGGCGCGTGAAGCGCGTCCAACGTTGGATCATTGGCAACGTGCTCCCGCTGCCGTCGTCCCCGCGGACGCGTTCTTCTTCTTCTCCGCAGCCACGACGCCTGCGGCACGACGCCGCTGCGAGGGGAAGCGCACACGCAGTGCGCCGTCGGCCCGTTACCGAGCTCGGGACGTAGCCAGCGCAACCTCCAGCGTAGCGCGTGCGTCCGCCCAATCCCCTCGACGTTGCATCAGGGGCGCGTCTCTTCCTGGCCGCGGCCGCTGCCTCCCTGCTCAAAAATGCTACACGTACAGGGCTTTACAGACTTTTACAGACTCCTTCCAAACATAATAACCATTCTCCCCTGATTTTTATGGGGATGGGCCCACATCCTCTCCTTACACCCAATGAAAAACTGCCACATCAAATCAATCCTGTAAACTCGTGTAAAAACCTGTATGTCTAGCATTGCCGCTCCCTGCTGCCTTGGTTCCGTGTCGCCGCCGCCGCATGGGCGCCTCCCCTGCTGGCCTCTCCCTGGTCGCCCCTATATTTATAGGCAAGAAGTCCAGCACTTGGGCGGCCGCGTGATGGGCCGAAGAGGTTCCGATCTTTCAGCTGGAGTTTGTTTGCATCTTCCTTATCTTGCGTCGAGTCGATACTTATCTCCTCTTCTTCTTGACGTGCACGCCCACGGGTGTATTCTTAACAAATAAAAGTACGTACGTACATACCGGCCGTCACCGGCTCGTGGCCACTGCGTCCAACCAACCTGATGGTATTGATGTACTTGTACAAAGACTGCGTGCAAAACAAACGCTAGAGAAAGAATCAGTACTTGCGAATCAATCTGTGGTTGAGTTGGTTATAGATGGATAGTGGTATTCCCAACCCACCAGGATTCAAATCCTCATGCTCACATTATTCCTCGTATGTGCGTTCATAAAGATGAGTGTATGCGCGTGTATATGAGCGCTTGTATCTATACTGATGCTCAAAAAAAATGAAAGGATCAGTACTTGTGTGCGCGTACTTGCCTTCTAGCCGGATGAACGATCTCCCCACTAGAGATACCCATAGGGTACTTGGAGATGTATAAATACACGCGGTCCCGGGCGCCGGTATACAGGTATTTTTTTTTCGGGCAAATCAAAGAGCTTTATTCAACAAATGAGTTCCCCGGGCAATCAGCCAGAAGGCTAGTTACCAAAAAACTAGGGGTCTCCTCGAGCCAACATTCGGTCACATTCAATGTACATGCACGTTTTGCACATAGATGTTTGGAAGGAGTCTGTAAAAGTCTGTAAAGCCCTGTACGTGTAGCATTTTTGAGCAGGGAGGCAGCGGCAGCGGCCAGGAAGAGACGCGCCCCTGGTGCAGCGTCGAGGGGATTGGGCGGACGCACGCGCTACGCCGGAGGTTGCGCTGGCTACGTCCCGAGCTCGGTAACGGGCCGACGGCACACTGCGTGTGCGCTCCCCCTCGCAGCGGCGCCGTGCCGCAGGCGTCGTGGCTGCGGAGAAGAAGAAGAACGCGTCCGCGGGGACGACGGCAGCGGGAGCGCGTTGCCAATGATCCAACGTTGGACGCGCTTCACGCGCCCACGGCAAGCAGGCACCCGGCGAGAGGATGACCCCGCTGACTAATTTCTTTTGATATACTCGCCAAGTACCGTAGAGCTCCCATCTCCTACTCTCTTAACAAGTCCCGCCTGTAAAGCTTTCCTGCCAGCAATGATAGCTCGCCAAGTAGCAGATGCTGATTTGGGAACGTTGGCATGCAAAAAATCTGTATCAGGAAAATAGCGGCCTTTCATTACCCTTGCGCACAGAGAGTCAGGGTTCGTCATGAACCGCCACCCATGCTTCCCTAGTAGCGCAATGTTAAACTGTTGTGGGTCGCGAAACCCCATACCTCCTTGGCACTTTGGTGTAGCCAAATTCTTCCATGACACCCAATGTAAAGCATTTTTGTCGATAGAGCTGCTCCAAAAAAACTTAGCCATTGGTGACATCAAACTCTTGCACACCTTTCTTGTTAGTAGAAAGGTGCTCATAGAGTACGTTGGAATGGCCTGTACAACTGATTTCAGCAAAGTTTCCCTACCTGCACATGCAAGCAGTTTTTCAGACCATCCCTGCATCTTCCCGCGAGCTGTTTCCCCGATGTGATCGAAAGTTCCACTTGTGATGCGCCCGATCGAGTGGGTAGCCCCAGGTACCGCTCACTAAAAGCCTCAACATCAATATTGAGGACCGCTTTGAGCTGTTGTTTAAGCTGGGCCGGTGTGTTGGAGCTGAAGTAAACTGCGCTCTTTGCACGATTGACACACTGACCCGAAGCATCACCATAAACCCTCAGGATTTCATTCAGTCTTGCTGCACTTTGGGTGTTTCCACTAATGAAGATCAGACTGTCATCTGCGAAAAGCAAATGAGTTACCCAAGGCGATCTGTAACTTACTCTGATTCCTCTATCAATATATCCATGATTATAAAACTTCAACAGCGAAGAGAAGCCCTCCGCGCATAGCAAAAAGAGGAAGGGTGAGGCTGGGTCACCCTGTCTCAGCCCACGCGAGGGTAAAAAAATGGCAGTAGCTCACCATTAACCCGGACTGAGAAGCGCACCGAGGACACGCACTTCATAACGAGCCTGACAAAATCAACATTGAAGCCCAACTTAGTGAGAATTGCCTCCAGAAAATGCCACTCGACACGGTCGTATGCTTTCATCATATCAAGTTTGATAGCACAAGCATAGTTTTTTCCTTTCTTCCGCCTTCGCATAGTATGCACACTTTCGTATGACACCAACACATTGTCCGTTATGAGCCGCCCAGGAACAAACGCGCTCTGCTCTTCACTGATGATTTCCCCCATGAATACTCTCAATCAGTTTGTCACACACTTTGAAGCAATTTTATACAAAACCGAACAAAGAGAGATGGGCATGTATTGTGTTATAGACTGAGGATGCCGTACCTTGGGGATCAACGTAATCGACGTGTCGTTCAGATCCACAGGTAGTTCGCCCCCGTTTAAGAAATCCAAAACTGCCTTGGTTACAGCCTCACTAAGCAAGCTCCAGTGGCGCTGATAAAACCCCGCAGTAAACCCATCTACCCCGGGTGCTTTGGAGGGAGCCATTTGGAACAAAGCTGTCCTGACCTCCTCCGCAGTATAGGGTTTAGTGAGCTCCACATTCATGTCCTCCGTCACCTTGGCAGGAACATGATCGAGTAGTTCTGTAGAATCCCTCCAACCTTGGGACTCATACAAGTTATGATAGAACGCCTGAACCTCGGCCTTGTCTTCCTCTTCGTTTGCACAAACCGAGCCATCGATCTACATAAACCCTGTATTATGTTGATTTGCTTTCTTTGTGCAGCCTGAGCTTGGAAATACGACGTATTACGGTCTCCTTCTCTCAGCCAGAGAACATGTGATCGCTGTCGGAACCAGATCTCTTCCTGATGAAGAGCCTCTCGAAGCTGCCGAACCACTGTTTTCTCCTCATCTGTAGGCCCCCGGCCAACCGAACGACAACATAGGTTGTCAAGCCTCTTCTGTAGCTGTCTGACACGGCGTGTTAAACAGCCAAACTCGCGAGTCCCCCAAGGTTCAAGCGTCTCCTTTAGGTGACTTAGTGAATCCACAATCCCTTGAAGGCTCGGTCCCCTATTTACCTCCTGCCACGCATTGGTGACAACTCGATCATAGTCCACATGCGATGACCAAACATTTTCATATCGGAACGGTCTCTTTGCACGTGACATGTTATTGATCTTTTCCCTTATCTCCGCTACAACAAAGCAATGATCAGATTCGATAGAAGAAACATGCCTGATTCTGATGTGTTGAAAGTGTTGCCGGAATTCCTCGTTGGCGAAGACCCTGTCGAGCCTTGCCTTAACATTCGCATCACCCACTTGACGATTGTCCCAGGTGTATGGAGTGCCTGACCACCCCAAGTCTTGGAGGTCCACCTCATCAGTGACTTCTCAGAATGCTCTCATCTGTCTCTCTGGCCTAGCAGCCCGACTAAAGTGCTCATTAGAGAAGAGAGTTTCATTAAAATCACCCAAACATATCCATGCCGCATGCGGTATGTTATACAGAGTGCGTAGGAAACGCCAACTATGGTGTCTATCTTCCGCTCGGGGCGCCCCATAGAAACCAGTAAACCTCCATTGAAAGGAGTTTTGCTCTTTAAATTTAACAGAAACATCAATGTGACTAGCACTATAATTGTTGAGGTCCACAATAACATCATGCGACCAAATCAGACCAATACCACCACTTAGACCAGTACTATCAACCGCAAAGCACCCGCCGAAGCCTAGATGTCTTTGCAAGTCCTCAACTCTCTTCCCTTTGATTTTTGTTTCCATGACGAAGAGGAGTGTGGGTCCTTCTAGCTTCACAACATTGCGAAGCTCTCGAACCGCCTCGGGGTTCCCAAGCCCCCGGCAGTTCCATGAGAGGCAACTCATTGGGATGGGCAGGACCGATGAACGGTCTCTGCCGAATTTTGAGGCGTTGGCCTCTTCTTGTTTGGTTCACGAACCAGATCCTCATCATCCTCTCCCCCTGCAGTGCTCGTGCTCGGCTCAAGTTCTCCGGGGATATGCGCCGCCGTCAGAAGCAATTGCCTGGGTTTGTAAACTGCTGTCGGTCCCTCTTTCCTCTTATACCGCACGTTTTCTTTGTTCTTCAGGGGCGAAATCACCTCTTCCCCCCAATCTTGCTTAGTTTTTCTTCTAGAGTTTCTTGTCTCTTGCTTGCTACTCTGATCAGACTTCTGTCCCCTCGAGGAATTGTCGCTGCTTGCTGGATATCTGGTCTCGTCAGGAGCTCGCAATGATGGCCCAAACGGCAGCTCTCCCTTGTCATCTCGTGAACTAGGATTAGAGCAGTACAGATCCGAATGGCCCATCCTACCACAAGAGAAGCAGAAGTATGGGATCTGCTCATATTGCATATCATAGTGATCCACCTTCTTCCTCCTTGCCGAATCTATTAGCACCCATCTCCGGAGCGGTTTATTGACATCCACAGAAACCCTTGCTCGGAGATAACCTCCATTGTGGTCGAACTTTGCTATCTGCACCTCATTGTCAATCGTCCGTGCTATTGGGAAGCACCATGCATCATCTCGCAGATTGTAGGGTAGATTCAAAACCCTAACCCGTACTTGTAGCCGATCAAACTTAACCTCGTCAGGGCGCATGCACTCGTCGAACTCAGCCAGGATGACCGCGTTCTTGTTGATATGCCATGGCGATCCCGCCAATACTCTATCTCGATCACGCTGGGCCTCAAATTCAGCGACAAAGGTGTTCGGCCCAGTTGATCGGAATTGCAGTCCTCTAGGGATTCCCCACGCCGGTCGCAAAGCGTTGCCAATGGTGTGAATATGATACAGGTTTCGGTAGAGAACCTTCCCTGCTAGCAGCCACTTCACTGGAGCACCGTCTTGTCGATCATCTATCACGAGGGGAGTCACCTCCTCTTCGGGTATATCCAGCTTCCCCAGGGCTTCCTCTAGTTTCTCCCTCGCCGAGCGAGGGTTGGTCAGACCAGAGTCACCTCGCACCGCCTCCGCCGTTGGTGGTGTAGCCATACCCCCGTCCGAGTCCTCGGGGCGGCCCGCCGATGAGATCCGCGGCCGCCGATCAGTTTCCACTCCAAAACCTAGCGCCGCCAGAGAGCCCTAGGTTTCGGGGGACCTCCGCCGGGGAAATAAGAACTTGATGATGCAAACAAAGTCGGTATACAGGTATTTTTTTTGAGAATGATGAGCCCCCAAATTATACAGGAGAATGATTACGGTCATACAACCAAACCTCCTGTACCCTACTTGGTACAGCTCCAATCATCTTGAAGTCCCCATGATCTTTTGCTTCCATCGCCAGGTTGTGCGCGAGCTTGTTCCTTTCCCTGCTGATCCAGTTGACTTGCCAGGATACGAAGTGCCCCAAGAACTCACGTATATCTCTGATAATCGGAAAACACTGGGATCGGTTTGTGGCTAGCGGGGACAACTCTTTAGCTAGTGTACTGCAATCAGATTCGATGATTATATGGCCATTAAACAGAGCGGACAGGCCTATCAGGCCTTCTCTAATAGCACATGCTTCAGCCTCCATTACGTCCATGCAGGTCCCAGTATTCTGCCCAAGGGAGACAACGGGGATTCCCTTGTGGTCTCTAGCCACAGCTCCGGCATAGCTCAGTCCCGAGTCAGGGTTGTATGCTGTGTTCGTATTCAATTTTGCAAATCCCGCTGGAGGAGCATACCAATGGTTGCCTGCATCATTTTCCCGCCTCACATTACGTATGTTCTTGCTTCCCACTGGCTCTTTCCCCCTCTCGCTATCTATGACGACAAGATAGTTTCGGATTTCCTCTTCATATCTTGTCAAGAAGGATGCAGATCTCGAGATGGATTCTTTCCCATCCCCATGCACGCAGTTGTCCCGTAGGAACCATGCTCTCCATATCAGTAAAAGGATTTTATCCCGCATGTCTGCATTGCATGTGTCCAGGATGATCTGTAGCCAATCTCTGCCAGTGTTTCTGAATGTTGCCTCATCCGGGAGGTCCCAAACCTCTCTCATTGCAAATCTCAAAGCCTTGCTTTTGGTGCATTCTATCACACTGGAACTCCTCTTCCTCTGCATATCCACATATACTACACGTAGTATCCACCTCCAGAGTTCGTTTGCATTTATTGTTCTTGGTGGCCAGGGTATTGGTCGCAACCCTCCAACCAAATATTTTAACCTTTTCCGGCACTGAAGCCTTCCAAATAAGATTCCATATGCTACGGTTGTTACTGTCACCTGTAGATGTAGATGTAGCCAGGTCTCGCCCTGGTCCGTCCATGGCCAGTCTATACGCACTCCGCACAAAGAACACTCCAGATTTCTCATGATTTCACGCAAGCTGATCCTCCGTCGGATTGGTCGGCAGTTTGATTTTGCAAATATCATCTCGGTATACAGGTATTTGAAACTGACGCGCGGGGCGTACGGGTGTATGTACGATTCAGCGAGGCGTCGTCGACGGGAGCTGCACCGAGCCTCTACGTCTGCATAGTTAGCTAGATACCTGATCAAATACGGGAGTGATGTAGCTCATACCATGCATGCAATCAACAAGTATACGCTGGTTGGTACGTGGGCAAAATCAACGTGCATGCATACACGTGGAGCCCAACTAAGGATTAGCTGGTGCATGCCCGTACGTGTACATCCAAATATCAAACATGGACGTATAATTTGCAATTCAAGAAAAAAACATTTGAATTTAAACATAGAAATTCTAAAAGCAAGAAACACAAAAACACATCAAACAAATGCCCCCTCACCAAAAAAAGTTCGAGCGCGGAGGAGATCGGACTTAATTTGGAGATATTCTTGCTGTTGAGTAACATGATTGTATTAGGAAACATAGCTTAGACTAGGAAATAGCCACTGCCGCTTCCGCACCTGCGCGCCGTCCCCGGGGCGGTCGGCCTCCATGACCGCCGTCGGGGACCGCGCCGCCCGTATCTAGGGTTCGTCCGCCGGTCGTGTTGACCAGCTGCCCTAGAGAGTCTTTTCCCCGAGCCTTGCTCCGGGCTTTTCTCTCTCCCGCGGGTCATCTTGATCGCGCGGTTTCTTTTTGGTTTTCCAATCTATTCTAGATCGGTTTGCGTCGCCCACCGCCGCCGTCGACCCCGAGTGCCTCTACTCCGACCCCGGCGCGACCAGCCGGCCTCTCCTTCGACCCGGCGGCCACGTGCGCCGAGGCGGCCCGTCAGGGCCAGCCGCCGGCCGCGCGTCGGTCCGCCCGTCGCCCTGCGCCGGCCGTCACAGCCCTGCTACGACCGGGACACCTGCATCGCCCCGACCCAGCGGCCTCGTGCCATGCGATGGCCAATCGTAGCCGTCGCTCGTGCGCCGGCCCGCCCATCGATCCACGTCACCCGCCTCCGCCGCATCTGTACGGCGGTCCGGCGGTCTACCTCGCCGGCCTCGTCCTCGGCTGCGTCGGGACGGCTGCATCAGGCTCGTCGGCTGCCTTAAGTCGGGCGCCGCTGCTCCGTTGGTCGCTCGGGCCTCGCTGCCCGGGCGTCGGCGTTGCTTTGGCAGCCCGGGTGCCGGTGCTGACAAGCTCGTCCGCACGACGTCTCACGCCGTCCGCCATCGCCGGCTTCATCTCGGACTCCACCGCCACCACGCCTCCACCGAGCGGCGTCCCCGACCTTGCGCGCAATCGGCTTGATCACCCGCTCGCCGCCGCGATCCGCCTCATCTACGCCGCGCGACCGACCTGGCCCGTCGGTTACGCGCGCCTCCGCGGGTCCCGTGAACATCGTGCCCGAGTTCAGCGCGCTTCTCCACCGATCGAGCATCGGGCTGCCGCTGCGTTGCCCCGTCGGGCCGCAGCACCGCCGCCCCGTGGTTCTCCTCGCGGCTGCATCGACTCATGTGTCGCCACTGCGTCTCTTCTTTGGGCCGTAGTGCTGCGATACGCGGTCCCCGCCGCCACCCCGAGGCCATCCCCGCGGTTGCACCGACTCACGAACAGCCGTTGTGTCGCCCCTTCGGTCCACAGCGTCGCGGCCCGCGGTCCCCGCCGCCGCCCCGAGGTCTTCCCGCCGTCGCCGCGACCCTCATGCCGCCGCTGCGTCGCCCCTTCGGGCCGTAGCGCCGCGGCCGGCGATCCACTCCGCCGTCACCGCGCGTCGACCTTCTGTGGTATGCGCCGCGCCGTCTCCCTTGGCGCGGGAACGCCACCGTCCGCGCCGGTCTTCGTCACGCTGTCAGAGTTCTTCGCCTACTTCGAGCACCGCCGCCGCACTTTTAACCTAGCTGTCGCCGCTGCCATCAGGCTGCCGCCGCCGTTCTTCTTTGGCCGCCACCGCCGCTACCTCCGTAGCCGCCGCCGCCGCCCGTCCACCTCCTTCGTCTTCGTCCAAGCACCAGCCCGTCGCCAGCGTCGCCATCATCTATCCTGACCACTTCGTCTACTCCGACCACCGTTGGTAACATCGGCCCCGCGCTGATGGACGCTGCAATTGTCGTCAAGTTCTTCTCTGCTGGCCCCTCCGACTTCTCCGACATGGCGTACAGCTTGTGCAGGTACCTCGTCTATGCATGCCCGATGCTGGCAACACCGACGCGTGCCTTCATCCATGACGTGTCCCCGGGCCTGGCAAGCCTGGTCGGTGCTTCGTCAACTTCATCTTCGTCCGTCTACGCATGCCCGATGCTCGCAACACCGGTGTGTGCCTTCGTCCATGATGTGTCCCCGGGCTTGGCAAATCAGCCGCGACGTCAACAACATTTTCTTCCCGGCGCACCCCTACTTCGACAACACTGCGCCCATGCTAACTCAGCGCCCCCTTGCGCCTGCGGCTCCACGGCGACTTCCTCGACACCGGCCACCCCGACTCGACATCGACCACGGCACTCTTCGCACGGCTACCTCGACCACGGCTCCACCACCCACACTCTTGACTACATTGACAAACGGTACAAAGGGCTACCTCCTGCTTGAGCAACCTCGTTGGTTTCCACTCCCGCCACGACTCCGCGATGCGTCGACCGTTACGACTGTGGGGGGGTGTCCGTCGGCTTGCCTTCGGATTCTTCTCCAGTCTCACCGTCTGCGTCGCTATCGTTGTGACTACGGGGGATGTTGAGTAACGTGATTGTATTAGGAAACATAGGTTAGACTAGAAAATATTCTGACTTGTCTTGTACTCCAAGTAGATCATGTACTCCTATATATATGCCCATGAGGCTCAAGCAATACAACAACTATTCCATGAATCCTCACTCCCTTCTAACACTGGCCATCCGTTGGGTTGCACCTGCAAAAGACAAACAAAGCAACTCATTCATGGATGTATGAAGTGTTAGATGAAGTGTGCATGGCCATGCATCCATATTCGTGGATTTTTGAGACTTCAGCAATCCACGCATTCTCTTGGTGCCGATTCTAGACCGAGATTGTTTCTGCCCCCAGCAACGAGCGCCGACCGAAACGACTTCGCCGGACGCCTCAGCCCTTCAGGCTTGGTACGCGTCCCACTACTCCGTACACTGGGATAGCTCAACTGTGTTGGCACCGATCGAGGCTTCGAGCGGCCAGCTCCACCGTTGCCTGCATGCATATCCTGAACGTCCTAGACAGTACCTGTGTGGAAAAGAGAAAGAAAGAAAAAAAGGAAAAAAAATTGAAAATTAGGGTGCTGCATTGTAACCGTGTTAATGACGGTAGACTCCTGGGCTTCACGCCATCGCAGCACACCGTCACCGCCGAGGCGGGAGACTTCTCGTTGTGTGAACAGCATGTTGTGGACGCCGTATACACCATCTCCAGAAACGATTGTTTGATCTCCATGTAGCCACGTGGTTGCATGTATGTTTTTCTGCATGTGTTTTAGGGAGCTCGTTGCGACTGCCCAATGAACGATGCCAGCCAACGAGACAGCCATACTCCGTCTTCATTTTGTGGCGAAACGACGTGCCTTCCTGAAAACGAAATAGCGTTTACCGAACTCGTCGCGACCGCCTAGCTGCTGCGGTGCTAGCCGACTAGATCGGAGGGTTTTATAGATTCATGCTGGCCGCACTGGCGCATTACACTGCTCCCGTGATCTTCATATAATGATGTAGGTGAGGCGTCGGTAGACCATCGACAACTTCGTTTCACCATGAATGGTGTATCACCAGGTGGTATGCCGGGACGCCATCGGCCTTACGGAAGATCGAGGGGACGATATTGCCCCCAGGCTTCATTGTTGTTGGAGAGGGGGTACCGGAGTGACATCGGCACCAGCCTTATGAACTTAGGTGCTTCCTTGCTACGCCCATTATTCATGTTGGTGTAGACGATTGGTTGCCGGGATGCCATCGCCATAGCATGTTGATGTCGGGATATCATCGACGTCCATAGGCGTACGGGGTTGCCCCCGATGCCTGTGTTGCTGGTTGATGTAGAGACTCGACGTCGGGTTGCCATCAGCAACACCAAGAAGTACCTCTTCATTGGCTGCAAAAGATGTTGGGAAAGCGCAACAACTAGAAACACCCAACAAAGCAAAGCTAACCAAGAGGAAGAAAACAAAAAAGGAAGGTTTGGTTGGGTTTTAAAATATTGGCTTTCCCGTTATACACCAGCTATAGATGTGACATCCGAGAAGGCTACCAAAGGACTTGTCATCGGGAATAGTCGAAGTACCATGAAGATTACAAATTAACAACTGCCTAAGCCTCGGTGTACGTGTATAAAGATGGTGTGTTTCGCGATGCTTCCGAGAGGCAACATAAATTCATATTCTAGCCCACCATCATGTGGAGGGGCCCCACAGCTCTCCATGCCCCCTGCGCATGCCTCATGAAACCGGGGACTTGGGTATGATAGGTTCAGGGTAGATGGTTTTGGGAGAATAGCTTGGCGATTTTCTTCATGCCTAAATGAGGGGTGATGAGCAGCTGCCTTCCGCCTTCATTCCAGTGGGTCTTTTACTGTTTGGGACAACTTCACTGCTTCTTGGACTCTTAGAATTTTCTTGATTGCTTCTTGGAGCTTCATTTTTTTTGCGCGCGGTTGATTGATTGGCCGCAGACTTCATGAACTTGCTTGGACTTTTTGAGGATTCTGCTTGCACTTCTTTCGGATTCTTCTTCCCACCTTGAGAACTTGGAAGGCACCTGTTCACCTCTGTGGACTAAGAAAACCCTCGGGCATTTTATCTGGAGCTTTTTTTTGGTGGCATGTCCCAGGGTTGCCATGTGGCTACGCACTGAACCAACTTGCATTGGGTCAGGTAGCACACCATGAATCTTTTCCTATAGTCTCCCCTGGGATGCGAGCCTCCGTGAATATGAAACATGACAGGAAACATGAAGGGCGCGGGGTCTCGGCGCTCAGAAGTGCCCAAGTAATCGTCTCCGCTGCCTCCGGAAGCATACGCCTGATACGTGTCGTGCATTATGGGTGTAGGAGTCGCTTTGCCTGCAACATTACACATTGTGCCACCCTCCGACAAGTCCTAGGCTAGCCAAAACTTTAATCAACAACATGATGTGGTGGGGGAAAGCCAGGTCTTTTTTGTTGGACTGAGTCCGTTAAAATTGGGGAGACTAAGAAAATGTCCACAACATGCAACGAAGAGTGCATCATGGATCCGATAGCCCACTGAAAAGGGTCTCCCCAAGGAAAAAAGGCAACGAAAGAGGCAACATTTTAATAAAAATATTTTTTAAGAACCTTCTGTTGATTGGCGGCATAGGCCGGGCTCCCTGGGAATCAACCAGCTGGTATGCACCCTGTCGTAGACTTGCTTGACGACATATGGTCCTTCCCACTTTAGCTCGAACTTCCCCTTCGTCTTGTGCGTGATGATGATGGGTCGAAGGAGCACGAGGACCAACTTGCCCTTCCGGAATACGCGCTTCTTGAGGAGCTTGTCGTACGCTCTCACCATGTTCTGGCGGTAGAGCTCCAGGTTTTGCAGGGCATGAAGTCGCTCCTCTTCAAGGGCGTCAAGCTCCTGGAAACGAAGTTGTACCTGTTCATCTTAGGTGAGTCCTTCCGGGAGAGCCACCCGTAAAGAGGGTAATTGGACCTCCAGTGGCAGGATGGCTTCACTCCCGTAAACGAGAGAGAATGGACTAGCCTGTGTCGGGGTACGGACTGTAATGCAATACGCCCATAAGGACTCAAAGAGGCGATCGTGCCAGTATCTCTTGTGCATTGTCACCGTATTCTTGAGTATCTTGTCGAGCATCTTGTTAAAGGCTTCGATCGCCCCGTTGGCTTGAGGGTAGTAGCCGGTGGAGTAGTTCCACTTGATCTTGTACTTCTCCATGAACATATACATCTTGTTGGACTTGATGGCCTTGGCATTGACGGAAGTGATGTGGTGTGGAATCCCAAAGCAATATATGATATTTCTCTCTAAGAAGTTGATGACATCGTCGCTGTTCACCTCTCGTAGTGGAACGGCTTCCACCCATTTGGAGAAGTAGTCTGTCGCGGCGAGGATGAAACGATGCCCCCTGGATGATGGAGGGTTGATGAGGCCGATGACGTCGATTCCCTAGGCATCAAATGGCCAAGAGGGAACGGTAGGGTGAAGCGGTACTGGCGGTAGATGTTTGAAGTCGCCATGTACTTGACAGTTGTGGCAAGACCTGGCCACCCGCAGGCAGTCCGCCATGATGCCGGGCCAGTAGTATCCTGCAAGACGTATGCTATGATACATCTTGGCTCCTCCTTGGTGAGCGTCGCAGACTTCCTGGTGCATCTCCTGGAGGATCTTCTCGGCTTCACCTCGATTGACGCACCGAAGTAGGACCTCCTGTCCATGAGACCACTTGTATAGGACACCTGCTTCATAAAGATAAAAGGGGAGTCGTCGTTGTAGTTGGCGTCTCGCGACGGGGTCGTCGGGGAGACTGCGATGCTTGAAATAGTCGAGGAAGGGTTGCAGCCACTCGTCTTCCTCCACGGCGTTTGTCATGATGGTGTTGACTTCGTACTCCGCCGGGATAAACTCTAGAACAGTTGGGAGGAGCCACCTTTCTTCAACATTTACCTGCATGGTTTTATTATTTGGGAGCACCAATGCTGCCGCTAGTTTTGCCAAGGCATCAGCAGGCGCATTTCTGCTTCGCGGGACATGGAGAACTTCAACATGTTGAAATTTTTCCACGAGGTTCCGCGCTGCAGTGTAGTACAGCACCAGTTCAGCCTTGCAAACTTCGTAGATGTCGTTGACTCGACGAACAATGAGCTGGGAGTCACCAAAGGCCCGGAAAGAACGGACATCCATGGAGAGCGCCATGAGAATGCCGAAGATGAGAGCCTCATACTCTGCTTCAGTATTTGAGCATTCTTCTTTGAGGAGGGAAAATGAGTGATACATCACCCCTCCTTGCAGTGTCTTCAACACCGAACCTGCGCCTGCCCTTCGCCTTGGGGCTCCGTCAGCGTCGGTGTACGTGCGGGAGACGCCGTCAAAGTAGAGCTCCCACGGTGCATCGAGGTCGATGGTGATGACCTTCTCGTCAGGAAGGTTGGTGATGATGTGGTGGCATAGAATGGTGGAGCGGTATGTCCATCGATCGGGCGATGCTTGGCTGTATCCCTTCGGCTTGTCGATGTCCGATGATGAAGATGTCTGGCCTCGTCAGCTCAGACAGATGGGTGGCCTACGCCTCGTCGGTGCCCGGCCTAGTGTTCTCCACCTCATCGGTGTCGGACTATGTGTGTCTTGCCTTCGCCTCATCGGTGCCTGGCAAGATATGGGTAGTTTCATCAGAAGAGAGACATGTCGGTGAAGTGGCTTCGCCTCGTCGGAGCTTGGACGATGTTGGGGAAAGGTGTTGATGTAGAAGTCGGAATAGACTTGAGTGTCGCCGTGTGGCAGCGTTGCTTCAAGATGACGACAATATGAGCACGTCGATGTAGACCTCGGGACGTCGCAGTTATGGGGACGACCTCCGCTCAGTGTAGATGGATGGCGTCGAAGAATGGCAGCGTGCTGGTGTAGTCGGCGTCCTCACCAGATGAAGAGTTGATGAAGTTGGAGGCCGATGCACCGTGTCGATGTAGTCGAATGGTGGCATGTCGGTGTAGTCGGTGTCCACGCTGGGGTGTAAAGCCGATGAAGATGGTGACGGCATGTTGATGTAGCGGTCCTCCTCGTCGAGCTAGGGGTTGATGTCGATGGCCCCGGCGTAGTCGTGGGTGCTGAACGTGGAAGTTGTAGAGGATGGCTCGAGCGCCGCGGTTGCTGAGTGGTGTGACATGGTGATGTCGCCCACCAGATGATGTCCATGGAGACACATCTGGTTCTGGCTTTGCGGGCATGTGTCCCAGCATGGTGGTGATGATGCTTGATGTTGCTAAATCATCCTGTACCTGAGTGCCCATACTATGCAAAACATTGTATTAATCAATGTTTAATTACGTTGGTTTGACTTGAACGTCATGTTGGATTAATTGATACCATACACGTGCGTATGTAGACATCTCTTGGCTGGTTGAAAACGTCTACATGTGGATGCCAATGAAACTTCACAGTTCCTGCCTCGGCATGACCTTCGTTGGCGTGCGTGGTCGCTGCCTCGGGGCGCATGCATGTAACTGCCGCCATTTGCCATCATGAGGGAGACAACGTGGATTGAAACGGAGTGCATCTCATACAAGGAGATGTTTGATGAAGACATGAAGAAGACAAAGGGCAAGCCGTAGTCCACGGCAAGGCCAGATTGCTAGCTGGCAGCCCCATCGTGTAATCTTCATATTTGGCGAGGTAGTGTGAGGGCAGAGCTAGCAGGCGGCCATACACAGGCAAGCTCCCATCGTTACGGCCACCGTCTCCGTGGAGGTTCCATCGCCCGCTCGTCGGATGCACCATTGAGGTAGATGGTGAGGACGCCAGGCTGCACGCCGGCGGCCCCGGTGACAACGCCATGGAGGTGGACATGGCGCGGGGGTTGTATGCCGGCATGTTGGATATGGCGCACGGCTGCGGGCCGGCAGCTTCGACGTTGTTGTGGCGGTGTAGATGGCACCGGGCCGCACGCCGGTTGTGCCTTCAATGTCGCCGCCGAGTTGGAGTTGGCGCCGAGCAACTCACTGATGGCCTTGCCACCGTCGACGTCATGGCACCTGGTGCGTCCATGGAGTTGCAGTCGTCGGGACGTCTGCTGTCGGTGTAGATGGGAGAATGCACAGCCGGGTACTTCAGGATGCAAGTGTTGGTGCAGATTGAATGGAGCTTCGCCGGTTCATTCTCCGGCGCGCGTCCTTCTTTGCCATGCAGGGTGCCGGGACCGCCGGCGGGTCATCCGCAACGGTGTGTCCCGGCTACGCCTGTGCCCAGAGAGGGTTCTCCTCGGCACGGTGCTCGCGGCCTCATCAGCGCGTGTACTCACTGCCTCCTAGTTGTGTGTGTGCATCTCCCCATAGAGTGCTCTGCGTCGTCGCTCCTCGGCGCCGCTGATGCGGGTGCATCTCCATCTTGGTGTCTCCTCGCTGAAATGAGAGGTGAAAAGAGAGAAGTAATAGTGTGATGATTGCCATTGATGAAGATGGATGCGTGTGGCAGCCATATGAAAGAAGATTTCGTTGGGCTCGCTGACGGGTCGTCTCGGATGCCGGCGTGTCATCCGCAGACGTCCTGTCTACCGAGCGTGTTGTCCTCCTCGGTGCGGTGTCCACGGCCTCCGTTGGCGCATATAGTCGCGGCCGCCGTCGGTGCGTATAGTCGTGGTCTCTTCGCTCCTTCTGCGTGCGAGACCTTAAAGCAAAGACGAAGATAGCTAGACTATGGAAGCACTCAGATGCATCGCATCCACCGGAGCATGTGTTGCCGCCGCAGGTCCGTCCATCGAGTCTGGCGTATAGATCGAGCTAGAGGACGTGGCCCCTCATCACCGTGATGCTTTGCTTCTGGACTCGCGGGGTTGGCCGTCACCACTGCGATAGGCACATCCTCCGTCGCCGTCAGACAGTTCCAGAGACATGTGTGTTGCCCGGCGAGCTGGCCATCATCGTGGGTGCGTCCTCTCCATCTCCTCGACGCTGCAGCACATGTTGCCTCTCTCCGCCAGGGCGCGCTCTATGCATTGTCGCTTCCCCTGAAATAAGAGATAAAAAGGGAGAAGAGACAGTGGTATTGATTATGAGGAAGATGGATGCTTATGTTGACGCAGCGCGTGGGCTCCGCTGGGCTTGACGGTGGACGTCTGTCATCGTCGCGGAAGCCATCGCCTGATCCGCGGTCGACCCGGCTACGGGTTGGATGAGCGCACGGTCCTCCTCGGTTTCCTTGATGCTGCCACACTGCGGGCGCATTTCCTCCTTTTTGGGTCTCCTCGCTGAAACGAGAGATGAAAAGAGAGAAGAAACATAGAGAAGATTGATTATGATGAAAATGGATGCTCGTGTTGATTGTTGATGTAGCGTGTGGCGAGAAGGCTTCGCCGGGCTCGCCGGCGGACGTCCGTCGTCATCGCGGACGCCGGCGCATCGTCTGCGTCCTACAAGTGCACCGAGGCACAGCGCATGGTCGGTTGCCGGGGTTCCTGCGGCCTCCGTCGGCGCGTGTTGTCCCTGCCTCTGTGTGAGCGCTTCCCTCTGAGTGCTCTCCCTTTTTCGCGGACCAACAAAGAATGCTTGGCACACATCTACAAGTTACCAAGCCTCTTAATTGTTGACGGCGACTTTGCCTTTTAGTGAGGAACTTGGGCATAGAGTGTGCCCCTGCTCCATAGATTTGCCATATGTATAGACGTCACCTTCTTGCCCTTGGAGCAACAAATGCCCCCAGACAATAGCAACATCTCATGAACACGAATTCGGCCTCTAATTCTGACGATGACGAGGCAAATTAAAGTTGCACCCAAGAATTGACACCATCTCATATTCTTGAAGAAGACTTGAAGACGAATTTGACGACCATTGTTGCGCAACAAAGATGGGAGGAGAACCAGGTCCCACTAGGCGTGCCAATTTGTTTGACACGAGAAAAATATCTATGGACCCCTGGAGAATGGAAGGGGAGTGTATCTCTCTCATATGCTGGGGAAAGAAGTAAAGAAAAATGCGGGCGTGCCAGTGTACCGTAGTACACAAAGAAAAGGATACGGGAAACGAGTATTTCATTAATCTCATTGGAGAAACAAAATTACAAGATCCCATAAACAAAAAAGTGTGCTTCATGGCCTACTAGCGTAGCCAGCCTGATTGTGGCGATTGCGGTCTCCTGGTTCAAGGGGCCTCGGAAGGCTCCCGGTTAATTACTCCCGCAGGTTGCTCCGCAGGATACCTCCGATTAAGCCGTGTGGTCGTCTTCATCGTCTTCGCTTCGCGTCCTCCATGCATGATGATGGTGATGTGCGTGTGGGCAGCGGCAGAGCCCGTGTCCTCGTCGGTACACGCGCCGCAAGTGGCGTGGCCTTAGCGGTGGCCGCGCCCGCCCTCGCCGACGTGCCTCGTGGGTCTTGTCGGCATTGGAGTAGTTGGTGTTGGGGTAGCATGGGTCGCGCTCGGCTTAGACTTCTTGACGACCTGTTGCTTCATCGGGGTATTTAAGGGGCTACGCCCTGCGGGAGTAATAGTTTGGAGAGACCGACGTCAGTATAAAAACTAACGCGCGCTCACATTGGCGTGGCCGGGGTGGTTGGCACCTCATCTCGGCTAGACGCCGAGTATTCGGCGGTCCGCCAAGACAAAGGAGGCCGCCTCAGGAGGCCGTGGAAAGGTGGCGTTGTAGAGGCCGCGTCGCCTTGGGCTGGTGCTACGCCGAGGGGTGACCTGTATGCCGGCGACGCCGTGGACCTGTTCGCCATGGTGGGTGCACCTCTCGAAGGAGGGATCAGTCTTGTACTGCGTCGCTGCAAACACCGGCCCGATGAAGGATCTGCACGCCATTGACCTGTTCGTCGGGACGCGTGCCTCTTGAAGGAGGAACCGGTCTTAGATACGTTGTTGCGGATATTGGTTCCACCAAGGACCTGTACGTCGTGATGGGAAAAGCGAGTCTCGGGCTGCGCTGTCAGCGAGCTCCGGCTCCGCCGCACCGTCCCCTCCAAGAGTGTGACGCAAAACCTGTACACCGGTGTGTCCTTTGCCATAAACCTATCCACCGTAGCCTTGTCCGTCGCAATCTGTGCGTCTTGAAGGAAAAGGCGAGTCTTGTGATGCGTCGTCAGCGAGCTCCGGTTCCGCCATGCTATCTCCTTCAAGAGCGTGATGCAACACCTGTACGCATGTGTATCCTTTGCTATGAACCTGTTCACCGTGGCCCAGTTCGTCGCAATCTGTGCGTCGCGACCTGTACACCATGGGCTATTCGCTGCGCACCATGAAGGCCGCCCTGTTAGAGCGTTGGGGCTAGCGGTTGGGCTGCATCATTGAAGAGCTCCGGCAGCTCCCGAGTAATCTCCAGCCAAGAACATGACACCTGAAAATGAGGGGCTTGGCATAGACAGCGGTGTCGGTGTAGTTTTCTGGTCCGGTGAGGTCGTCAACTGCGGCGGGGACGCGATCACATGAGCGTCGTCTCCAGTGACCGGCACGTACTCTCGGTGTAGTGCATGCATCTAGATGGGAGGAAGAGAGGCGGGAGAAAAAGTTATTAGACGATCATCTCACCATCAGGAAACACGAGCTTGATGTTCATGTCGTCGAAGTCCTTGCCACCATAGCATGGATGGCCGCCGATCTCCGTTGCGACTGCGGTTCCTGCAAGATGCGTTTAGCCTCTGGTGTTTTGTGAAGGAATTTGCCGTGTGTTGGATGGATGGATGTGGTGGCTGGCGAAGTGCGTTGGATGGATGTGTGCTTGGTGGCTGGTGAGTGCGCCGGCGACGCATGGATGTGGCACTGGCGAGACTTCTCCGGACGTGCGTGACGAATGGATGGATCTCCTGATGGATGGATGTGTGCGTTGTGAAGGGCGGCGGCCTTGTGGCGTCTACGCGTGCGTGCCTCTCCCTCCTTTTCTTGCTGCAACACATGTAAGGTGGAAGGCAAGAAGTACAATAAATTAGTGGGGCTTGCTCTGCTCCCTGTTCTCCATCTCAGCCGGCACCGGTTTGCTTGCGGGCAGCCTGACACAGTCGGAGGCAACCCATTGCCGGCGCGCTCATCGTTGCTGCCGAGTGTGTGCCTCCGCATCGTCGCCGCTGTAGGCGTGTCCTATGTGTGGCTTCTCTTCTCCTGATGCTTCGTACATGAGGTCTTGGCCCTCTGCTCGAAGCGGCACCAGATGCGATGCGCGTCTCCAACTGGGCGCGTCCACTTCTCCTCGGGCGAGGCTCTGCTTCTGGGTGATGCCGCCTGCGCCGTCGCCTCCTGGCTGGGTGTTTTCTCTTTGGCCGCCTGCTAGACGAAAGCTTACATATAGATCAAAAGAAGTTAGTCAGCAGGGTATGCTTTGCTGCCCGTTCTTCATCTTGTGGGGTGCTCGTTTGCTGTGGGCGTGTCCAACGTCAGATCGTTGGCAACGGAATGTGGACTTTTTGAGCTTAGGCATCCGGGTCGGGTTATCCTAGCGGTCGGCTGAGCTTCATGTACCTGGAGATATGCGCGTGGTTGCATCGTTTAGGACGGCCATTACTGTGCTACCCATGTCCTGTTCTGCTAGTTGCGTAGGACCTATGGGTAGGCTGGCCACGGGCTTAGACCCCTGTTCATATTTGTTCTATTCTGACGTCTCATGTGATGTGTGAGCAGTCTGCAATGTATTCGCAAATGTCCATCTTCCTGATCTCTTTTTCTATTATTTATTTTTATGGGTAGAAAAATTTAAAGTGAGGCATTCCATCGCAACATATGATGTGTGTGGCCCATCAAAACTGTCAGCGTGAGCCTACTCCTTGTATTCCGTGGTGCCACGTATTCGTTCTTCTGTTCGTCCTCGCTATTTGGGCTGTTCATATTGACTCGTATAGTCCAAACGTTATATTCATATCTCCTTGTATTCAGGAAGGCGAGACGGCGGCGGCTCCCTAAAAATGAAATAAAAGTCTTCCCGCCTAGCCCCTGTTCCGGCGGTGCATCTAGCATCGTTGGTGGGCGTGTGGAGGTGTGTCTTCGACAGACCTATCTTTGGTGGATTTGTTCGGATCTCGTCGTTGTTCGTTTACGTTCGTGTCTTCGGTTTGGATCATGTGGATCAACGTTATTTTTCATCGATGGCGGTTGCTGTTCTGTGGTGCTGGTCCTATGGGGCCTTAGCACGACGACTTCCCGACTGTCTACTACAACAAGTTGTGCCCGGCTCTAGCGATGGAGGGGCGATGACGGCGGCGTGCATTTGGCTCGCTTCTGTGCTTGTAGTTGTCGCTAGGTGGTCTACGAATCTGGATGTAATTTTTATTTCTTGTATCCGTTGTACTGCCATGATTGAAGATGAATAGATATGAAGTTTTTTCGAAAAAAGAAAGTGAAAAAAGATAGAAAAATAAAAGGACAGAGAAAGCCCCGCCCGCTGAAACATATTACCTGTTTTTTGTTTTCTTTAAAATGGTTAAAAAGCTATGAGACGTCTGCAGCCCGGATGCAACATCACACCCGGACGGGCCAGCTATTGTCCCCATGCGCTGGGTGCATGACTGCATGCGTTTCTGTCGAATTTGTCAAGACGCATATGTCTTTGAGCTGGGTGCGCAGCTAGTCTCCGGTACAGTAGCCTCCTGCAACGTAGGCTGATCACAGACCCGTGGGTGGCAATGCCTGTTTTAGTGGCTAAAGGAGGACGCGGATCCCTGCGCGTACGGACGGTCGAGATAGCTGGACCGGGGTGCGTACGCTCTCTGAAATGTTTTCGGTTGGCAACGCGCTCCCGCCGCCGTCGTCGCCGTGACGTGTTCTTCTTCTCTGCCGCCACGATGCCTCCAACACGGCGCCGCTGCGAGCAGCTCACGGCAGCGCACATGCAGTACGTGCCTTGCGAGTTGACATCGTCGCAGTCGGCCCGTCACCAAACACGGGACGAAGCCAGCGCCACCGCCGGCGCGGGGCGCGTCTCCTCTTGGCCGCGTCCGTTGCGTGCCGTCTCGCGTCCCCTGGTCGTCCTCGATGCGTAGGTGGATCATTCGCAACGCGCTCTCGCTGCCGTCGTCCCCGCGGACGCGTTCTTCTTCTTCTCCACAGCCACGACGCCTGCGGCACGGCGCCGCTGCGAGGGGGAGCGCACACGCAGTGCGCCGTCAGCCCGTCACCGAGCTCGGGACGTAGCCAGCGCAACCTCCGGCGTAGCGTCTCTTCCTGGCCGTGGCCGCTGCCTCCCTCCTGCCTGGGTTCCGCGTCGACGCCGCCGCATGGGCGCCTCCCCTGCTGGCCTCTCTCTGGTCGCCCCTATATTTATAGGCAAGAAGTCCAGCCCTTGGGCGGCCGCGTGATGGGCCGAAGAGGTTCCGATCTTTCAGCTGGAGTTTGTTTGCATCTTCCTTATCTTGCGTCGAGTCGATACTTATCTCCTCTTCTTTCTTGACGTGCACGCCCACGGGTATATTCTTAACAAATAAAAATACGGACGTACATACCGGCCGTCACCGGCTCGTGGCCACTGCGTCCAACCAACCTGACGGTATTGATGTACTTGTACAAAGCCTGAGTGCAAAACAAAGGCTAGAGAAAGGATCAGTACTTGCGGATCAATCTGTGATTGAGTTGGTTAGGTGCACACTACCGGAACAGGGCTCTAAGCCGACAGCCAAATATATGCTGACGGCCACCGTCGGCCTAGTTCGAGCTATGCCGACAGCTAGCTCTTGGCCGTCGGCGTACAATGGCCGTCGGGCTATCCACGTCTACGCCGACAGCAACCGTCGGCACATCACAGCCGTCGGCTTATCCCAGACTCTCGCCTACAGCTGCCGTCGGCATATATAGGCCGTCAGCATAGATGCGGGCCCGCTGACAACGGTCATCACGGCCGGCTAACGACGTCAAATCTATGCCGACGGCCGTGATGGGTGGCCGTCGGCATAGATACGGGTGACACGTCACCGATCCAGAGCGCACCGACCAGGACCTATGCCGACGGCAGCCGTCGGCATAGCTGACACGTCATCGATCCGCGGCGCTGTCCATCTGCCCTGGCCACAGCTATGCCGACGGCTTTGCCGTCGGCATAGTTTTTTTCTTCTTTTTTCCATATATTATTATTATTATTATTATTATTAAGCATACAGTATGTGTTAATAAGCATATATATACATATAGATTGTGTTAATAAGCATACATATAGTATGTGTTAATAAGCATATAGTATATTAATAAGCATATAGTATGTGTTAATAAGCACACATACATTATTTTTCGATTCTGTACAGAGCGGTGTGACCAACCTCACGAACGGTGTCGCTGCCAGCCGGCAACTGGAATGGGGAACAGCCGCATCGGGTCTATACGAAGGGGACTTTGCTCCAAGTGTTTATATATATCGGATGACCTACCACAACCGGATGGTGTTATGGCATGTCCGAAGAGGCGGCACGCATCTCCGAGGTGTGGCCCCGTCACGGACGGCGCCGCCGCCGGCACCTGGAGGGGGGGAATGGACGCGTCGGGTCTACATGGAGTGGATGTATCTGTGGGTTTGGCCCAGATGTTGCTCCCGGGTGTCCCTATGGGCGGACCTGACACAACCGGGTGGAGAGGTCCACTTGTCAAAACCCGTCCATGGGAAGTCAAAGGGCTAGATCTCGTGGTCAACCGCTCTAGGGTTAGGCGGGACGGGGGCCCCCTGGGGGGTAGCAATGTCACCGGAGCATCGTACCGCGCCCTCATACATGCGGGGTGGTGTTGTGGCATGTCCAATGAGGTAGCAAACGTCTCCGGTGCGTGGCCCCCCTCACGGACGGCGCCGCCGCCGGCACCTGGAGGGGGGAAACTGCCGCGTCGGGTCTACATGGAGTGGATTTAGCTGTGGGATCTAGGCCCCCCCTTGCCCCCCACCCCCGCGCCTAGGGTTGGAAACCCTAGGTGGGGGGCGCACCACTTGCCTTGGGGGGCACTCCACCCCCCTCGCCGCCGCCCCCTTGGGAGATTGAATCTCCCAGGGACGGCGCCCCCCTGGCGGCCTATATAAAGCAGGGCAAGGGGGAGGGTAGCGGCACCCAAGTCTTGGCGCCTCCCTCCCCCTGCTACACCTTGTCCTCCTCCCGCACCAGCTTGGCGAAGCCCTGCCGGAGTTCTGCTGCATCCACCACCACGCCGTCGTGCTGCTGGATCATCATCAACCTCTCCTTCCCCCATGCTGGATCAAGATGGAGGAGACGTCACGCTGACCGTACGTGTGTTGAATGCGGAGGTGCCGTCCGTTCGGCGCTAGGATCTCCGGTGATAGGATCACGACGAGAACGACTACTTCAACCCCGTTCTTTTGAACGCTTCCGCTCGCGATCTACAAAGTGGTATGTAGATGCATCTCCCCTTTCACTTGTTGCTTAGATGAACTAATAGATGGATCTTGGTGAAACCATAGGAAAATTTTTATTTTCTGCAACGTTCCCCAACAGTGGCATCATGAGCCAGGTTTATGCGTAGTTCTCTATTGCACGAGTAGAACACAATTTTGTTGTGGGCATAGATCTTGTCCACTTGCTTGCCGCTACTAGTCTTTTCTTGCTTCAGCGGTGTTGTGGGATGAAGCGGCCCGGACCGACCTTACACGTACGCTTACGTGAGACAGGTTCCACCGACTGACATGCACTAGATGCATAAGGTGGCTAGCGGGTGTCTGTCTCTCCTACTTTAGTTGGAGCGGATTCGATGAAAAGGGTCCTTATGAAGGTTAAATAGAAGTTGACAAAATCACGTTGTGGTTATTCGTAGGTAAGAAAACGTTCTTGCTAGAACCCAATTGCAGCCACGTAAAAGATGCAACAACAATTAGAGGACGTCTAACTTGTTTTTGCAGCAATTGTCATGTGATGTGATATGGCCAGAAGTTGTGATGAATGATGAATGATATATTGTGATGTATGAGATTATGTTCTTGTAATAGGAATCACGACTTGCATGTCGATGAGTATGACAACTGGCAGGAGCCATAGGAGTTGTCTTTATTTTTTGTATGACCTGCGTGTCATTGAAGAACGCCATGTAAATTACTTTACTTTATTGCTAAACGCGTTAGCCATAGAAGTAGAAGTAGTCGTTGGCGTGACAACTTCATGAAGACACAATGATGGAGATCATGATGATGGAGATCATGGTGTCATGCCGGTGACGAAGATGATCATGGAGCCCCGAAGATGGAGATCAAAGGAGCTATGTGATATTGGCCATATCATGTCACTATTATATAATTGCATGTGATGTTTATTATGTTTATGCATCTTGTTTACTTAGAACGGCGGTAGTAAATAAGATGATCCCTTATAATAATTTCAAGAAAGTGTTCCCCCTAACTGTGCACCGTTGCTAAAGTTCGTCGTTTTGAAGCACCACGTGATGATCGGGTGTGATCGATCCTTACGTTCACATACAACGGGTGTAAGACAGATTTACACATGCAGAACACTTAGGGTTAACTTAACGAGCCTAGCATGTACAGACATGGCCTCAGAACACAAGAGACCGAAAGGTCGAACATGAGTCGTATGGAAGATACGATCAACATGGAGATGTTCACCGATGATGACTAGTCCGTCTCACGTGATGATCGGACACGGCCTAGTCGACTCGGATCGTGTAACACTTAGATGACTAGAGGGATGTCAAATCTGAGTGGGAGTTCATTCAATAATTTGATTAGATGAACTTAATTATCATGAACTTAGTCTAAAACTTTTGCAAAATATGTCTTGTAGATCAAATGGCCAACGCTCATGTCAACATGAACTTCAACGCGTTCCTAGAGAAAACCAAGCTGAAAGATGATGGCAGCAACTATTCGGACTGGGTCCGGAACCTGAGGATCATCCTCATAGCAGCCAAGAAAGCATATGTCCTAGATGAACCGCTAGGTGAAGCACCCATCCCAGAGAACCAAGACGTTATGAACGTTTGGCAGTCACGTGTTGATGATTACTCCCTCGTTTAGTGCGGCATGCTTTACAGCTTAGAACCGGGGCTCCAAAAGCATTTTGAGAAACACGGAGCATATGAGATGTTCGAGGAGCTGAAAATGGTTTTTCAAGCTCATGCCCGGGTCGAGAGATATGAAGTCTCCGACAAGTTCTATAGTTGTAAGATGGAGGAAAACAGTTCTGTCAGTGAGCACATACTCAAAATGTCTGGGTTGCACAACCGCCTGTCCCAGCTGGAGATCAACCTCCCGGACGAGGCGGTCATTGACAGAATCCTTCAGTCGCTCCCACCGAGCTACAAGAGCTTTGTGTTGAACTACAATATGCAGGGGATGGTGAAGACCATTCCTGAAGTATTTTCAATGCTGAAGTCAGCAGAGGTTGAAATCAAGAAAGAACATCAAGTGTTGATGGTTAATAAGACCACTAAGTTCAAGAAGGGCAAGGGTAAGAAGAACTTCAAGAAGGACGGCAAAGATGTTGCCGCGCCGGGAAGAAGTCAAAGAATGGACCCAAGCCTGAGACTGAGTGCTTTTATTGCAAGGGGAAGGGTCACTGGAAGCGGAACTGCCCCAAATACTTAGCGGACAAGAACGCCGGCAACACTAAAGGTATATTTGATATACATGTAATTGATGTGTACCTTACCAGTACTCGTAGTAACTCCTGGGTATTTGATACCGGTGCCGTTGCTCATATTTGTAACTCACAGCAGGAGCTGCGGAATAAGCGGAGACTGGCGAAGGACGAGGTGACGATGCGCGTCGGGAATGGTTCCAAGGTCGATGTGATCGCCGTCGGCATGCTACCTCTACATTTACCCACGGGATTATTTATGAACCTCAATAATTGTTATTTAGTGACAAGTTTGAGCATGAACATTGTATCTGGATCTCGTTTAATACGAGATGGCTACTCATTTAAATCCGAGAATAATGGTTGTTCTATTTATATGAGAGATATGTTTTATGGTCATGCCCCGATGGTCAATGGTTTATTCTTAATGAATCTCGAACGTAATGTTACACATATTCATAGCGTGAATACCAAAAGATGTAAAGTTGATAACGATAGTCCCACATACTTGTGGCTATGCCGCCTTGGTCACATTGGTGTCAAGCGCATGAAGAAGCTCCATACTGATGGACTTTTAGAGTCTCTCGATTATGAATCATTTCACACATGCAAACCATGCCTCATGGGTAAAATGACCAAGACTCCGTTCTCCGGAACAATAGAGCGAGCAACCAACTTATTGGAAATCATACATATCGATGTGTGCGGTCCAATGAGCATTGAGGCTCGTGGAGGATATCGTTATGTTCTCACTCTCACTGGATATGGGTATGTTTACTTGATGAAACACAAGTCTGAGACCTTTGAAAAGTTCAAGGAATTTCAGAATGAGGTAGAGAATCAACGTGGCCGAAAGATAAAGTTCTTACGATTAGATCGTGGAGGAGAATATTTAAGTCACGAATTTGGTACACACTTAAGGAAATGTGGAATCGTTTCACAACTCACGCCGCCTGGAACACCTCAGCGTAACGGTGTGTCCGAACATCATAATCGCACTCTATTGGATATGGTGCGATCTATGATGTCTCTTACCGATTTACCGCTATCATTTTGGGGATACGCTCTAGAGACAGCTACATTCACTTTAAATAGGGCACCGTCTAAATCCATTGAGACGACACCGTACGAATTATGGTTTGGGAAGAAACCTAAGCTGTCGTTTCCAAAAGTTTGGGGATGCGATGCTTATGTCAAGAAATTACAACCTGAAAAGCTCGAACCCAAGTCGGAAAAATGCGTCTTCATAGGATACCCTAAGGAAACCATTGGGCATACCTTCTACCTTAGATCCGAAGGCAAGATCTTTGTTGCCAAGAACGGATCCTTTCTGGAAAAAGAGTTTCTCCCAAAAGGAGTAAGTGGGAGGAAAGTAGAACTCGATGAAGTACTACCTCTTGAACCGAAAAGTAGTGCAGCTCGGGAAAATGTTCCTGTGGTGCCTACACCGACTGGAGAGGAAATTAATGATGATGATCAAGGTACTTCGGATCAAGTTACTACTGAACTTCGTAGGTCCACAAGGACACGTTCCACACAAGAATGGTATGGCAACCCTGTCCTGGAAACCATGTTGTTAGACAACGGTGAACCTTCGAACTATGAAGAAGCGATGGCGGGCCCAGATTCCAACAAATGGCTTGAAGCCATGCAATCCGAGATAGAATCCATGTATGAAAACAAAGTATGGACTTTGACTGACTTGCCCGATGATCGGCGAGCGATAGAAAACAAATGGATCTTTAAGAAGAAGACGGACGCGGATGGTAATGTCACCATCTATAAAGCTCGACTTATCGCTAAGGGTTATCGGCAAGTTCAAGGGATTGACTACGATGAGACTTTCTCTCCCGTAGCGAAGCTTAAGTCCGTCCGAATCATGTTAGCAATTGCCGCATACTATGATTATGAGATATGGTAGATGGACGTCAAAACGGCATTCCTTAACGGTTATCTTAAGGAAGAGCTGTATATGATGCAGCCGGAAGGTTTTGTCGATCCTAAGAATGCTAACAAAGTATGCAAGCTCCAGCGATCCATTTATGGGCTGGTGCAAGCATCTCGGAGTTGGAACATTCGCTTCGATGAGATGATCAAAGCGTTTGGGTTTATGCAGACTTATGGAGAAGCCTGCGTTTACAAGAAAGTGAGTGGGAGCTCTGTAGCATTTCTCATATTATATGTAGATGACATACTTTTGATGGGAAATGATATAGAACTTTTGGACAGCATTAAGGCCTACTTGAATAAGTGTTTTTCAATGAAGGACCTTGGAGAAGCTGCTTACATATTAGGCATCAAGATCTATAGGGATAGATTGTGACGCCTCATAGGTCTTTCACAAAGCACATACCTTGAGAAGATTTTGAAGAAGTTCAAAATGGATCAATCCAAGAAAGGGTTCTTGCCTGTACTGCAAGGTGTGAAATTGAGCTCGGCTCAATGCCCGACCACGGCAAAAGATAAAGAAGAGATGAGCGTCATCCCCTATGCCTCAGCCATAGGATCTATTATGTATGCCATGCTGTGTACTAGACCTGATGTAAACCTTGCCGTAAGTTTGGTAGGAAGGTACCAGAGTAATCCCGGCAAGGAACACTGGACAGCGGTCAAGAATATCCTGAAGTACCTGAAAAGGACAAAGGACATGTTTCTCGTTTATGGAGGTGATGAAGAGCTCGTCGTAAAGGGTTACGTCGACGCTAGCTTCGACACAGATCTGGATGACTCTAAGTCACAAACCGGATACGTGTATATGTTGAATGGTGGAGCAGTAAGGTGGTGCAGCTGCAAGCAGAGCGTCGTGGTGGGATCTACATGTGAAGCGGAGTACATGGCAGCCTCTGAGGCAGCGCATGAAGCAATTTGGGTGAAGGAGTTCATCACCGACCTAGGAGTCATACCCAATGCGTCGGGGCCGATCAAACTCTTCTGTGACAACACTGGAGCTATTACCCTTGCCAAGGAGCCCAGGTTTCACAAGAAGACCAGGCACATCAACCGTCGTTTCAACTCCATCCGTGAAAATGTTCAAGATGGAGACATAGATATTTGCAAAGTACATAAGGATCTGAATGTCGCAGATCCGTTGACTAAACCTCTTTCATGAGCAAAACATGATCAACACCAGAACTCTATGGGTGTTCGATTCATCACAATGTAACTAGATTATTGACTCTAGTGCAAGTGGGAGACTGTTCGAAATATGCCCTAGAGGCAATAATAAAAGGATTATTATTATATTTCCTTGTACATGATAATTGTCTTTTATTCATGCTATAATTGTATTATCCGGAAATCGTAATACACGTGTGAATACATAGACCACAATACGTCCCTAGTAAGCCTCTAGTTGACTAGCTCGTTGGTCAACAGATAGTCATGGTTTCCTGACTATGGACATTAGATGTCATTGACAACGGGATCACATCATTAGGAGAATGATGTGATGGACAAGACCCAATCCTAAGCATAGCATAAGATCATGTAGTTCGTTTTGCTAGGCTTTTCCAATGTCAAGTATCTCTTCCTTAGACCATGAGATCGTGTAACTCCCGGATACCGTAGGAGTGCTTTGGGTGTACCAAACGTCACAATGTAACTGGGTGACTATAGAGGTGCATTACAGGTATCTCCAAAAGTGTCTGTTGGGTTGACACGGATCGAGACTGGGATTTGTCACTCCGTATTACCGAGAGGTATCACTGGGCCCACTCGGTAGTGCATCATCATAATGAGCTCAAAGTGACCAAGTGTCTGGTCACGGGATCATGCATTACGGTACGAGTAAAGTGACTTGCTGGTAACGAGACTGAACGAGGTATTGGGATACCGACGATCGAGTCTCGGGCAAGTAACATACCGTCTGACAAAGGGAATAGTATACGGGGTTGCTTGAATCCTCGACATCGTGGTTCATCCGATGAGATCATCGAGGAGTATGTGGGAGCCAACATGGGTATCCAAATCCCACTGTTGGTTATTGACCGGAGAGCCGTCTCGGTCATGTCTACATGTCTCCCGAACCCGTAGGGTCTACACACTTAAGGTTCGGTGACGCTAGGGTTGTATGAATATGAGTATGCAGCAAACCGAATGTTGTTCGGAGTCCCGGATGAGATCCCGGACGTCACGAGGAGTTCCGGAATGGTCCGGAGGTAAAGAAAACTATATAGGAAGTGTTGTTTCGGCCATCGAGAAAGTTTCGGGGTCACCCGGTATTGTACCGGGACCACCGGAAGGGTCCCGGGGGTCCAGCGGGTGGGGCCACCTATCCCGGAGGGCCCCGTGGGCTGAAGTGGGAGGGGAACCAGCCCCTAGTGGGCTGGTGTGCCCCCCCTTGGCCCCCCCTGCGCCTAGGGTTGGAAACCCTAGGTGGGGGGGGCACACCACTTGCCTTGGGGGGCACTCCACCCCCCTGGCTGCCGCCCCCTTGGGAGATTGAATCTCGCAAGGCCGGCGCCCCCCCTGGGGGCCTATATAAAGTAGGGCAAGGGGGAGGGCAGCGGCACCCAAGTCTTGGCGCCTCCCTCCCCCTGCTACACCTCGTCCTCCTCCCGCAGCAGCTTGGCAAAGCCCTGCCAGAGTTCTGCTGCATCCACCACCACGCTGTCGTGCTGCTGGATCATCATCAACCTCTCCTTCCCCCTTGCTGGATCAAGACGGAGGAGACGTCACGCTGACCGTACGTGTGTTGAACGCGGAGGTGCCGTCCGTTCGGCGCTAGGATCTCCGGTCATAGGATCACGACGAGAACGACTACTTCAACCCCGTTCTTTTGAACGCTTCCGCTCGCGATTACAAAGTGGTATGTAGATGCATCTCCCCTTTCACTCGTTGCTTAGATGAACTAATAGATGGATCTTGGTGAAACCGTAGGAATTTTTTTATTTTCTGCAACGTTCCCCAACACCTCCCTGCTGCCCGCTGCACCGGCGCGGCCAAGGTGAGTTTTTTTTTTTTGCATTTTGTTACTATTTTTTGCATAGATGGATATGTGATGAATGGATATATGCATGCATGTACAGATTGATGGTGAAATTTGTGATAGATGGATGCATTGATGGATATTGCTCAATTTTGTGAATTTGGACACTTAGATATTGCTCAATATGGATAGATGATATTGGTCAAGTTTTTCAATATGTGCATGTAAAGAGATGAGCGAGGGAAGATAATGGAGTATGAACGAGCTCCGTTTGTTTTTTTATAAGAGAGAAAGAATGGGGGAGAGAGGGAATGGAGTAGGAACGGGTTTAGAGTTTGATTATTCGAAAGGGTGCGAACTAACCGACGACGGGGAGGAAGAAGTAGAAAATAGTTAATGCGGAGGAATTAGGAAATTTGGTAAACCCGACCGCCGCCTGCACGCCTTGGCGCACAAACTGTAGGCGGAGTTAAAGAAGAGGGGGCCGTCGATGAGCTGGGCGGGCTTCGTCGCTGCGCCTGGTCTTGGTGGACCGTCGGTTCAACCAAAGGGGAGGGGAGGGATGATGGTGCCGCCAGAGCTTTTTTTTACGATTTGACATGTTGTTTCATGTTCATTCATAATGTTGTGCCAATGCTTAATGTGATGTGATGACCTAAATTTTTATCACTCGGTGGAATTAAAAGGATTTGTGGTGTTCCATCTTCGTGGAGTGATCGTCCACGTTCGAGGTGTTTGTCCACGATCGTCCCTCCTTTGATCGACTACATCCTCTACATCGGAGGGTGAGCAACGATTCCATGACCTTGTCCACTTTTTTTCCATGTCACTAGATTTAATTTTCACATCAAGTCGCGTAACCTAGGTCTCCCGTCCGAAAGGGTTGCATCGATAAATATGCATTCAATTGCATATTTATCACCGCAGCTCTTTCGGATTGTCCAGCGCTTTCCACGGACAGCCCGAGGATGTGTAGATTGGGTACGTTGTTCATGCTCTACCCCGTTCCGAGAAAAGATTTCGGCGGCGCCTCCCTGTTGTTCCCCGGATGCACATTCTCTCGGCATTTTGCCGAGACGTGTATTTGGAGAACAGCGGGGAGGTGCTGCCGAAATTTTGTCTCGGAATGGGGTAGAGCATGGACCGTACTCAATCTACACATTCTCGGGTGGGATTAGGACCCATCTTTACCTATTAGAGATGTAGGTGGATTAAATGTCGTTTCTCGTCAACCTTGTAAAAAATAAAATATTGATGTGCGTAATTTAAATGAATCCTTAATTTTGTTGTGTGGCTTCCAATAAAGCAGATGGGCGTGTTCATGGTAACTATTACTGACTTTTCATTGTTACAAGGAGTCAACTATATGTTTCGTGCTCACATGTCATGCTTCCAAAATTTGCATAGGTTGTTCCTCGTTGGTGCTACGGAAGGCATGACGGATGGGCATGTTTGGTGGATAGGTGGGTCGGTGACGATCCAGAGTTTGCTGCCAAGAGCATCAAGGCTCGGGCTAACCGTGGAAAAGACGGGACACACGGCCAAGGAAACAGGAACCACTGGGGCTTCAAGGCCATGAAGGTATACCTATATGAAAGATGCATTTTGGTTCTTCTTTACCGTCATGTTCTTATGTATGGCTAACTTCTGTTTGACGTTGCAGGAGGACAAGTTGCAGAGGCCGCTCTCAGACATGGAGTCGTGGAAGCTGGCCCGCGAGCGGAGTGATCGCAAGGAGGGCGAGAGCCAGTACTACGGCAACACCGAGCAACACCTGGAGTCTTACACTCAGAACTATCAGAAGTTGCATCCGGATGTTCCCGTTCCTGAGGTCGCCCAGTCTCAGATCGACGACACGGTGGTGGTGGCCATCCAGGGTAAGTCCCATGGCCGGTATCCGTGTTTCGATGGCTTGATCACTCCGTCGATCTCGTACACACGGCTTCGAGCTACCAACCCGAGCCCGTTAGAGAGTACGCGGCGTTCGCAGCCTCCCTTAGTCCGCCAACGTGCTGTAAGTACTTCCCCTTATCTTCTTTGTCTCTATCTTTCTTAGTTTATTTTCATCACTGCCCACTTAGAAACAACCTCAATTTTGTAGGCATATCAGGCCTTTCTTGAGCATAGGCATATTGAGGTGAGGGAGTACTTGCAACGAGTGAAGGCAAACAATGATTACAGCCGTCAAGTGATGGCGGTTAGTTTTGCCCTCTTAAACCAAGCCCAAATTTGCACTTTCATTCCTTCTGGCTTTGTTGATCACGGCTTGTTTCTAAGTGGACTTGTTTAACTAACATCCAGGCTATGTTGGCGTCTTGGACTAACCGCACGGAGCCACCACAAGTTGGACCCCCACCACCACCTACGGGAGACGCCCCACACATTCCCACGTTCGAGGAATGGCTGGCACTAGGCGGTGATACTCCGGTTAGTAAATTTGCCTAACTAATGACAAACTAGTTCTCGTTCATTCAACACTATCATGTCATATTTACCGTTAGAATCTTCTTTGAAACATGTAGGGGACCGGTGGCTGGACTCCTGCTCCGTCGACCCCAGTCACTCCGATCTGGCAGAGTGATGGTGGTCGCGGTGGCGGTTTTGGCGGAGGTGGACTTGGCGGTGGCGGTTTTGGCGGAGGTGGACTTGGTGGTGGTGGTGGTTTTGGCGGAGGTGGACTTGGCGGAGGTGGACTCGGTGGTGGTGGTGGTTTTGGCAGAGGTGGACTCGGTGGTGCTTGATGTCGATGATGATTCCGTGTATGCGGCCGTTGCGCCATGTCTTTCATGTTTCAACTTTTATGATGTTTCATGTCTTGCACTACTCTTATGTTCGTGAACTTTCGCTGGTGATGATCTTTAGATGATGAACTTGACTATGTTTAAATGATGATGATGAACTGTCATATTTCATATTATTCTGCTTTGAAATGCTGTCAAATAAATTGAAAAAGAGAAAACAGGGAAAAAAACTATGCCTACGGCAAAGCCGTCGGCATATATACGCTCAGGAGCCACCAGGAGGTGACACGTGGCAGGGCTATGCCGACGGCTTTGCTATAGGCATAGCCCTGCCGCCAGGTCAAACCAGGGGGCGACACGTGACAAAGATATGCCTACGGCGAAGCCGTCGGCATATATTTAATCTATGCCGATGGCTTTGCCGTAGGCATATCTTTGCCACGTGTCTTCTCCTGAGTCGCCAGCAGTTTTGACGGCGCCGTCCGTTGCCGTCAGACGGAAAACTATGCCGACGGCTAAACTATGCCGACGGCTGCCCCATGGCCGTCGGCATACCCTCCTATGCCGACGGCTATACTATGCCGATGGTCTGACAGAAGTACGCTGACGTGATCTACACTGACGGGGCTATGCCGACGGCAGCCGTAGGCATAGATCTATGCCGACGACATAGGACCTATGCCGACGGCCCTGGGCCGTAGGCATAGCCCGCGAGTCCGGTAGTGACAGTGGTATCCCCAACCCACCAGGGTTCAAATCCTCGTGCTCGCATTATTCTTGGATTTAATTCAAGATTTCTGGCGATGCGCTTTCAGTGGGAGGAGACGTTTTCGTAGACGACGAGGCGCCTACGGTGACTTCGTAAATCTCAAGATGATATGTCGGCTTAGTCTCTCAGAGGTGCTCATAGGGGTAGGGTGTGCGTGTATGTGTTCATAGGGATGAGTGTATACGCGTATATATGAGAGCTCGTGTCTGTACTGATGCTAAAAAAATGAAAGGATCAGCGAGGCGTAGACGGGAGCTGCACCGAGCCTCTACTTCTGCATAGTTAGCTAGATACCTGATCAAATACCGGAGTTGGTAAGTGGGCAAAATCAACGTGCATGCATAGGTTGAGTAACATGATTGTACTTCAAGTAGATCATATATATATATATATATATATATATATATATATATATATATATATATATATATATATATGAAAATGGGTTAGTACTCCTAGGAGTACATACTCCCTCCTTCCTCTGTCATTAATTATCTTTTTTTTCATGAATGTCCTTGATTAGCGACGTGTTTGGTTCACAATTGTCAAACCCGAGGCATGACTATATAAATTAGCAAACACACCGATTTTTCGGGCCCTCTCGCATCTAATCCTTCCCTCGGCTTCACACATCCTGAACTGTAGCAGCCGGCCCCTGGATACACTTCAGCGCGGAACCGCGGCGGCCACCGCTATCACTCCCCGGCGACCGATCCAAATTGCAGCTTTCATTGGCCAACGGATCAGAGAGCGCGAGACAAGCCGGATCCGAGGTTTATTTTAATCAAAGGTCAGTGATTTCTCTTGGACGTTCTGTGCGTGTTGATTCCCTGTTCTAGATCCGTAGCATGTTCCAATCCATTAACCAAAATTGTCTTGCTTTCTTCTAGATCTGAAGAGGAGCGTGCGCCCCGTCCAGGATCTGATTGTTTGCTGACTAGTTAATTTTTGTGGATGAGAGAATTTTCTGGTGCTTTGTGGATGTCCTTGCTGGATGGAGGCTGGATGTCTCACGTGGAAGAATTGATTCATGTGGCTTGTGGGGGTGAATGGCGTAGCATCCCATCGTCGATCTTCAGCACACTCTGTTGATCCTACCGCTAGCGGCGCCCAGTCAGCCGTAAACAGATCAACATATTTCTTTAATTATTTTTGTTAGTGGACATATGATCAAATGGATTCACAAATAGTGATTTCAGCTGCTATTTCTTCTTTGGGAAAGTAGTATATACCCAACAAAAAGGAACAGTACTTCTGGTTTCTAGTTTAATCACTATGTTGAAACCTTTGGTTGAAGGATCAAGAACGGCACCTTGCTGCCATCTTCTTTATATGTTCAGTATTGTCTCAATAAGAAATTGCTGCTAGAATTTTCTATTTTGGAAAGGAACATACATGTCCCACTTCAACAAGTGCTGTATTTTTCTGCGGAGACATACGACCACATTACAAAATGTATTACACATGTTGTTTCATCTAACTTTTCACATACTCTTTTATTGTATACTTTCATCTAACTTTTCTTATAACTCATTGCAGAGACTAGACTCTCACATAAGACCAGCATATACCCATGTAAAAGAACTAGGAGTATATTCTCCGTCACTAAAGAACAAGTATATACTCCCCTACAAAAAAAAGTTGTATATATTACTCCCTAAGTAAAAAACAAGTATATACCCCCCCCCCCCCCTACAAAAAAGAAGTATATACTTACATACAAAAGGTGGCATGTACTCACATGCAAAAGGTGTTATGTACTTCCTTCACAACAAGCAATATATACTTCTACTGTCATACTTGTACATAACTCTTTGGTGACATTCATATTTCTGTGAATGAAAAGTATATGAAAAATAGTAGTATATACCTTTTTGAATAAATAAGTATATATTTCTGAAAAAAAGACATCATCACATTTCCCATCAATGGAAAATAAATTATAGGAGGTCCTGCTGAAGTATATACCACTTTTCTTATCGGGATATATACTTAATTTTTAAAATAGTACATACTGCTTTCGTAACAAGGAAAGCATATACTGCTTCATAAATATAATGACGTATACTGTACTATTTTTTTGCGAATGAAGTATAATGCACTTACTGCTCTCGAAGGTGCATACTGCCTTTTTTACAAGGAGTACTCATTTTTTTAAACAGGGAGAGCATGTAAAGTTCAACTATCGTCCAATAAAGCAAGGACTATATACGTCTCATCATCCAAGGCAGTATATACGCATTGTTGAGTTGGTTAGATAGTTGAGAATTCGAATATTTAATTAATAGAGCCACCGTGCATGCAACATGGCCATGCACCAGATCGCTCGTTTTTATAGGAGGTTCTTTGATAGCCACGGTCCTCATGCAGGGTTATCCACAAATCCAATAACCGATTAGACATGGGAGTACATACTCTTAGGAGTATAAAAGAGGAGTCTATATATGTATATATATATATATATATATATATATATATATGGAAAATTCATCCTACCACCCGGTGGTAGTTACCCCACATGTCTCATATACTAGCATGTGGTACTATATATACTATTTTATTATTTTAAATATGTTCGTATACTATATCTAAGATATTTCAAAACAAGTTACATGAAAAAATTTCATATGAACCCATAGTTTTTGTTATATTTGTGAAATACGTACATATTTGTACGTAAAAAAGAGCATACTCAAAAAATGGTACATACTACCTAAAAATTTATATATATACTATCTAATCATTGTTATATACTACATACTACACATACATACTCTCAGTTTCAACAGATACTACATACAACATATAAAACGCATGGTGGTAACTACCACTTCTTGTAGGCCCATGAGGCTCAAGCAATACAACAACTATTCCATCAATCCTCACTCCCTTCTAACATGGTATCAGACGCAAGTCGATCCTAAATCCTAGCCGCCGCCGCTTCCGCACCTGCGCGCCGCCCGTATCTAGGGTTCGTCCGCCGGTCGTGTTGACCGGCAAGGAGTCTTTTCCCCGAGCCTTGCTCCGGGCTTTTCTCTCTCCCGCCGGTCATCTTGATCGAGCGGTTTCTTTTTGGTTTTCCAATCTATTATTGATCAGTTTGCGTCACCCACCGCCGCCGTCGACCACGATCGCCTCTACTCCGACCCCGGCGCGACCAGCCGGCCTCTCCTCCGACCCGGCGGCCACATGCGCCGAGGCGGCCCGTCAGGGCCAGCCATCGGCCGCGCGTCGGTCTGCCCATCACCCTGCGCCAGCCGTCACCGCCCTGCTCCGACCGGGACACCTGCATCGCCCCGACCAGGCGGCCTCGCGCCATGCGACGACCAATCATAGCCGTCGCTCGTGCGTCGGCCCGCCCATCGATCCACGTCACCCGCCTCCGCCACATCTGTATGGCGGCCCAGCGGTCTACCTCGCCGGCCTCGTCCTCGGCTGCGTCGGGATGGCTGCATCAGGCTCGTCGGCTGCCTTAAGTCGGGCGCCGCTGCTCCATTGGTCGCTCGGGCCTCGCTGCCTGGGCGCCGGCGTTGCTTTGGCAGCCCGGGTGCCGGTGCTGACAAACTCGTCCGCACGATGTCTCACGCCGTCTGCCGTCGCCGGCTTCATCTCGGACTCTGCCGCCACCACGCCTCCACCGAGCGGCGTCCCCGACCTCGCGCGCGATCGGCTTGATCACCCACTCGCCGCCGCGATCCGCCTCATCTACGCGGCGCGACCGACCTGACCAGTCAGTTACACGCGCCTCCGCAGGTCCCGTGAAGATCGTGCCCGAGTTCAGCGCGCTTCTCCATCGATTGAGCATCGGGCTGCCGCTGCGTTGCCCCGTCGGGCTGCAGCGCCGCCGCCCCGTGATTCTCCTCGCGGCTGCATCGACTCGTGCGTCGCCACTGCGTATCTCCTTTGGGCCGTAGTGCTGCGATACGCGGTCCCCGCTGCCGCCCCGAGGCCGTCCCCTCGGTTGCACCGACTCGCGAACCGCCGTTGCGTCGCCCCTTCGGTCCACAGCGTCGCGGCCCGCGGTCCCCGCCGTCGCCCCGAGGTCTTCCCGCCATCGCCCCGACCCTCATGCCGCCGCTGCGTCGCCCCTTCGGGCCGTAGCGCCGCGGCCGACGATCCACTCTGCCGTCACCGCGCGTCGACCTCCCATGGTATGCGCCGCGCCGTCTCCCTTGGCGCGGGAACGCCACCGTCCGCGCCGGTCTTTGTCACGCTGTCAGAGTTCTTCGCCTACTTCGAGCACCGCCGCCGCACTTTTAACCTAGGTGGACAGTGATATCCCCAACCCACCAGGGTTCAAATCCTGGTGCTCACATTATTCCTAGATTTATTTTAAGATTTCCGGCGATGCGCTTTCAGTGGGAGGAGACGTTCCCGTCGACGACGAGGCGCCTACGGTGACTTCGTAAATCTCAAGATGATATGCCGGCTTAGTCTCTCAGAGGTGGTCATAGGGGTAGGGTGTGCGTGTATGCATTCATAGGGATGAGTGTATGCGCGTGTATATGAGCGCTTGTGTCTGTACCGATGCTATAAAAAAAGGATCAATACTTGATAGGTGTCCGCGTACTTGCCTTCTAGCCGGATGAATGATCTCCCCACTAGAGATACACATAGGGTACTTGGAGATGTATAAATACACGCAGTCCCGGGCGCCGGTATACAGGTATTTGAAACTGACGCGCGGGGCGTACGGGTGTATGTATGATTCAGCGAGGCGTCGACGGGAGCTGCACCGAGCCTCTACGTCTGCATAGTTAGCTAGATACCTGATCAAATACGGGAGTGATGTAGCTCATACCATGCATGCAATCAACAAGTATACGCTGGTTGGTACGTGGGCAAAATCAACGTGCATGCATACACGTGGAGCCCAACTAAGGATTAGCTGGTGCATGCCCGTACGTGTACATCCAAATATCAAACATGGACGTATAATTTGCACTTCAAGAAAAAAAACATTTGAATTTAAACATAGAAATTCTGAAAGCAAGAAACACAAAAACACATCAAACACATTTATTTTGAATAATTAAAAATTCATAAATTTCAGTTTTAAAAAAATCTGAAAAAATGCACATGTATGCAATGATGTAAACTGTATGTGTGGAAAATTTCAGGACGTAATACCTTGAAATGCAGGCTGTACAAAAAAACCAAAATCATGGACTTTATAGATGAACAATACATATGCTAAAAGGCCCCAGATTTGCCTTTTTTGTGTAGCTCATATTTTATTGTATTTTGACCTGCAAATTTGCACACATGTACATTATGTATCTAGGTATATGTGTATTTAATCTCAGAATTTTTTGAAACTGAAAAGTTTGAATTTTAAAGTTTTTAATTAAAGGTTCCCATGAAGCTCGGTCTTCGTTTGGCATTTTCAATATTTATGCCGCTTCATACTTCTGTCACGTGTGTAGTGCTGTCAGGTTCAAGCCCGTCCTTGCAATAAAATTATCTATAGCGGCAAAGTGGGCCTTGGGCATTGTGCAAGAAACTGAAGCGGGCTGTGCGTCATTCGGCCAAACACACTTTTGGAGTAGAAGTTTGAGCCCAGATCAACTAATTAACGAGCGCTTCTTCGAAAGCCTCGCAACGATCAGCGTTACTGGACGCACTCTTAGTCATTCGTCACATGTAGCGTCCTGGGCGTTTCCTCTGGATTTTGTTTTTATTATTTTTCCGCACGTGTTTTCGACTTTTTAAACGGTTTTTTTGACGTTTTGGTTTTCCACCGGTATTCCCTAGCTTTTCGCCCAATTTTTTTTGATTTCTTTGCGCCAAAAATCATTTTTTTTTCACGAGGGTCACGGTTTTGCTTCCGCGAGAGTCACAGCCGTGCCTCTCGGAAACGGAAAAAATGCATTTTCTGCGAGAGTCACGGTTTTGCTTCCGCGAGAGGCACGGTTGTGCTTTCGCGAGAGTCACGGCCGTGTCTCTCGGAAACGAAAAAAACAGGTTTTCTGTTTTTTATCTTTCATGAGAGTCACGGTTTTGCTTCCGTGAGTGGCACGGTTGTGCTTTCGCCAGAGTCACGGCCGTGCCTCCTCGAAAATGAAAAAAAAATGCGTTTTCTGTTTTTTTTGTGAGAGTCACGTTATTGCTTCCACGAGAGGCACGGTTGTGCTTTCGCGAGAGTCACGGCCGTGCCTCCTCGGAAACAAAAAAAAACGCGTTTTCTTTTTTTTTCCCCGCGAGAGTCATGGTTTTGCTTCCGCGAGAAACACGGTTGTGATTTCGTCAGAGGCACGGGCGCGCTTCTTTCGGTAAGGTAAAAAACCCGTGCTCCCGGTACAGTTTTCTCATCCGTTTTTTTTCGTGAAAAAAAGTTCGTCAAAACCTATCAACATGGTATCTAGTTTTGAAGATCTGTACGCGAGGAATCCAACAGCGAAAGCGGTTCGAGATTTGGACGCACGTCGTAAGAGATAAAACATTTTGAATAAACGGATCTACAGAAAAAGGAAAAACTCTTGCGGTGCAGCGCCACTTGTCGCAACCTGGGGGGTTGGAGTGATCTTCGCAACGAGTACTCTTTAACTAGTGATTTCGGTTTGAGCCTGTATCTCCGGGTTACAGTGGAATAGCGGAAAGGAGCAGCAAAAGCCCAAACATAGAAGGGAAAACAAACGTGCTAGCGTGCAGATGGGTACTTGAGCTACTATATGCTTGGGAGACTTGGTCTGATGGAACATTGTGCTACTCCGCAGATAGACTTGGTCAGATTAATAGTACATTGCCTCTCTTGACCTCTCTTTTCTATCAGTGGAAACTCCGCCGCCGGATGACAAGGAACCCTAGGTTTTTTCCTAGGGACAAGGAAGCATATAGAAACCCACATGCAATTATCTAGTCCGACTAGAAGGGCAAATTCCTTTAGTACGTACGTACAATTTTGGACAACTCTCGCTCTTCGGTTTTGTGAAGCTGGGCTTCGGCTACTACGTAGGAGTACGCCTTCTTTTCTCGCCTAGGAGATTGCGCAGGAAGCTGTTGTCGCTTGGCTTATTTAACCCCTTTCTGTTTGACGGCCATCACTAGGGGCCATTTCATGGAGGTCAGGAGCTATATAGGGTGAGCTTGTTGACGAGCTTCCAAACAAGACCCCGCCGCAGCAAATGGCTGCTGCCGTGAGCTTTTCCCATCAAATGCACACCTGCCTCATGCTCCTCTGCTACTCGATATGGTCTCTGCACCTGCCTTGCCCTACCTCCTCGCTTTATTTCAACGCCAACTTTTCAGACCCCGAAGCCTATTACCCCGGCTTGAGTTTCCAGGGTGATGCCTACCTTGACGCTCAGTCTCGGACCATCCAGCTAAGAAGAGCCGTTGAGAGCCCCAACATCCAGAATAGCGTAGGCCGAGCGTTCTGCTCGACGCCCGTGCCGTTGTGGGATAACGCCACTGGCGAGCTTGCCCGTTTCACCACCTCCTTCACCTTCCGAATCAAGGTAAACGGTACGATCAGCGGCGATGGCTTTGCTTTCTTCCTCGGAAACTATCCTCCGAGCAGTCCAGATCCCCTCGAAGACAGACAGAACCTAGGTCTCTACAACGGAAACGCCAGCACGGTCGCGACCGGCAATGACCGAGCTGTGGCAGTTGAGTTCGACACCTTCTTGAACGTTGGCGTCGACACCAGCAACAGCCACATGGGCATCGACGTCAACTCCATCATTTCTCAGGCGTACACCAACGTTACCCTGGCTGGCAACAACCTAACATCCGACCTTCCTATGACTTGCCACATAATTTACGGCAACGAATCAAAAACCCTAGCGGCTGTTCTCGAGGTCGGAGACACAACATATCGTGTCAACACCAGTGTTGACCTGAGGCTCATGCCTAGTGTGGTGGCCATCGGCTTCTCGGGTGCTACCGGTGAGGCGGACGAGTTACACCAAATAATTTCATGGTCATTTGACTCCACCTTGGACCTGCCCAGTGCCCCGGCGCCTGCATGGAGGAGCACTAAGAGTCCACCGCCTGCACCGAAGACCCTACCCAAAGGACGGCTAGCAAAGGTAACTGGACCAATTATTGGAGTTATTGCAATTGTGTGCATCTTTGTTGGCGTGCGTCGATGGCAACTATGCATGAGAAAGAAGCGTCACAGAGCTCTCGCCGGGGGGCTTGGAGATATTGGTTATCTTAAGTTGGCGCGTGCGACCAACGAATTTGCAGAGGAAAACAAGCTCGGGCAAGGTGGTTCTGCCTCTGTTTATCGGGGCCAACTAGCAAGTCCAAGTAGACCAGTGGCGATAAAGAGATTCAAGCTGGCAGAATCAGGCGAGGAGAGGAAGGCATTTGAGGACGAACTCAGGATTGCCAGTCGGCTCAGGCACCGGAACCTTGTCGAATTGATAGGTTGGTGCTACGGTGGACAGAGGAACCTGGTTGAGCTTATATGCTGGTGGCAGGACGACAAGTACACCCGTCTCTTCCTTGTGTATGAGCTTTTGCCACAAGGTAGCCTGGATCAACACCTACACGGGGGCAATAGTTGGTTACCATGGTCCAAGAGGTATGCATTATAATTCCATTTCGAGAGCATTTACATCATTGCATGCAACTTCGTTTTTTCTTGATACATAATGAATGGTTACATGCTTTGATAAACAGGTACCAGATCATCCTCCACCTAGGCTCTGCACTGCAATACCTCCACGTAGATTGTGAGCAACACCAACAGTGCATCGTACATGGCGATATCAAGTCCAGCAACATATTGCTTGACGCTTCATACAGTGCCAAGTTATGTGACTTCGGATTGGCAAGACTTGTTCACCAAGAAAGTGGGTCAAAGACCACAGACCTTGTGCAGGGCACCTACGGATATATAGACCCTGTGTTCATCGACACGAGCCAGCGGAACAGGCAGTCAGACATATACAGTTTTGGCATTGTCCTACTAGAGATAGTCTCTGGAAGGAACCCAACGGTGACTCTCCATGATACGCCTCCGTTGCCATCATGGGTAAGGAGTTTGTACTAGGACAATGCGATCCTTGAGGCGGCAAATGACAGGCTGATAGGCGACGAGTCCAGTTTTGGGCGACAACAAATGGAGCGTGTGCTACTTGTCGGGCTCTTGTGTGTGCACCAGGACCCGAGCAGCCGGCCGTCCATCACCCACACCATGGATGCCCTGCGATCGGAGGAGCTAAAACTAGACCTCACTCCCCTGGCGCCGGCGACACTCTCGCTGCCGTAGCCTTTGTAGTTCAGGCTTCTAGTCCAAAGAAATACCATACATGTACTCAAGGCATACAGATTGAGTAGCGATGTATCGGGAATAGGAATAATGTACTACTTCATCCATCCCAAAATAATTGTCGTTGATTTAATACAACTTTGTACTAATCAACAACACTTATTTTATGACAAAGGGAGTAGAAAGTTGGATGTGTGCATCAACTGACCGCACATTTGAGAGGTGGCTAGATTTCTTCGATGCTAGTACGCATGTTGATTTTTTAGTATGATGTTGAATACATATTTAACCATCTTTTCCGTATTGATATGCTTGTATGAAACTATAATTGATATGCTTGTCTGAAACGATAAATGATAATATCAAGAAAATACGCAACGGTTATAATAACAATACTTTAGTTGACTAATTTAATTATAAACATGAATATACATTGCTTGTACATAAATTGTGCCACCTCTTTATCCACCAGCCCCCATATCAAACCATATGGTATAGTTGCATTAATCAATCAGCATAGTATTTATGTAAAATTGAAAACGAAAAATCTTAGTTACACCTTGAGTTAAAAGCATTATTTAGAAATGAATCCACCAATCATGTTTTTTTTTTGCATTTATTTGGCTCATTCGCTGCTAACCATGGCTTGCTTCTACGCTTCATCATTGATAGTTAGCCATTAAAGAAGGATCACCTCATATTTGTTTGGAGGATCTTCACAAAAAAATTCAAACCTTAATACCGATGATTGATATATAAACCTTAGGTTCTATTTATCGACCTGCTTCAACACTGATTGTATTGTGATTATTTTATTCCGTTAGTGGAGTGGCATGCATCTAGATGGTTCTATGGCACATGCAACTGATTTAAGTCTATTCTGAAGTATTTACTCTATATGGAGTTCTAACCGGGTTAAGGATGTGGCTCTTAAATATTATATAGTCAACACAAACGTTTTTTGTTGCTAGGCCAGTATATTATGGAGGCTTTATTATTCTGCATGAAATCACCCACAAATTATATAATAAGAAGTTGGATGGAGTTATTTTCAAGATCAATTTTGAGAAAGCCTACGGCAAGGCGGAACGCTCCCTCGCGTTCGTTCGTTGGAGCGATCATTCGATTGAAAGCCCCGCACACTCCGACAGCCTCCCTTAATTCATGTTGGACCCTACCACATGCATGCAAAGTCCAGCAAAGACGTGCACAGGCTTCAGGCCCACCATAATTAGCCCAGATGAAGGGTTTCTCTATGATTTATAGAGCTTGGGTTGTAACTTTGCTTAGAAAGGTAGTGCTTCCATTGAAGTAAACGATGGCGTTGAACAATTTTTTCAATCTAAGAAAGGGTTACATCAAGGGGATCCTTCATAACTTTATCGCATATTATATTTAGTACAATGGTTGGCAAGTTAAGTATCTTCATGAATTCTTCGCAAAAAGAAGTATCTTCATTAACATAGGTAGTCAGATTAGAGGTCTTACCGCTCATCTAGTTAGTTGATGATGGCTGTTTATTCTTAGATGTTCGAATGGAGCAAATATGAGGCTTGTTATTAATTTCGCCTGTACGCATGATGTGCGTGCGACGTGACATCGAGGTCCAACCCCCGATAGCTGGTTGTTGGTTTGCATAATGAAATCTATATCGAAGACTTGGAGATCAGAAGTTATGTATCTGCTTGTTGACGAGCTTCCAAAGATGAAGCATCAAATAACTGTTGTGAGTTTTTTTCCACATAACGCATATCTTCATGCCCCTCTACTACTTGATATGGTCTTTGCACCTGCCTAGTGCTGCCCTGCGTTCTTTCCGCTACAACTTCTCTGGACCTGGTGGCTATGACGCCCAAGACTTTCAGTTTTCAGGGCGATAGACGCCAGCCTCAGATGATCCATCTGACAGAAGCAGGAGAGAGTCCGAACATCCAGAAAAGATATAGTCTGATCGGTGCACGTGCAGCACGTGCCGCTGTGGGGCGTCGCCATCGGCGAGCTCGCCCGATTCACCAGCTCCTTTTACCTTCCAAAATCAAGGTAAACCGTGCAATCAGTGGCGCCGATTTCACTTTCTTCCTCGGGCATTATCCTCCGACGAGAATTCCCAATCTCCTCGACAACGGCCAGAACATCTTCAAGTAAAATTTCAGCAGGGTCACGTCCGGTGATGACTGAGCCGTGGCGGTTGAGTTTGACACGTACATGAATATTGAGGTCGACACCAGCAAAAGCCCAAACAAAGAAACAAACGCGTACAGCTTCCGAGGACTTCCTCAACTCCATGTATTGTTTGGCCGTGTGCTTTATTTATCAAGTGGGACGAACGGCTGTTTTGATTTGAAAAAAGAAACAAATACCACAAACACGCTAGCATGCTGACGGAATAACATATGCTTCAGATTTGGTCAGACAGCACATATATCTACGTAGGAGATAGCACAGAAAGGTGTCCCGGCGTTGTCGTTTGGCTTATAGTTTTCTGTTCAACGGACATTACTAGAGGCCATTGCAACTTGTAAACAGGATGGGCGTGCAATGTCGGAAGATTTCGAAGCTAGTTGTTCGTGTGCATCGCGAAATATTTGTTTGTAGGTTTCGAGGTCAGAAGGCAGAAGTTATATATGATGTGTGTTTGTTCACGAGATTCCAAACAAAACGTAGCAAATGGCCGCTGTGAGCTTTTCCCACCGAATACTCTTCATGCTCCTCTGCTACTCCATATGGTCTCTACACCTACCTCGTGTTACCTCCCTTTCTTTCAGCTCCAACTTCTCCCAGCCCGGCTACGACGCCAGGGACTTCAGTTTCCAGGGCGACGCATACTATGACTCCCAGTCTCAGATGATCCAACTGACAAGAAACGGTACGGGTCCAAGCATCCAGAACAGCGTAGGCCGAGCGTTCCTCGCCACGCCCATGCCGTTGTGGGATAACGTCACCGGCGAGCTTGCCCGCTTCACCACCTCCTTCACCTTCCAAATAAAGGTAATCAGTGCAAACACTGGCGATGGCTTGACATTCTTCCTCGGGCATTATCCTCCGACGAGCAAACTTGAAGGCGTCGGCGGGAGCCTTGGCCTCTTCAACAATGGCGTCGCGACTGGCGTCGTGGCGATTGAGTTTGACACGTACTTCAACGCTGGGGTCGACAACAGCGGTAGTCACATGGGCATCGACGTCAACTCCATCGTTTCCCGGGAGTACACCAACGTGGCCGTGCCAGGCAGGAACCTAACGTCCGGCCTCCCAATGACTTGCCACATCAGCTACGGTAGCGACACAAAAATCCTAGCGGCCGTTCTCCAGATCGGCGACACGACATACCGTGTCAACAGTCAACACAAGTCTTGACCTGAGGCAGTTCTTGCCTAGTGAGGTGGCCATCGGCTTCTCGGGTGCCACCGGTGTGGCTGTCGACCTACACCAAATAATGTCCTGGTCATTCAACTCCACCTTGGAACCGCCACCTGCACGGAAGAACTCCAAGTTTCCGTGGAAACTACTAGTACAAGCAACTGGACCGGTTATCGTTTTTTTGGCGATTGTGTTCATCTTTGTTGGCGTCCGACGACGGCAGCTACGCACGAGAAAGAAGCATCACAGAGCTCTCGCCAGAGGCCTTGAACATTTTGATTACCATAAGCTGGCGGGTGCAACCAACAAATTCTCACAGGAGAACAAGCTCGGGCAAGGAGGTTCCGCCTCTGTTTATCAGCGCCAACTGACAAATAGACATGTGGCGATAAAGATATTCACGCCAGTAGCATCCGGCGAAGGGAGGAAGGCGTTCGAGGACGAACACAGAATTGCGAGTGGCCTGAGGCACAAGCACCTAGTCCAATTGATAGGCTGGTGCTACGATCGCAAGAGGAACCAGGTTGAGTTCATATGCTGGTGGTTGGACGACAGGTACACACGTCTCTTTCTTGTGTATGAGCTTTTGCCACAAGGTAGCCTCGATCAACACCTACACAGGGGCAAAAGTTGGTTACCATGGTCCAAGAGGTACGCATTATAATTCCATCTAGAGAGCATTTACATCATTGCATGCAACATTGTTTTTTCTCGATACATAATGAATGGTTACATGCTTTGACAAGCAGGTACGAGATTATCCTCGACCTAGGCTCTGCACTGCAATACCTCTACGTAGACTGTGAGCAAGGCCAACAATGTATCGTACACGGCGATATCAAGTCGAGCAACGTGCTGCTTGGGTCTTCATACGGTGCCAAGTTGGGTGACTTCGGATTGGCAAGGTTTGTTCTCCACGAAACTGGGTCACAGACCACAGATGTTCTGCAAGGCACTTTTGGATATATAGACCCTGTGTTCCTCAACACGAGCCAACGGAATAGGCAGTCAGACATATACAATTTCGGGATTGTCCTACTAGAGATGGTCTCTGGAAGGGATCCAACAATGTGTCTCCATGATAGGCCTCCATTGTCATCATGGGTAAGGAGTTTGTACCATAGGAATTACATCCTGGACGCCGCAGATGAGAGGCTGATAAGCGGCGAGTCCAATGTCGCGTGTCAACAGATGGAGCACACATTACTCATTGGGCTCTTGTGCGTGCACCCGGATCCGAGCATACGACCGTCCATCACCCATACCATGGAAGCCCTGCGATCGGAGGAGCTGACATTGGACATTGCTCCCCTAGCGCCGGTGGCACTCTCGCTTGCATAGCCTTTGTCCAAAAATCAACAAAGTAATACCATATAGATGTATTCTTTTTTAGTTGATACCATAAATGTATTCAATGGATACATATTGAGTCGGGATGTACTGGGAATAAGAGTCATGTGCTAGAAAGCCCAATGTATGCATCAACTGATGACCAGCACAGTTGAAAAGTGGCTAGATTTCCTTGATGCTAGTACAAATGTGGTTTTTATATTTTATATGTTTTTAATAAATATTTGAACCATTTTTCCCATACTATATGCTTGTATGAAACTATAAATGACAATATCTAGTAAAAACAATACAAAGGTGAACATGTTTTCACGCGCTCCCATGTGGATAGTAAATTCAAAAAAAGTAGTAAAAACCAAAAGAATATGAAATTTTGGGGTATCGAACTTTTCGATCATTCTATTCACATATGAAGTTTCATGAAGGAATGTCACCCGGGTTATTTGGTAGTGCAGAAGCTTCATATGTGAGTATACCAGTCGACTATGTATGTTTCAATGAAAGAATGCCACCTAGGAATCTTAGTATCCCTTCAAATAGTGCTTTGCTTTGATTTTGTCTGAAATAGTATTGATGCCATTTCTTCGTGAAACTTCGTACGCGATTATACCAGTCGACCATGTATGTTTCAAAAAGTACAATTTTTTATATTATTTTTGTACTAATTTTTTCTTCTGAATTTATATTCATAAAGGGTTCCCATTAACCATGTTCCACAAATCCGTGTCCTACTTTAGTTGACAAATTTAACTATAAACATAAACATACATTGCTTGTATACATAAATTGAGCTAAATGTCTATCCACCAGCCCCCATATCAAACAATATAGTATAGTTGCATTAATCAATCAACATAGTATTTTTGTAAAATTGAAAAAATTACTTAGTTACACCTTGAATTAAAATCATTATTCATAAATGAATCGGCTAATAGTTAGATATCAAAGAAGGAGCACCTTGTATTTTTTTTGGTGGATCTTCACAAAAAATCAAATGATTGATATATAAACCTGATGTTCTATATATCAACTTGTTTCATCATCCGTTCTATTGTAATTATTTTATTCTATTAGTGGAATGCTATGCATTTAGATGATTCTATGGCACGAACAACTGATTCAAGTCTATTCCTAAATTATGCTTTGTATGTACTCTATATGGAGTTCTAACTGTGTTATCGACCCAGGTCTTAAATATCATATAGCCAACATAAACGACTTTTTTGCGAGGCTAGTATATTATGGAGGATTTTTTTTCTGCATGAGACCACCCAAATTATGTAATAAGAAGTTGGATGGAGTTATTTTCAAGTTCAATTTTGAGAAAGCAAACGACAAGGTGTTTTGGTCAGTTCTACAAGCATGCATGGTAGATGAAGGGTTTCTCTTTGATTTGGAGAGAGCTTGGGTTGATAACTTTGTTTAGAAAGGTTGTGTTTCCATTGAAGTAAATGATGATGCCGAATATTTTTTTAATCTAGGAAAGGGCTATGTCAAGGGGGGTCCTTTATTGCATATTATGTGTAATACAACTAATCATCAACCGGTGCATCAGTACAAGCTTGGCAATTAAATACTTTTTCTTTGCATTTATTAATCTTTTTTTGATAGATTTGTATTAGAGGGGTTTCATGATTATACAAAAGGAATAGTGTTTGGAGCATTTATCCGAAAGAGCATTGGAACATGATGGATATAGTGCTTGCCATTTAACTTCGCTAGACCATGACAGTGCTCATTGCAGACCCTTAATCATTGTTGCCTCTATCCTACTGTGGTGGAATAGTGGTGGAGGGTGTGATACGGAGTTGCGGTAGTGTGCGTATCTGTACTGGCTCCACCCACACATAAAACATATAAAGTGGATTAGTTATCTGAATCCGGAATTGTGCAATTGTATAAATAAGTAGCATAGACACTAGAAGTGATCCCGGACTCTCTGAGAATGCCTTAGCCCTACCCCATGTTTCATTGGTTTCACTACTCTCTTGTTCTTTACATTCATTCTTATGCACATTAATTCTCGTCACAAACACTCATGCAATATTTTCACTTACACGTGACTATTGTTTTTAATTACAATTAACGTGTTGGCACATCCGGATAAACCTCTATAAGGAGCAAAGACCATTTCCTAGCTCTCTTTGTGATTGATACAATTACTTCAAAAAGCCTACAACTCAAACATGTGGACTTGAAAGACATCATGCTTTTCTTCTGGCACCATCTCTGAGGAGCTAAACACATTTGGACTTTATTTTAATTTTTAGTTTACTTTGTTCACTAGTTATTTTACAGGTTCTAGGCAACCACGGCCGAGTTGGGGCATATGTATCCACTCGTGACAATAAAGCTCTGGGACTGCCTATTAAATAAATCTTCACATATATAGGACCAAGACCTAATTATGAAACATACAAAATTTATTCGAGTTTGCTTGGATTATTGTAGAGTAAGAAATTTATAGTTGATGGTAGAGAAGATCGGTATCAACATATGCAACTGTTTGATGGGTGGAACATCCAATTTAAATGCTTCCACGTATGATGAATGAAGTTAAATCTTTTTGACTAGACAGTAGACACTAATCACCAACGATGAAAGCATGGTTATACACTCATCTTGTAGGTACCTTTGCCAGTTGGGGAAAAAATTATAGTGCATTGATGACCCACTTTTACCCTGAAAATAAGCCCTATGGAGCCACACACATGACCGCCAACTTTAATAAAAAAATCATAACAAAGCCTTGCTAAGTCTTATTTGAGGTACCCTACTTTACTTGATAATTGTCCTCTTCATATTTATCCACCGTGGTTGGTGTTACATTTGTTTTATGGAGGGGTAAGTGAACCGTGTAAGACAAAACTAGATTTTCCAGCCAGAGGATCGATCTTTTATGGAGGGGGTAAGTGAGCAGTGTAGGACAAAACTAGATTTCGCAGCTGGAGGATCTTTTATAGATTATAATGTTACTTGAGCCTGGGGTTGTTAGATAAAATCCTTCCTAATCATTAGGCTTGAGAATTAGATAAAAAAAGGGGACATAGAGGAGTAGAGCTTGATTATCATTGTATTACATCCTACTCCTAGTTTGGAAAGGTAGAAAATATGAGCGGAAATTTTCAATATGCCTCTGATGTTGTTTTCCCGATCATAAAAGTTTATACTGAGTGTTTGTAGGTACTTAAGGCAAATGGAACGTTACACCAAGCGTACTAGTGTCCTGCATTAACAAATCTTGTGAAATGCCTACATAAAACAAGCCTGCTTACGTTTCACAAGCGTGTTATCCTGGGAGGATGGTGCAATAGAAAAACCAAAGACTTGAATGAAAGCAAAAGATGAATGTAGAGGTAAGTCAATGCACTATTAAACCTCATATAGACATAACTAAAGAACTTGCTATATTGAAAAAGGAAAGCTACAATATTATTCAACTGGATAGAGAGCTGACTTCCCTCGTTAAAGGATGCATTAAAGTATATATGCAGGAGAGAGTGCAGCGTTTTGGTGCCCAAGCTCATCTGCACCCGGTCAGTAAAAAAATCAAAATAAATACTAGAAAAATTTAAAAAAATTCAAATGATTTGGACATCTGAGCAGCTCTCAACAAAAAGGACAAATCGGGTCAGAACAGTGCGTGAACAGTAAACATTTTTACAGACCCCGGATTTGTCTTTTTTGCCGAGAGTTGCTCAGATGTCCAAATGATTTGAAAATTGGAGCGAAGCTCACGCATCAAAATATCTACCACGCAAAAAGAAATTGGAATTTTTTGAATTTTTCTAGTATTTGTTTCGAATTTTTTTCATCGGGGTGGGTGCAGCTGAGCCCGGGCTTAGAAATGGATTACTGCAGGAGAAACCTATATTGCCATGCTTCTTTGGAGGTACGTCCTACTATGGTTTATGTGACATTGGCTTCTCAATTAATGTTATACCTTATATTTCTTATGGCGAAATACACGATGAAATAGAACTTTTAGAAAGAACTTATGTTATTCTTCAAAATGTTCATACATTTTTTTGATACCTTTATTCGATGTTTTGTCCAAAAAGACTACTTGCCCAACGGTATTGACAAAAAAGACCATCTTCCAGACGAATTGACAAAACAGACTAGCCTAGCCGTGGCGGCAGGCGTGGCAGTTGACGCGTGGCGCCTGCCGCCACATGCGAAGGCGGCAGCCCCTGCCGCCATGATGTGAGGCGGCCGGTGGCCGATTACATGAAAAATACAACCCGGCGAGCCACGACGGAACGGGGGCAGGGCAAGTGGGCCCTGCCGCCATGCATCTAGGCGGCATGCGCTGATGGTGCAGCTGCACGGGAGCCGGGCCACCTGCACCCTTTTTTGGGCCATTGCTGATGCATGTATGTCCTGATGAATGGACCACTTGCTCGCTAGAGAACGAATCCTGATGCATGCATTTATCCACGCAAGTTTGCCATCGTTGTTTATTTCGATGAGGAGTGAAGTAAAGTGACCTGGCGCACGGCAGCAGTGCATGCCGCCTGACTGCATGGCGGCAGGGCCAGCCTGCCCTGCCCCTGCTTTCGTCACGGCTCGCCGGGTTGTAATTTTCCTGTAATCGGCCACCGGCCGCCTCACATCATGGCGGCAGGGGCTGCCGCCTCCGCATGTGGCGGCAGGCGCCACGTGTCGGCTGGCGCGCCTGCCGCCACGTCTAGACTGGTCTGTTTTGGCAATTCATCTCAGAGATGGTTCTTTTTGTCAATACCGTTAGGCAGGTAGTCCTTTTAGACAAAAAATCCCTTTATTCATCCCGTTGATCTTGTTGTGTTGGAGATACCTGGAGATTATTTTGTCCTATTATACGTGGGAGATTCTTTTTGAAAACTACCACGTGCTAACATAGACCACAAAGAGGAAACCGGTTCTCACAAATTCAAGCAAGAAGAAATGAAATACCATTTTTCTAAGTTAAAAAAAAGCCCTATCACCATGATCCCGAGGAAGGCGAGGATAAAACTATAGCCTAGCTCGCTACAATTTATTTTGGAACCCCAAAAGTCGAACTAGAAATAAGCCTAACATAACAGGAACAAGGGGTCAACGTTCAAGAAAAATTAAAATTTGATTGGATAATGGATTCAACTCCAGCTGTAGATCCACCTATAAATGAAATTTATGAAGTGCCTGAGTGGAAAGGAGATTGCGAACTCCCACCACTTGAACTCAAAACACTACTGGAGGACCTCAGGTGCAAATTTTTGGATAAACAAAAATATTACCTATCATTATAAATGCTAATCTTTCAGGGGGCACGAGAGGATAAACTTTTGATAGTGTTAAAAGGGCACCGTATGGTTTTCAGATATTCCATGAGTGAAATAAAAGGTACAAGCCCGTCCATTTTCACACAAAGTATACCTATAGAAAAAGGAGCTAAAGCAGTTATTGAGAGTCAACGGAGGCTGAATCCCTATACAAAGGATCTGGTGAGAAAACGAGGTAACTTCAAACCTAAAATGGCCAACCAGTTAACTTCAAACCTAAAAAGGGAGGGCTATCCATTGTACCAAACAATAATAATGAACCAAACCCTACCAGAACTATCTCGAATACGCAAAGCTTGCGTATCATTGCATTGATAGAAGAAAATAAAATGAGTACAGATAGGAGTATAACACATGACACGAACGCAGGCAGGCGTGAACATGGTGACTGGAGCAGAAAGAAAAGGGATGCTCGACCCGAAGAGAGGATACATAACAGCTAAACCTACCAAACCCAAACCAAGAGTGGCAACACCAAACCAACTCGACCATCAACATCTCGGGAACCAAAACCGGGGACACCTCGAGCGAGGAAGATGGCGCCTTCAAGAAGGAGGACGGCGTCGAGACGCCGTCGCCATCCGATCCGGAGGAACCGGGCCTATGGTTTCCCCTGAGCTCTAAGAGGGGCGCAGCCGAGGGCCTTGACAACGCCTCCAGGAAGGAAAACGACCTCCACAGACGCCGCCGCTGCCAGCATCGGCAAGCCGAGCAGGGATTTCTCCCAGGCCTGAGGCTGAGCAATCCCATAGCTACCGTGTATGGAAACAAAGATGAGGATGCCAACGCCGGTCGGAGTCACCATGTCGGAAGGGGGTCGGCGGGGCTGCAACTGCCGTTGAAGAGTGCCACCGCCTCCGAACGCACGAACATTGGATCTGGCAAAAGCAGGAGCTTTGAGGCATACAAGGTAGGGCGGGCGCGAAGCAAGCCACAAGGGGGTGGGGCGACGGCGATCGGCAACGCTGGCAAGCAAGGACTGGAGGGACGCAGATCCTGGATACCGTGGCCATAGTCGTCGGGACATCGGGAGACTAGGCAAGCTGGAAGGAACGCAGCTGCTGGGTCACCGAGGCCGGAGCCGCCCGGCAGAGGACGCCGGCAGCCATGGACACCGGAAGGGACGTGATGACCCACAAGTGTAGGGGATCTATCGTAGTCCTTTCGATAAGTAAGAGTGTCGAACCCAACGAGGAGCAGAAGGAAATGACAAGCGGTTTTCTGTAAGGTTTTCTCTGCAAGCACTGAAATTGTAGGTAACAGATAGTTTTGTGATAAGATAAATTGTAACGAGTAACAAGCAATGAAAGTAAATAAAGTGCAGCAAGGTGGCCCAATCCTTTTTGTAGCAAAGGACAAGCCTGGACAATTTCTTATAATGAGAAAGGAGCTCCCAAGGAGACATGGGAATTATCGTCAAGCTAGTTTTCATCACGCTCATATGATTCGCGTTCGGTACTTTGATAGTTTGATATGTGGGTGTACCGGTGCTTGGGTACTGCCCTTACTTGGACAAGCATCCCACTTATTATTAACCCTATTGCAAGCATCCGCAACTACAAAATAAGTATTAAGGTAAACCTAACCATAGCATTAGACATATGGATCCAAATCAGCCCCTTACGAAGCAACGCATAAACTAGGGTTTAAGCTTCTGTCACTCTAGCAACCCATCATCTACTTATTACTTCCCAATGCCTTCCTCTAGGCCCAAATAATGGTGAAGTGTCATGTAGTCGACGTTCAGCTAACACCACTAGAGGAGAGACAACATACATCTCATCAAAATATCGACCGAGTACCAAATTCACATGACTACTAATAGCAGGACTTCACCCAGTCCTCAGGAACAAACATAACTACTCACAAAGCATATTCATGTTCATAATCAGAGGAGTAATAATATGCATTAAGGATCTGAACATATGATCTTCCACCAAATAAACCAATTAGCACCAACTACAAGGAGTAATCAACACTACTAACAACCGACAGGTACCAATTTGTGGTTTTGGATACAAGATTGGATACAAGAGATGAACTAGGATTTGAGAGGAGATGGTGTTGGTGAAGATGTTGATGGAGATTGACCCCCTCCCAATGACAGGATCGTTGGTGATGACGATGGTGATGATTTTCCCGTCCAGGAGGGAAGTTTCCCGAGTAGAACAGCTCTGCCGGAGCCCTAGATTGGTTCCGCCAAGGTTCCGCTTCATGGCGGCGGAATTTCATCCCGTAAGCTTGCCTCTGATTTTTTTTCCAGGGTAAAGCCTTCATATAGCAGAAGATGGGCACCGGAGGGCCACCATGGGGCCCAGGAGACAGGGGAGCGCCTAGTAGGGGTGGGCGTGCCCCCCACCCTCCTGGCCAGGGTGTGGGCCTCCTCTGGTGCTTTCTTCGCTCAATAATTTCTATTAATTCAAAAACTGACTTCTGTGGAGTTTCATGATTTTTGGAGCTGTGTAGAATAGGTTTCCAATATTTGCTCCTTTTCCAGCCAGAATTCCAGCTGCCGGCATTCCCCCTCTTCATGGTAAACCTTGTAAAATAAGAGAGAATAGCCATAAGTATTGATACATAATGTGTAATAACAGCCCATAATGCAATAAATATTGATATAAAATCATGATGCAAAATGGACGTATCAACTCCCCCAAGCTTAGACCTCGCTTGTCCTCAAGCGGAAGCCGATATCGAAAAATATGTCCACATGATTAGAGATAGAGGTGTCGATAAAAATAAAATACGGACATGAGGCCATCATGATCATTCTTATAACAGCAACAAATATTGATTTTGTTATACGATTTCTTCTGCTCAAGTAACAATCAATTCACAATGTCAAGTATGGTTCAGAAACTTCATTGGGAACTAACAAACTATAATCTCAGTCATTGAAGCAATTGCAATTTATCACAACATCAGAAAGAGTCAAGAATAGAGCTTTTCAGCAAGTCCACATACTCAACTATCATATAATCTTCTACAATTGCTAACACTCACGCAATACTTGTGGTTATAGAGTTTCAACCGGACACTGAGAAAGATAGGGGCTTATTGTGTTGCCTCCCAACGTATTCACCTTTGGGTGATGTCAACAAAAATAATTCATGCTAACTTACATCCAATTGGATATATATATATCAAGATCTTTCAAACACGAGGAGCTTGCCAAAGGATAAAATGAAAAAGGGAAAGGTGAAGATCACCTTTACTCAAGCATAAAGTAAAAACCTAAAGTAAAAGATAGGCCCTTCGTAGAGGGAAGAAGAGGTTGTCATGTGCTTTTAGGGTTGTATGCACAAAATCTTAATGCAAAAGAACGTCACTTTATATTGCCACTTGTATATGGACCTTTATTATCCAGTCCGTTGCTTTTATTGCTTGCATAACAAGATTGTATAAAGCTTATTTTCTCTGCACTAATAAGTCATACATATTTAGAGAGCAATTTTTATTGCTTGCAACATGACAACTTACTTGAAGGATCTTACTCAATCCATAGGTAGGTATGGTGGACTCTCATGGCAAAAACTGGGTATAAGGATATTTGGAAGCACAAGTAGTATCTCTACTTGGTGCAAAAATTTGGCTAGCATGAGGGGGAAAGGCAAGCTCAACATGTTGGGAAGATCAACAACAACATACTTTAACTGAGATGTGATAAAACATAAGCCATTAAGTTGTCTTCCTTGTCCAATATCAACTCTTTTAGCATGTCATACTTAATGAGTGCTCACAATCATAAAAGATGTCCAAGATACTTAATGAGTGCTCACCCTCCTTATTACTTTCATTAATTGCAACAATGACCAAAACTATGTTTGTCAACTCTCAACAACATTTATGCCTCATACTTTCTATGTGTGAAGTTGTTACTATCCATAAGATCAATATGAACTCTTTTGTTCTTTTTATTCTTTCTACTTTGGATCATAGCAAGATAGCAAAGCCCTTGACTCAACCCTAATCTTTATTATAGATAGCTCACGGACTCGATTACATAAAGAGATCACCAAGCAAAACTCAAAAACTACTTGATATTAAAACTTCAATCTACTAGATCAAGATACTACTAAAGGATCAAACTAAGTAAAACGGTAAAGATAGGAGTGTGATGGTGATACGATACCGGGGCACCTCCCCCAAGCTTGGCAGTTGCCAAGGGGAGTGCCCATACCCATGTGATTATGTCCTCTGGGGTGGTGAAGTAGGAGTTGTTGATGATGTAGGCTTGTCACTCAATTTACGCTTAAGGATAATATTCCGCTCCTTTAGATCATCAATCTCTTGCTCAAGACTTAATATTCTTTTGCATAGTTCCTGTTTATTTTCCTGTAAAAGACGAAAAGGGATAAACTCGATCTTTGACTTCTTTGCTCTATCAGGGAGGCGTGACTTTTTAAACTCCACATGCATGTCCCCGGGTTGAGGTAATGGGGCTTCGTCTTCGTTTGAACTCGTCTCCTCCTTTCCCTTAGGCTCATAGTCTTCCTCTTCTTCCGTGGTCCAGCCACCATGCTCCAAGTCCCCCTAGACCTTAGGGTCTGCAAGATAATCAGCCACATAGCTTTCCCCTTTCGAATCCTGGGACGACATATTGATCTAAATCTGCAACAGGAACAACTCGAAACAAAAACAAAGGAGTTCTGCGTGATACGGTAGTCAAAGCCTTCGGGAGATTATATAATGAATTTTTACGGACCAAAATTCGTAACGTGCAAGAAAACGGAGTCCGGGAGGCACATGAGGTGGCCACGAGATAGGGGGGCGCGCCCGGGAAGGGTGGGCGTGCCCTCCACCCTCATGGAGGCCTCTTGTCCTTCCCGGACTACTTCTTTCTTTCCAAAATTATTAAATATTCCAAAACAAATAGAAATTGCCATTAGAATTGTTTTGGAGTCGGTTTACTTACCGTACCTCATACCTATTCCTTTTCGGAGTCTGGAAAGTTCTGGAAAGTGTCCCTTATGTATTCCTCCGGGGTTATGGTCTCAATAATATTAGTTTTAACATTGATAGGATTACCTGAAATATAATGTTTAATTCTTTGACCCTTCACCACCCTCGGACTTGTGCCTTCGAAGTTATTGATTTTTATGGCACCGGAATGATGGACCTCCTCGATAACGTAAGGATGTTCCCATTTAGAGAGAAGTTTTCCTGCAAAAAATCTTAAGCGAGAGTTGAATAATCACACACAATCACCTACGTTAAATTCTCGCTTTTGTATCCTTTTGTCATGCCAGCGTTTGACTTTTTCTTTGAACAGCTTGGCATTCTCATAGGCTTGGGTTCTCCATTCATCAAGTGAGCTAATATCAAATAACCTCTTCTCACCAGCAAGTTTGAAGTCATAATTGAGCTCTTTAATAGCCCAGTATGCTTTATGTTCAAGTTCAAGAGGTAAGTGACATGCTTTTCCATAAACCATCTTATACGGAGACATACCCATAGGATTTTTATATGCAGTTCTATAGGCCCATAATGCATCATCAAGTTTTTTGGACCAGTTCTTTCTAGATCTATTCACAATCTTTTTCAAAATTAATTTGAGCTCTCTATTGCTCAATCTACTTGACCACTAGACTGCGGGTGATAAGGAGATGCGATTCTATGATTGACATCATACTTAGCAAGCATCTTACGGAAAGCACCATGAATAAAATGTGAACCACCATCAGTCATAAGATATCTAGGGATTCCAAAACTCGGAAAAATAACTTCTTTAAGCATTTTAATAGAAGTGTTATGATCAGCACTACTAGTTGGAATAGCTTCTACCCACTTAGTAACGTAATCAACAGCAACTAAAATATGTGTATAACCATTAGAGGCAGGAAAAGGTCCCATATAATCAAAGACCCAAACATCAAACGGTTCAATAACAAGAGAATAAATCACGGGCATTTCTTGACATCTACTAATATTATCAATTCTTTGACATTCATCACAAGATAAGACAAACTTACGAGCATCTTTGAAGAGAGTAGGCCAATAAAAACCAGATTGCAATACCTTGTGTGCAGTTCTATCTCCAGTGTGGTGTCCTCCATATGATTCAGAGTGACACTTGCGTAGGATCTATTCCTGTTCATGCTCAGGTACATAACGTCTAATAACACCATCTATTCCTTCTTTATATAGGTGTGGGTCATCCTAGAAGTAATGTCTTAAAGCATAAAAGAACTTTTTCTTTTGCTAGTATGTGAAACTAGGTGGTATAAATTTAGCAACAATGTAATTAGCATAATCAGCATACCAAGAAGCAGCACGAGAAGCATTAATGACCGCTAATTGTTCATCAGGAAAGCTATCATCAATAGGTAGTGGGTCATCAAGAACATTCTCTAACCTAGACAAGTTGTCTTCAACGGGGTTCTCAGCTCCCTTTCTATCAATAATATGCAAATCAAATTCTTGGAGCAAGAGAACCCATCTAATAAGTCTAGGCTTAGCATCTTTCTTTTCCATAAGATATTTAATAGTAGCATGATCAGTGTGAATAGTAACTTTGGAATCAACAATATAAGGTCTAAACTTATCACATGCAAACACAACTGCTAAGAACTCTTTTTCAGTAGTAGCATAATTTCTCTGGCAGTATCAAGAGTTTTACTAGCATACTGGATAACATTCAATTTATTATCGACTCTTTGCCCTAGAACAACACCTACATCATAGTCACTAGCATCACACTTAATTTCAAAAGGTAAATTCCAATCAGGTGGCTGAACAATAGGTGCAGTGATCAAAGCTTTCTTAAGTATTTCAAATGCTTCTACACAATCATCATCAAAGACGAAAGGAATATCTTTTTGCCATAAATTAGTCAGAGGCCTAGAGATTTTAGAGAAGTCCTTAATGAACCTCCTATAAAAACCAGCATGACCAAGGAAACTTCTTATACCTTTTATGTCCTTGGGACATGGCATCTTTTCAATAGCATCAACTTTAGTTTTATCAACTTCAATGCCTTTCTCGGAAATCTTATGCCCAAAGACAATGCCTTCATTAACCATAAAGTGGCACTTTTCCCAATTCAACACGAGACTAGTGTCTTCACATCTCTGCAAAACTCGATCAAGGTTGCTCAAGCAATCATCAAAAGGGGATCCATAAACGGAGAAATCATCCATGAATACCTCACAAATCTTTTCACAAAAGTCAGAGAATATAGCCATCATGCATCTTTAAAAGGTAGCAGGTGCAATACATAAACCAAAAGGCATACATCTATAAGCAAAAGTACCAAAAGGGCAAGTAAAAGTATTTTTTGATTGATCCTTCGCTGACACAGGTATTTGAGAGAAACCAGAATAACTATCTAGAAAGCAGAAATGTGTGTGTTTGGATAGTCTTTCTAGCATTTGATCAATAAAAGGTAAAGGGTAATGATCTTTCTTAGTAGCTTTATTTAATTTATGAAAATCAATTACCATCCTATAACCTGTAATAATTATTTGCGGGATCAATTCATCTTTATCATTAGGAACGACAGTAATACCTCCCTTTTTAGGAACACAATGGACAAGGCTTACCCAATCACTATCAGCAACGGGATAAATTATACCTGCCTCAAGGAGCTTTAGTATCTCCTTTCTTACCACTTCTTTCATCTTAGGATTCAATCGTCGTTGAGGATCTCTAACTAGTTTGGCGTCTTTCTCCACATTTATTTTGTGTTGGCATAGAGTGGGACTAATGCCCTTAAGATCATCCAGAGTATATCCAATGGCAGCACGGCGCTCCTTCAGAGTTTTCAATAATCTTTCTTCTTCCTGCTCTGAAAGGTTAGCACAAATAATAATAGGATATATTTTCTTTTCATCAAGATAAGCATACTTAAGATTATCAGGTAATGGTTTGAGTTCAAACACGGGATCACCCTTGGGTGGAGGGGTATCCCCTAGGATTTCAACAGGTAAGTTGTGTTTCAGAATATGTTCCTGTTGAAGGAACACTTCATCTATTTCCCTTCTTTCATTCATAAACATATCATTTTCATGGTCTAGCAAATATTGTTCTAACGGATCAGTAGGAGGCACGGCAATAGAAGCAAGACCAATAATTTCATCCTTACTAGGCAATTCTTTATCACGGGGTTGTCTACGAAATTTAGCAAAATTAAACTCATGTTTCATATCCCCCAAGCCAATTGTAACAACATACTTTTCACAATCAATCTTAGCATTAACAGTGTTCAAGAAGGGTCTGCCAAATATAATGGGACAAAAGTCATCTTGTGGGGAACCAAGAACAAGAAAATCAGCAGGATATTTAACTTTCCCACACAAGACTTCAACATCTCTAGCAATCCCAAATGGTGTAATAGTATCTCTATTGGCGAGTTTAATAGTGACATCAATATCTTCTAACTCAGCGGGTGCAATGTCATGCATAATTTCATTATATAAGGAAATAGGTATTGCACTAGCACTAGCACCCATATCACATAAGCCATGATAACAATGATCTCCTATTTTAACAGAAATAACAGGCATGCCTACAACAGGTCTATGTATCTTAGTATTGGGTCTAGCAATATTAGCAGTCTCACCACAGAAATAAATAACATGCCCATCTAAATTATCATCCAAGTGATCTTTAACCATAGAAATACTAGGTTCAACTTTGATTTGCTAAGGAGGTGTAAAAGTTCTAGTATTACTCTTACGAACAATAGTCAAAGTTTTAGCATGATCCTTTATTCTAATAGGAAAAGGTGGTTTCTCAACATAAGTAGTAGGAGCAATAGGATCATTATAAGTGATAGTCTTTTCTTCAACTGTAATGGGTGCAACTACTTTTACTTCAATGGGAGGATTATATTTAAACCACTTCTCCTTAGGGAGATCAACGTGAGTAGCAAATGATTCACAAAAAGAAGCTACTATCTCAGAGTCAAGTCCATACTTAGCGCTAAATCCACGAAAAACATCGGTATCCACAAAAGATTTAACACAATCAAACTTAGGTGTTATACCTGACTCCTTACCATCGTCGGAACCCCCAATCTTCAGAGTTGCATTTAATTCTTTCCAATAAATCCCATTTTAATTCAATAGTCTTCAGCATATAAGAACCAGCACAGGAAGTATCGAGCATGTTGCGGTCATTGGGAGAAAGCCAAGCATAAATTTTTTGAATAATCATTTCTCTGGAGAGGTCATGATTGGGGCATGAATATAACATTGACTTAAGCCTCCCCCAAGCTTGAGCGATGCTTTCTCCTTTGCGAGGCCAGAAATTATATATGTAATTACGATCACGATGAATAAGATGCATAGGATAGAACTTCTGGTGAAATTCCAACTTCAATCGTTTATAATTCCAAGATCCCATATCATCACATAGCCTATACCATGTCAATGCATCTCCCTTCAAAGATAAAGGGAAGACCTTCCTTTTGACAACATCATTGGGAATACCTGCAAGCTTAAATAATCCACAAACTTCATCCACAAAGATAAGGTGTAAACAGGGCTGCAATGTTCCATCTCCTGCAAAGGGATTAGCTAGCAGTTTCTCTATCATACCCGAAGGAATCTCAAAGTAAATATTTTCAGTAGGTTGAGGAGCAACTCTTTGCTCTTCTGGTCGGGGTGAAGATACCCCGAACAAGCCCCTCAAAGGATTATTTTCCATAGTAACAAGTGACAAAAATTTTTAGCACCCTATATAAATGTTTCCTTACCAAGTTCCACTCACCAAAGGTGCTTCACTCCCCGGCAGCGGCGCCAGAAAAGAGTCTTGATGACCCACAAGTGTAGGGGGTCTATCGTAGTCCTTTCGATAAGTAAGAGTGTCGAACCCAACGAGGAGCAGAAGGAAATGACAAGCGGTTTTCAGTAAGGTTTTCTCTGCAACCACTGAAATTATAGGTAACAAATAGTTTTGTGATAAGATAAATTGTAACGGGTAACAAGCAATGAAAGTAAATAAAGTGCAGCAATGTGGCCCAATCCTTTTTTTAGCAAAGGACAAGCCTGGACAATTTCTTATAATGAGAAAGGAGCTCCCGAGGACACATGGGAATTATCGTCAAGCTAGTTTTCATCATGCTCATATGATTCGCGTTCGGTACTTTGATAATTTGATATGTGGGTGGACCGGCGCTTGGGTACTGCCCTTACTTGGACAAGCATCCCACTTATGATTAACCCCTATTGCAAGCATCCGCAACTACAAAAGAAGTATTAAGGTAAACCTAACCACAGCATTAGACATATGGATCCAAATCAGCCCCTTACGAAGCAACGCATAAACTAGGGTTTAAGCTTCTGTCACTCTAGCAACCCATCATCTACTTATTACTTCCCAATGCCTTCCTCTAGGCCCAAATAATGGTGAAGTGTCATGTAGCCGACGTTCACATAACACCACTAGAGGAGAGACAACATACATCTCATCAAAATATCGAACGAATACCAAATTCACATGACTACTAATAGTAAGACTTCACCCATGTCCTCAGGAACAAACGTAACTACTCACAAGGCATATTCGTGTTCATAATTAGAGGGGTAATAATATGCATTAAGGATCTGAACATATGATCTTCCACCAAATAAACCAATTAGCATCAACTACAAGGAGTAATCAACACTACTAGCAACCCACAGGTACCAATTTGTGGTTTTGGATACAAGAGATGAACTAGGGTTTGAGAGGAGATGGTGCTGGTGAAGATGTTGATGGAGATTGACCACCTCCCGATGAGAGGATCGTTGGTGATGACGATGGTGATGATTTCCCCCTCCCGGAGGGGAGTTTCCCCGCAGAACAGCTCTCCCGGAGCCCTAGATTGATTCCGCCAAGGTTCCACTTCGTGGCGGCGCAGTTTCGTCCCGTAAGCTTGCCTCTGATTTTTTCCAGGGTAAAAGCCTTCATATAGCAGAAGATGGGCACCGGAGGGCCACCAGGGGGCCCAGGAGACAGGGGCGCACCCAGTAGGGGTGGGGCGCCCCCACCCTCCTGGCCGGGGTGTGGGCCCCCTCTGGTGCTTTCTTCGCTCAATAATTTTTATTAATTCCAAAACTGACTTCCGTGGAGTTTCATGACTTTTGGAGCTGTGCAGAATAGGTTTCCAATATTTGCTCCTTTTCCAGCCAGAATTCCAGCTGCCGGCATTCCCCCTCTTCATGGTAAACCTTGTAAAATAAGAGAGAATAGCCATAAGTATTGAGACATAATGTGTAATAAGAGCCCATAATGCAATAAATATCGATATAAAAGCCTGATGCAAAATGGACGTATCAGGACGCGGGTCCAAGGTCGTCGGGGCCGGAGCAGCACCGGCAAACACCCGCCTTGAGGACATCAAGACCACCACTAGCACCGTATACTCGCCGCCACCGCGAAAGCCGTCTCCATGGCTCGAGGGAGAGGACGAGCTGCCGGCGGCAAGGGGCCTGCCAGCAGAAAGGCCCGCGCATACCCATGCGACCGACCGCAGATCCCGCGCCCAGTCCAAGGGCAGCACCACCAGTAGGACTGGGCCACGCACGTAGGGGGAGGGAGAACTGCTGGGGACGGCGCCCTGTGGCCAAGGCTGGCACACAGGGGCCATCGCCGGACCGGCAGAGCGCATCAGCTGGGAGGCGGGTGCCACGCGGGGCAGTGGGGGAGGGGGATGCGCGCGCAGGGGCGGATCCGTCCCGCCGCCGTCCTCCCGAGGCGCGGCGTGACCAAGCTGCCCCCCCCCCCCCCGGTGGCGGATCTGGGCGAAGGTGGCGTCCTACAGGGGGGCGGATCTGGGGGCGGGGAACGGGGGAAGGTTGGGGGAGGAACGGATTCGCCCCGCCGCCGCCATCCCGGGGCGCGGCACGGCTTTGCCGGCCGGCCCTCCGGCGGCGGCGCGGTGGGGTCGGGCGGAGGGGGGTTTGTCCGGCGGTGGTGTGTGCGGTTTCCCCCGTGTCGCCAGGGAGGGCGACGCGGGGGCAAGAGGAAAAAATCCGTTGCTTCCCTACCAGAACTATCATTGGGTACCGTATGTGCGTTGATTATATGAACTTGAATAAAGTGACCCACGAGTATCATCATCCACTGCTTTTCACCGATGAGATGCTTGACAGGCCTTAACCTCCAGCGTTGTCATGAGTTGGGCCTTATAGTAATCCTATGCTAGGATGTAAATAACATTTCCAAGCCTATGATCCAAATACATATTTATTTCGCTTCAAAAATTGAAATGCCCCGAGCCTTTGTTCCTGTCAATTGTACTACTTCCGGTTTCCACATGGTGGTGCTTTGAAGCAAAGTTATTTTTGTTGGGTGGTACATTTCTCATTTAGTATCTTCCTATTCCGCGTGTAGGGCTGAGAGCATCTCCAACAGGCGCCAAACGTGCCGCGCGCAAAAAACTGGTTTGCCGCGCGCCCATCGCCTGGTTTGACGCGGCGCGCAGCGCTAGCTCCAGCAGCTGCGCTAAAATGCAGCGCGTGCGCGCCGCTCCAGCAGCGCGCAAAAAATGCAGCACGCGCTCACAATATTTTTTTATAGCATAGATAAAAACTAGATAGATTGCATAAATAAAAAACGATACAAAGGTATTTTACATCGGTGCAACTAGATAGATAGTTCGAAAGCATAGATAAAACTACGGTGCAACTAGATAGAAACTACTCCAAGTCGCTACCATCATCACCATCATCATCCTCGTCGGTGTCGTCCGAGGTATCGATCCATATGTCCAACCAACGATCATCGTCTTCCGTGAAGAATGACCTCTCACCTGCTGCAACGATATCCGACTACGCATTCGCCAATGCCTTCCGCCGACGCCTGTCCAACCGCTCCTCGCGGCGCCTTCGCGTGTCCTCCTCGCGGCGCCTTGCCCAGTAGACTTGCTCGTAGGCGACGTCCTCCGGGTGGCGCCGGCGCCACTCCGCCATGACCCGCTTGTCCTCCTGGGCGACGTGGAGGCGGCACTGCCACTCAGCGTGCTCCGCACGGTCTTGTGCCGTGTTAAGACGAGGCGGCGGGGCGACGTCCAGCGCCTGCTGGAGTGTGTAGACGTCCTGGAAATTCATCTGCCCGCGTGGCCTGCCTAGGCGCCACGCCGCCGTGTCGTACACGCGGGCCGCCTCGCGCAACGTCCCGTAGGTGCCGAGGCCGAGCCGGAGATCGCCGGAGCGTATCTCGGAGTAGTACCCGCCGTTGGGGCGCAGGCGGATGCCGCGGTAGCCCGACGCTCCTCGGCGGTGCGGCGGCATGGTGGCGCGTCGGTGGCGGGGCGCTGGAGCGGTGGAGGCGCGCGTGGAAGAGGAAGAGGAAGAGGAGTCGTGGAAAAGGCGCGTGGCGAGCGCCGCATTTTACAGGCGCGCCGGAAGCAGTGCGCCAAAAATGGCGCGCGAGCTGCCGCCTTTTCGCGCGCGCGCAAGCGGTTCCCTGGCGCGTGAGTTTCCCGCCACCGCTGAAGCGCGGCAAAACGTCCCGCGCGCGCTAAAAGTTGGGTTTACCGCGCGCGCGTTTTTTAACGCGTCCGTTGGAGATGCTCTGAGCGAGCTGAGAAAATGCCCCCTCCCTGGCTTCCTGCGGTGTGCGGGACAACCCGTGCACTTGCCTTCTTTTTTTTCAGCTTCTTTCTTTCCGAGCGGTTTTTGGAAGGTTCTCCTCTCAAGGGTTTTCTCTATATTTCCCTGTCAGTTCTATCTGTTTTCTTCCGGCCTTTTATATTTCCTTTCCGATCGTTTCTTATTTTCCTTTTCCTTTCTTTAATTTGTGAATTGTTTAAAATGTTTGATTATTTTGGAAATCCAGGAACATTTTGAAAACAAATACCTTTTGCAAATCCATGAACATTTTTAAGTAACAAAGTTTTTTAAGTTTGCTTGAATGGTTTTAAATTTTGGAAGATTTTATAATTTTTGAACATTTATAAAATTGATCGAGGAAAACTTTGTAAATCCAGAACCATGTTTACAAATTTAGTTTTTTTAGAATAGCGAGTATTTTTTAAAATTTGACATATTTCTGAATTTACTAACAATTTTGAAAATTTCTTAGCATGGTTTAATTCATGAACTTTTTATTTGGAACATTTTTAAATTTTCGGGAATTTAAAATTTTGAGGATATTTTTTTGATTTTGGAACATTTTAAAAACTTCAACATTAGTCGGTTTTGTGAAAAAAACCTGGTTCTAAATCGGTCTGCCTAATCTTGTGTACTGAATAACAACCGGAGCAGTTGACACAGATATTTTCAGGCTAACCCACACTTTATTTAGTTCATAATGTGGTCAGGGATACAACTAATGTTTTCATTGATGAGATGCTTGACAGGCCTTAACCTCCAGCGTTGTCACGGGTAGCCGTGTGAGTTGAGTTGGGCCTTAGCAATCCTATGCTAGGATGTAAATAACGTTTCCATGTCCATGATCCAAATACATATTTATTCCGCTTCAAAAATTGAAATGCCCAGAGCCATTGTTCCTGTCAATTGTACTGCTTCCAGTTTCCACGTGGTGGTGCTTTGAAGCAAAGTTATTTTTGTTGGGCGGTACATTTTTCATTCAGTATCTTCCTATTCCGCGTGTAGGGCTAGGCAGGCTTTAGCCAGGCTATGAGCTTCAACATTCACATCCCGCTTCTCATGGATGAGTTCCACTGTCATAAAGTCCTGCGTCTTCCTCTTTGCTTCACGTATGACAGATTTTGACGTCCCATGGTAATACCCCTTTAGGCCTTGTTCGGTTAGCCCCTCCCCCGCCGGGATTGGTGCCCAATCCCTGCCAAACCCCGTGGTTTCGGCCCGACCAGGATTCCACCCCGGCCTGCTTTATAAGTCTGTTCGGTTAAACCCGGTCGGGGCTACACCCCCGCCCAATCCCTCGCAAACCACGTGGAACTATCCGGGATATAATCCTCGCCTCTCTACTCGTGGAACCAATCCCTCCCGACGGACGAGACGGTACGCCAGAAGAAAAAGTACGAGCCCTCTCTCCCAGACTCCCCGATCTCTCTCTCTCTCTCTCTCTCTCTCTCTCTCTCTCTCTCTCTCTCTCTCGATTCGATGGCGGCGGCGGCGGCGCAGCCATCCAGAGGTGACGATGGCGGTATACTTCCCCACCCCTCCCTTCTCTCCCATCCGGTAAGCCTCTTCTCCTTCTTCTCCTCTCCCCCTCTTCTTTCCCATCTCCTCCTGATTCTGACCTGATGTTGACCAGGGAATGATTTATATATGGATTAGAAAGGGAATAACCGAACAGATTATGGTCATAGGGATTCATGTGGATTGGAGAACAGCGGGGGTTGGGTGACAACTAGAGGATCACCCAATCCCTAGAAGGTCGGAAACCACTCGTGGAATCTAACCATGGCAACCGAACAAAGCCTTATGTGGTTGACAGTCGCCATGCAGCCAGACGCCACCACAATCCTTTGACATGCAAGATCAGAAGCCAACGAACATCACCTTGCTACTTGCCATTGCTTCTGGTACCTCCTTTCGTGAGATGTTTTTCTAGAAACCGGAAGGGTTAGTTACAACTTACAAGGCCACGCTAGCTGCCGGTCAGCCGGCGCTAGCTTTTGGCCAATCATGTGCTAGCACCATGATTCAATTACCAACAACGGTTTCCCTCGTCACCTCCATCATTAGCAAAATCCTTCAACGGCCCAAGAAAAATTCATCACCGATCAAAACGAAATGGCCACTTTGAGAACAGATCCGACAAAAAAAAGTCGCCGGTCCAAGCACAAACCATTGTGGGTTCCAGAAAAAAACATCCCTACTCTAGTAGAAAAATGGGCTAATCTGAGACATATTAGTGCCGGTTTGATTTT